>NC_035447.2:51629914-52229914 GCF_002127325.2 Helianthus annuus | reverse complement strand
GTCTTCAATTCTGGGTTTCTCCTCACCGATGATTACCTATGCCATATAAATGACACATCCTTTCTTCAAACATCTGGATGCCTTTAGCATAGATACATATGCAGGCAATCCATGTCGAGTATCTCCTTGGATGGTAAGTGGTTCTCCAGACGGAGTCTTGATTACCACTTGTTTCTGGTTGCACACGATTTGGGCTTGGTTATGCGATAACCAATCCATACCCAACACTACGTCGAAACCAGCGAGTTTAAAGGGTAACAGGGATAAAGGAAATGAGTGATTCCTAATGGATATAACACATCCATCTAAAACAGTTGAAACTGTCCCCATAGTCCCATCGGCTAGTTCTACTTCGTATTTTACATTCAAGGTTTTAACAGGCAATTTTAATAACTCGTAGAACTCATCATCCACAAAGGATTTATCTGCTCCAGAATCAAACAATACTCTTGCGAATACATCATTGATAAGAAACGTACCGGTTATAACGTTGTCGTTCTGGATAGCCTCCTTAACATCCATCTGAAAGACCCTCGCATTGGTCTTCTTCCCATCTTCAGCCTTCTTCACTAACTTCGGGCAGTTCGTCTTGATATGCCCTTTCTCATTGCAACTGTAACAAGTTGCATCCTTGAGTTTCTTGCACTCAAGAGTCCTATGCTCAGAGGACTTGCATATCCCACACGGCTTCGGTGGGGATTTCTTCTCAAACCTGCACCTTCCAAAATGGTGCTTCTGATAGATCTTGCACATGGGCTTATCGCCCGACTGTCGGTCATTTTTCTTGTTCTCTGACCCCCTCTTGTGGTCATGATTGCCTCGATGCTTCTTGCTGGATCTACGTGAATCATCATCCTCACGTTTCCTCTTCTCACTATCAGCATTCCTCAACGATTTCTGCCTCACTGCATCAAGCGTGAGAGACAGAGATATATCTACCACGGATCTGATGGTAGCAGGCCTAGAAGCCTTCACGCTAGCTTTTATTTCTGGGGCCAAACCCCCAATGAAGCGCGCGATAAGTTTGGGTTCCGGTGTTACAAGATACGAAACCAATCTCGACAGAGTGTTGAAAGTCGTGAGATATGCCTGACAATCCAGGTTCTTCATGACCAACGATAAGAAGTCAGACTCTATCTTCTCAACCTCGTGCTGAGGGCAGTAATTTTCCTTGATGAGAGCCATAAATTCCTCCCATGTCATGCTATACAAAACAGCCTTCCCAGAGGCTTGAACTAGAGATCTCCACCACGCTAGGGCTTCACCCTTGAACGACTGTGAAACAAACTTCACCAAGTCTCTCTTAGCACAACCACTGATGTCCACAACAGTGTCCATCTTGTCTAACCAGGTCATACAATCCACCGCGCCCTTTTCCCCAGTAAAATCTCGGGGTTTGCAAGAAACGAAATATTTATACGTGCAACCCCTGGCGCGAGGTGTATCATCGACCACTTTCTTCTTAGGGTGGACGCTATTCTCATTGGATGAGTGCCTATCGTCGTCCTTCTTAGGCTTAGACGGAGTCGAGGGTGGTTTGCTGTGAGATTTAGAATAGGTTTTTGGCTTTGAGTGTGGTGTAGATAAGGTTCTGCTTCGGGACTCGGTGTATTCTTCATACTATCGATCCAAGGCTGCCTTGACAGCGCCGTCGACTAGAGCTTTCAATTCCGCGCCCGTTATATGAATCTGGGCGTTATCGTTGTCATCCTCTTTTGATTGACTATTAACTCCACTTGGGTCAGCCATTGCAAACTTGAATCTGCTACAGAAGATAATGGCAAAGTTTTATTTAGGAGTTTATTATGGAATTGTCTTTTATGGCAATTCATTAACCATGGTAAACATAGACCATATTTGGTTAATTTGTTACTCACTTTTATTTAGGATTTGAATATAACTTATCCTAATTACAAATAATATTGCTAGTGGCACAAAAGCCTAGTCACAAGGACGTTTTTATAATATAAGCCGGGATTACAGAGAATCAAGGCATGAAGGTTTGAACCGTAGTCCTTTTACCCTTTTCTGACAGGGAGTCATAGACTACAACTGTCTTTTGTCTTACATGACAATAAGTATGGCCCGTAGGCACTTCATCACTAATGGATGTTTTAAATGGTCATCTTTATTAACGATTTAAGCCATGATTTACCAATCATTAATTTGGGTTTTGGAATCCCTTAATGGATTCGTATATAAGAATGACGCGTGTGATTTTAACGAATCACATCTGCCAAGGATGTTAACATGTTTACAGAGGTTAACTGGAATCTGAATCTTTTAATTAAGTCTTACCATCTTGGTCAGGTCTTATAATGACACCAGGCTAGGTTTCACTATTAAGATTCTTTATTTAGGCAGATTAATTTAAAAGGAATGATCTTTGTTTCATTGTATATAATAACAAAATGAAATTTTTTAACATATATTCCATTAATCATAATAATGGTTACATACTGCCCTAAACGGGACTTTTAAATAAATAATTACCTACGCAGAGGTTTACAGAAAATAAGTCCACGCAGGGACCAAATACATAGATAGATGTCCGCACAGGGACTAAAAGATAAGTCCACGCAGGGACTGAAATGCAATTGTCCACGCAGGGACGAAACACGATAAAACTAACTAAATTACCCTAATTCTAGACTCTCTAAGCTTTAAATTTATAAAACTAAGACTCGACCTAAACCCTAAAACACGCAACCGGCAAGTGAACCGATCGATGTAGTAAAGCTAAAGTAAGTCCAAGTATCGAACCCACGAGACTCTACTGACTACGCTACGACTCTATCTAGACTCAAACTGACACGACATACTAAATTGTTTATTAATTTGGGGGGGGGGGGTTCTAAAAATCCTAAATAAAATAATAAAATAATACTAGAAAGCTAGACACGAACTCAAACGAAGGGTCTGACCAGTGAAGATGAAGACTACCTAGGCTAGACGCAGGCTAAACTCAGAATGGATTTCTATTTGATAATTTTGTGGTGTGGAACCGGGATCTTTAAATGCTAAACCTATTAAGACACCACTAAGCCCCTCAAACACTCTCAAGGCGATTCTTGTGGCACTACCTAGGATGTTAAGCTCACCGGTTTTCTAGATTTCTTTTCCGTCCTCTAGTTTCTTGAAAGTGCCTATGTAAGACGCTCTACTTTGCCGCGCGAACGTCTAAAGCAACTATGGGTTTAATCTTGGCTTAATAGACAATGGGTGGTTAATTCCTTATAACTACTCCGAGACCTATTAATATCCTCGAACCTTTCCGCGACGAGTCTAGCAGCACACTTGATTTTAATTAATTACCGAATATTGTTCCTAAGGTTACTAACGCGTTTTCACCCTAAAGGATTAATGACTTATTATGTGATATAGACACTCACCTAAATCAAGAACCCTAATCCGACTCTATTCCGTGATAAAGACCGTCACCAAGAATCGAATGAAACAATAAACAATAATAAAATAATCACAAGCACACATACGCACCAAGACAAACTACCATAGCGTTTACAATACAAGAAAGATCCACAACCACATCAATAATCAAATAAAAATCCAAACTTTATTATGCCATAGTCATTAGCCTAGGTAGTTTATGGTTTTAGCCGGAAAACATCATCAAGAACATAATAAAAAACATTGTATAATCTGAATTCATGAGTAACAAGGTTTAAACAAACGAAGAACGAAAGAATAAGGTATGTAGAACCCGAATCTTCACTCCCGAATGCTCCAAAGTGCTATCCCAATGATTCCAAGCTTCCAAGATGCTCCAAAAACCTTCAACAGCCTTCAATCAGCAGCCAATACTTGCCCTAAGATGCCCAAGTTCGTCTATGGCCGGCTGTGCACGCGTATATGTTATTATATAACCAAAAACCCTAACTTTCCATGCAATCCGCGACTGTTGCCGACATAACATCTTCACGCGGCCCGCGTAAAATATAGTGAAGAGATGATGCGGGCCGCCTAGGGTTTAAAAGATCAGAAACATTCTTCATGTCTCTTGCGGCCCGCGTAGAAGTTCTGCTCAAGTTGACGCGGGGCGCGAGAGGTTAAGTTTCCTTGATTTCTCCTTTTAGTTCATGCGGGGCGCGTAAAGCTGACTGTTAAGTCCACGCGGGCCGCCTGGGAACTCCAGAACTGTAATTTCGCTTCGTTTCAGCTCCCGACTTCTTCGGTTTCTGTGCCAGCCTTCCGCCTTTCCAGATTTCTGCTCGTATTCGATCCTTTTGGCTGTAAAGACCTGGAAACACAAATAAATCAAAAGTATGTACATTCTAAACTAAACCGACACTAAAACTAACTAACTAACGACTAAAACCGACGCGAATACCGATGTATTTTGCAATACATCATGAGGGCAGTAATTTTCCTTGATGAGAGCCATAAATTCCTCCCATGTCATGCTATACAAAACAGCCTTCCCAGAGGCTTGAACCAGAGATCTCCACCACGCTAGGGCTTCACCCTTGAACGATTGTGAAACAAACTACACCAAGTCTCTCTCAGCACAACCACTGATGTCCACAACAGTGTCCATCTTGTCTAACCAGGTCATACAATCCACCGCGCCCTTTTCCCCAGTAAAATCTCGGGGTTTGCAAGAAACGAAATATTTATACGTGCAACCCCTGGCGCGAGGTGTATCATCGACCACTTTCTTCTTAGGGTGGACGCTATTCTCATTGGATGAGTGCCTATCGTCGTCCTTCTTAGGCTTAGACGGAGTCGAGGGTGGTTTGCTGTGAGATTTAGAATAGGTTTTTGGCTTTGAGTGTGGTGTAGATAAGGTTCTGCTTCGGGACTCGGTGTATTCTTCATACTATCGATCCAAGGCTGCCTTGACAGCGCCGTCGACTAGAGCTTTCAATTCCGCGCCCGTTATATGAATCTGGGCGTTATCGTTGTCATCATCTTTTGATTGACTATTAACTCCACTTGGGTCAGCCATTGCAAACTTGAATCTGCTACAGAAGATAATGGCAAAGTTTTATTTAGGAGTTTATTATGGAATTGTCTTTTATGGCAATTCATTAACCATGGTAAACATAGACCATATTTGGTTAATTTGTTACTCACTTTTATTTAGGATTTGAATATAACTTATCCTACTTACAAATAATATTGCTAGTGGCACAAAAGCCTAGTCACAAGGACGTTTTTATAATATAAGCCGGGATTACAGAGAATCAAGGCATGAAGGTTTGAACCGTAGTCCTTTTACCCTTTTCTGACAGGGGGTCATAGTCTACAACTGTCTTTTGTCTTACATGACAATAAGTATGGCCCGTAGGCACTTCATCACTAATGGATGTTTTAAATGATCATCTTGATTGACGATTTAAGCCATGATTTACCAATCATTAATTTGGGTTTTGGAATCCCTTAATGGATTCGTATATAAGAATGACGCGTGTGATTTTAACGAATCACATCTGCCAAGGATGTTAACATGTTTACAGAGGTTAACTGGAATCTGAATCTTTTAATTAAGTCTTACCATCTTGGTCAGGTCTTATAATGACACCAGGCTAGGTTTCACTATTAAGATTCTTTATTTAGGCAGATTAATTTAAAAGGAATGATCTTTGTTTCATTGTATATAATAACAAAATGAAATTTTTTAACATATATTCCACTAATCATAATAATGGTTACATACTGCCCTAAACGGGACTTTTAAATAAATAATTACCTACGCAGAGGTTTACAGAAAATAAGTCCACGCAGGGACCAAATACATAGATAGATGTCCGCACAGGGACTAAAAGATAAGTCCACGCAGGGACTGAAATGCAATTGTCCACGCAGGGACTAAACACGATAAATGTCCTCGCAGGGACTAAAATACTTAAGGCAAATGTCCTCGGAGGGACTTGATTGTCTCTGTAAATATTATAGTACATAAAGAGACTAATGATCTCGTTTCTTCCTCCCTTTTAGTAGGTTTGCTAGGCCTTTAAGGAATCCACGATTACTTTTACGTTCTTGCTCAAAGTCTCGTTCCACTTGGTTTAGACGGTGGAGGATTTCTTCCTGCTCCGGTGGAGAAAAACGTGGCTGCTGCGACAGTTGTTGAACCGGAGGTCTAGGAGGTGCTGGATACCCATGAGCTGAGTAATCTACTCCCCAAAAGTTTCCATAAGTTCTGTCGGGATGGAGGGCATTGTAATTAGCCGCTACCACGTATGGGTCGACATCGTAATTATAGTTGTAGTGCGTATGAGTCGGCTGCTCAAACGGGTTGTACGCGGTGGAACTGGCGTATGCTGGTATAGGGTTATCATACCCAAATGGTGGCGGAGGTGGTGCAACTGGTGCAGAATTCACCTCTGTAGGGTGACCAGAAGGTTCCCCTAACTGTGGTTCTTCAGGTACTGGCGGAAAGTGACTTGCACTCGAGTGGCGAGGGGTGCTAAAGTGAAATTCCCCTCCTCGGGTAGACATCCGTGCGCCTGATCTCCTACGCCTTGGTGGATCAGGAGGTGCTTGCTGAACCGGTGGCGGAGGAGGCGGTGGCGTAACTGCCACGAAACGTGAATCCTCGGAAGGATCCTGTTGCTGCTGTTGCTCCTGAGGCGAGAAGTGATGAGAAGGTGTGAAGTACCAATCACACTGGTTAAACCTCGCCTGGTAGCTGTCGGGACCTTGATAGGGTGTTCCATGAAAGGATGACCCATCAGAGATCTCGATTGGATGGTTGGGAGTACCTCTTGCAGGTTCTATGGGATCCGTGTCTTCGTCCATATCTACCGCATTATCTTCGGAGAAATGGTGTTCAGGTCCTAAAGGGTTATAACCTATTGGTTCTTGGACATAATCAGCCGGATTAAATCGGCCTTGAAAGAAAGGAGTAGGATCGCCATAGGAACGGTGCGAAGCAGATCGCTGGAGAGGTATAAACGAAGGTTGAGGGTTACTGGGATTGTTCTCCGAATCTAGTCCGAAAGAGTGACGGTATGAAGGTGTCGAACTGTGTGAGGTAGACCGTCTTGCTGGCTCAAAGAGGTTTCTTCTACGTCTCTAAGGTTCTTCACTCCTTGTACTGGAAGGAGCTCGCATGTTCGAAGGTCCGGCCTCGTGATCATTATGAGTAGTAATCGGCCCTTTGCCTCTTCCTCCTCTTCTAATTACTGGTGGCATAATTCCTGCTTAACAAAATTTTAAATCACACTAAACGATAAAAGACAAACTGGAATAACAATTCGAATTTGTCCTATGTTCTTGTCTAGACTCAAGTATGTGCAATTTTGTCATTGAGATTAAACACATAAGGATAGTGTTTAATTCACTCAATGTTGGCTCTGATACCAACCTGTCACACCCCGATTTCCACGTGTTTCACCGGTGGGCCCGGTGGGGGATTACCGTGACGTAGTTGGCAACAATATAGTCAAACCACAATATTTAAATGCACAGCGGAAGCATAAAGATAAATTATATTTCAACCATTGATTGTAATATCCACAGGGGATCAAAATAAGAATATAAATATTGTTCAACAGATATGGCATCCCAAGCTTGCGAGACTCTAACGATGCTAAGGAGTGGTCAGCCTATTACGAGTAGAACCTGCATTAATCTTTTTGGGGAAAATACGTCAGTTTACACTGGTGAATACATTCAACCGACACTTTTGTAAAATGTTTAATAAAATTGATTTGAATGCACATGGCACAAAATCTTTATAACTTGGGATAATTTATAATTAAATCTTGTAAAAGAATTACATGTTCACTATGCGTTCGGTCGCCCGGGTCGTGCCGGGTTAAAGGTTAATAGACACACCACATAGCATAAAACCGTGGCGGGAAAACCAACGGCTATACCTTTATAATTATGGACACATTTTCGGGTGTACGCCTACACCCGCGTGTCAAGGTCGGGGCCATTTCGTAAAATGCTGCCAAGGATATCCGGGACATGGTCATTAAGCTCCCAAAGGCGTAAAGCCAACAAAACCAATTTTTAAACGGGTCACATTGATAATACTCAACTACTAATGAGTTGGGGTCAATTGCCCGACCAAGCGGTATTTTAAATACCGTAACCCAAGCCCGTATAACGGAAAATAAGTTAAAAGTATTTACCTGAGCAAGTATTAATCCTTAATCAAACAAATTGCAAGTTTCTTTTACTGGTCTCCTATTCTGGAATGAAGGTTTAAACAACCTATTAGAATCCTAACGGGTCTTTAATTTAGCCTTAGCTTAGACCGGTCAGTTTCAAAGGATAATTACGGTTTAATCGCGTGAAAGGCGAAAACCGGGAATGGAATGTGATTCGGACCCAACAAGTTTGAAGACTTGTTTTATATGGGTAATATAATCACACTCTGGATTTTGAGGTCAAAACAATAAGGTTTGACCCGTTTCGGCTAGTTTATGTAAACTAGTTACATAAGCCGAACCGTGCGCGCAAAAGGCGTAACGGGTAACCGTAAGAGTCCTACACAAGTTTCCTAAGTCAATATGCTTTAAAGAGGTTGTGGTATCAGAGATACCTTCCATAATGCCCGAAACGAGTTTAAATCCATTATATGCCCCGTAGGGGTATTTCGGTCATTTTAAAGATTATAAAAGAGGTTTCTAAGTTCTACAGGAAATCTGAGTTTTCCAAACAGTTTATAAAGTCCAAAATACTCTATTTATTATATAAAATCAGTAGCAACTGGAATCGGGTCAAAATACCTTGTAGAACTCAAGTTATGCTCGAAAAGGGTATATTCGGTATTTACCGAACCGATGCCATAACCGCAGGTTATGAGCAGGTTAAAAATGATTAAAAATCTTTAAAAATCTCAAAATATTATTTTACATCAGTGTGTAAAAGGTTTGGTCTCGAAATTTGGGTTTAGATAGGCTTTACGCTAAATGCGCTGTTTAATTTCTAAAGTTTCCGTAATTGCGCTATTTAGCATAACTCCTATTCTAGACCTCGGATTGACATGAAATTTTTGGGACATGTTTAGAAATCAGTAACTAAGTTTAGTGTCCTTTCATGTGTCCAAAATTCTCGTTTTAAAGTAAAAAGGGCGTTACGGTCAACTTTTAAGCATTTAACGGAAATGTGCTAAAGACTCGGACAAACGACGAACCGGTCACATAGGCTTATACCATCATGTAACCTGGTCCTAAGAGAGACCTAAGGCATATCTAAAACATACCAAAACGGGTCAGAACTGAAGTCAAAGCAAAAGTCAAAGTTTTGCGACTTTCGGTCCCGAACCGGGTCAAAATATTAAATGGTCGGATCAAACAAGCTTAGACTAGTTAATATACTTATTATCATGTTATATGAGTGTTAAAACAGGTTACACGCTATCTACATTACTGATTATGCATAAAATCGCAAAATAGCATTCTGTTGACTTTTTCTAAGCAAGTTTGACTCGACATTCGGACTAGTTAGAGTGGGAATCAGAGGGTGCCCTTTTAGGGGTTTAAAGCCCACATAATTACAAACAAATAACTACCTTTGATTCGGCTAATCACTGGACCATTTGTGATTAACCGTTAAGTCAACCGTTAATTACGACGGTTTGACTTTTAAGCTATAACTAACCAAAAACTCAACTAAGAAAGGTTAAGGAAGCTTACCAAAGTCCTATGCACGACTAGGGATGGCTTGGTTCTGCTTTGGAGCTCCAGAAATGATCAGAAGTGCAAGAGAAAGGTGTGAAGAACTTGTTGTACATGAAGGCCTTTATATAGTGTTCATAAGGCTCTAGATTGTTGACAAACAAGTCTACCCATGCTCATTGATCATCAACAAGTGTCTCTAAGGGCCCTAAAGCAGGTAGGGGGCGCCCATGCTGCTACATTAATGGAACTAAGTCGGTTTGGAGTGAAAAGGCAAGCATGGAGCAAAAAACAAACGACCAGAGAGCCCCTCGCGTGACGCGAAGGACCCCCCCTTAGGCCTCGCGTCGCGCGACCCCCTTCTGCAGCAGATCTTCTATTTTCTGATTTTTGCGATTTGATCCTTGGCTCTTCAAACACTGATTGGCTATCAGTTTCTTGCATATTGAGCCTTAAAAATTTACGTTTAGAGGCTTCAAGACTTATACCCATTTCGTTAAGTCCCCAGTTAACTTTATTGTTACCCGAAAAGTCTTAACTTTCAACGTTGACGTTTTAATCCCTCGCATACGGATTTGATCACAACTTGCTCATACGATAACGAAACTTTATGAAATTTTTGTCAAGTATTCTAGTGAGCATAATTAACCGTTACAAAGCTTCGGGTTTGTCAAAAGGTCACTCAGAGGTATAACTTAAACATGTTGACACATTTGACCCCTGTAGTTTGTAATTCCTCACTTTCTTCCACATTTCGTTCCGTACGATCCATGATTCATTCGTTTGAAGGTACGAGCATCATTTAGGGTTACCGTACAGTATAATTATCCCTTGTTGACATCTTTAACCCTCGAATTTGCATACTTTCAATGTTTGTCAACTTTAGTCCTTTATTTAGTATTTAACACCACGTGTAAACCTAAGACACGTGTCAATGCATTATTGGACGCAAAATTTCGAGGTGTTACAATCGGACAACAGTTCGATCGGGTGGCATTCCTAGTGCATTGAACATGTTGAAAAATCGATTAAGTGTTAAATCAAGTATCTCATGATCCGATGAGTAATCCGATCAGATGGTAGTCAGATCGGACGGCTGTTCATTCAATACTCAAACTTCAAAAAAAAGTGATTAAGTGTGGGACCCATAGTGCAAGCCGTTCGGCTGACCGGTCGATCGGGTGGCTGTCCGTTCAGACAGCAGTCCGACCGGACAGCACCTCGTCCTGGTCGTCCAGTACGTCTCACACTTTGGTTGTTTTGATTGTTTGTCGTTTTATCGAGGCATTTTGATAACGTGTAAAACAACAGTAACTTTGTCACTACTTGGTGCTCCTGATCGGACAGGAATCACCTAGATCCGGTCAGTTAACTTTTTGTGACGGTGTTCCATGTTTAACCCGAAATCGGTAAACCTCATGGCTAGAAACCAGATCTTGAGCCACACAACCACAAGAATGAGTAGTATGTCGACACAAGGTCCGATTCCACCGGTTTTGAGTACATTGAGTGTAAAAGAGTTGAAAGAAAGTTGGAAAACCATCTTTCAATCCTTTTCTTTGTGAAAATGTTGAGATCTACTAGCGATCTTCGTTTGTTTATGTGGAAATCGGCTAGATCTAAGTTGTTCTTGGTGGGTTGAGGCCAAAACATGAAGTCCTTCAAGAACACATGATGACATCATCCTAGAATACCTCAAATCGGGTGATTTCATGGTTACAAGTTAAGATTTTATAGATAGAAAGGTGTCAGAGTGTGTGTAGATCAAGAAAGTATAAGATTTAGGATGAAATCTTACCGAAATCGAGAGAAATCTAAGAAAAGGTGAGGAAAGCGTGCTGTTCGGTCAGAGAGTTTCCAGAAATGGAAAGTGTGAAAGTGACATGGGTATTTATAGGGTTCCAAAAGAGGAAAGGGTTGGCCGATCGGATGGCAGCTCGATCGGACAGCCTGTCCGATCGGACAGGAGTCCAAACGGACGGCTGGTCGATCGGCTGGTTGCTTGATCGATCGGTCTCCTGTTTCGAGCATTCGGTGCGACGAGTTTTGCGGTTTCGATTTGCGATCGTTGCGATGCGATGGAGTTTCCTAGTCAAATTACTTTTAATCCCAACTACTCATATCGCACGCTATCTTTTCTCCACTAATTATCATACTATATCTACCTATAATCATCTTTATTTCGTATTCGTTTTGCGATTGTGATTCGATTGCGATGAGTTCGATTGCGATTCGATTGATTACCACACATTACATAAATAAGCATGCACAAGTAACACAAAAGGCACACACACGTATAATAATCACCAAATTGCGTAGTTCGAGTTACGAGCGCGATGTTGATTAGATTGGATTGTTTTGCGTTTAATTGAATTTATCGCATTGTTACTTCCTATTATTCACAGTCGTAAAGCGATTCGTAGTGATAAATGTACATTGATTACTGCGACTTTTATTGATTACTCCACATAATACAACTAACGTAAAACGTAAAACGTAAAATAGACTAACTATAGTCAAAGAAGTCAAAACAGGAATTGAGCAGAGAGAGACAGATTGCAATTAGCAATCTTTTCTTCCTTTGACTTCAATCTTGACTTTGACTTTCGAAACACTGGGGTGTTACACGTGGTATCTCCGTCCACTGCCTCTTTGTCAGTCTGTAGGTCCCGATACGGATCGTCGGACGAACGTGATTTCTTGTTTAGGATGTCGTAGCGAGTGTGGAATCCAAGCTATGACACAAACCGAGCGATAGAATGTAATACACAATAAGATTCACCGTTTAAGGATTCCGTGTGTTCAATTCAACAGAGTTTCGGTACAATATTCGACAAATACAATGCAAACCGGAACTCTCTCTCTTACACTCTCTCTCTTTAGCTCATTCAAGCTCTCTATTAAACTTGTCATATGACACGTTCTCTTTGCCTGTAGCTTGCTTGAATGCCACATCTGCACACACAACAAATCTAAACGCGTAACGAGAATAACCGCTAAGGTTTTAACCAATCTTAGAGAATTTTCAGTTGAAAATCTCACTAAGGATTGATTATAAACAATATACACAGACGACACACATGAGACCAACTTTCATTCAACTACCAACCGATAATATTTGAAAGTTTCGAAATTGTTCAAATTTAGTTCATTAACTTTCAAAACTTGTCAACTTCGACCATTATGAAGATGCAATTGTTTTAGGCTTTTAATAAGGCTTTAGGTGGGATAGATTCGAGTTCCAACATCGATCAATCAAAAATAAGATAGAAGCAAAATCCGTTTGCCTTTTATAAAATTTATATTAAAACACACCTAAAATCTTTTTGGTATTTTTGAATTTTTCAAATGCAAAGACGGAAAGCAATAAATAAATATTTACAGACATTCTTTTTCCGAGTTTCGAGGGTAAGAGAATCATATCAGTGTACGGTCATGCCAAAACAACCTTGTTATTCAATTAGTTAGCATTTAGATAAGCATGCTATAATGATTATCGATATTGTTGTCCACTTAAACTCAACAATCAGATGTACTCATTTGACTTGGGGATACGTTTAGGTATGATTTATACTTACCGACCTGTGTTTATCCACTCACAACACATTTCTCGTATTAAGGTATGCATGAGAGTTCATCTTACTAGTGAGTATACAATTTATCATCTTTTTTGACGTATATGATGTGAGATACTCACTTATTTGAGCATGAATACAAGCCATTTGTGATAAAATCATTTATTTGTGAGGAACTTGATATTCAATGCACGCAGGGCATGAGAGCACGTCCATGAACAGGTTAGTACCATCATACCAACAAAGAGACGAACTTGACTCTCGGATGATAGATGTGATTTAGAATCACTTATTCGGGGGTGAATGTTACATGTTTATCACTTATTGATGGTCGTATGCAGCATGTATTATATACACGTATGTATAGTAGGTACACGTATGTATGGTGTCATGGAAGATCTAGACTTGCGTCCCCGTTGTTTCTGGTAGAAGAAAAAACCATGATACCTAGATGATAAACAGCATAAAGACCACGTATCTTAGAACCTCGGCAATCTATCAAAAGAAATTTTGGTACCAAGACCATATGCCAATGAGTGGCTCCCACAAGGTCTTCAGTTCGTTGTGTTTATATCGCCCTGCACACTTTAAAATGATTGTGGGCCTACCGATACATCTTATATAGAGCTACTTATCGGTTTTTATCTTAAGTTCAAAGAGGTTTCTACAGACCATTTATTTACTATCAAAAACTCTTTTTCTCGCCAGAAAACTCATTTTCTCTTGTTTTTGTGCTTTTATATTTTTTCAATTTTTTGTGTTTTTCTGATTTGGATTTACTCCCCCTAAAATTCAAAAAGTAAATTTAAACTATTAAATAACATCTTTTGGATTTTCTTCAAGAAAAATATTCACAAAAATGATTTCCTGATGTGGATTAACTCATGTTTTACCGCAATGTCGTTTACTAAAATTAATTTAATGAAAAATGATTTATCGAATTTTGAAAAAATGAGTTAGCACGTTGGTAATCGGTGTGGACCAAAACAACATTGACGAGTTTCATATTGAAACAATCATGTGTGAGGTGATATTCGAGATCAATGTGTATGACCAAGGAGTGTTGTACAAAATGTTAGCATTCGTAAAGCAGCTTAAATATCGACAAAGATAGGATAGATTAGAAATTCAAAACCGTAATCATGCAACTGCTTCGTGCATTGCCAGGGATGATCTGAGTGCTCTCCCAAGCTGGATATCCACCTGGTGTGGATTTCAAGGTCGATTTTGCAGCTACTTCAAATAATTGAGAAATCTCTTCACAACAACAAGATCATAGACCTCCGGGTTCGGCTGGCAAGAGGCAAAAGAGCATGTGGGGAAACTTGTACACATCATCATTGGTCGGTCCATACATGATGTCTTCCACATGTTTGTGCACCAGCAAAGGTCTTCGTCTTTCTCCTTGAGAAGTAGTGTGCGGTTGCTCAATCCAAGCCAAGGTATCTGCACACCCGGTTGGGTTGTTCAACAAACACAATTTCTTCAACACACCGTAGAGAAATGTACACTGCATGTTCATCTTGAAAGTCTTAAACTTCTTGCGGGAAGTATAATCCTTGAATCTTCGAAAAGTTTCAGACGTGCTACAGGCGCGTACATTTTGTTGGAATCTATCCTCTTGACCCGATCAAAACCCATAACAGCCGAACTTTGGCACATTTTTCATCTTGTCGAAGTTTTCATCTTCATTCATCATCATTCCTTCACATGATATTTTCTTCTTTTCTTCTCTCCATCAAAGGCAACAACTCCTCCTTAATTTAACAATATGCCGGAGCTTCATGTCACTGATCTTGTACCTGGATGCTCCACTATCAACAATCCTACCACTATCAATAGTTCCTCCTGGAACATCCTTCACATTCATTTAATGATCAGTTCGAGAGTGGGACCCAAGCCTTCGTAGACTTGGGTCGTCCCACATCATCAAGAATTGTGACTTCGATTTCCCGATGATTCGGAATTGGTTGAGCTCCCCCTGAAACAATTACCGATTTTGGTTTCCAAATCTATTTTTGTTTTTCATTTTTAACATTTGGTTTAACAGACTGCGATTGAACAACCTTAGGTTTTAACACCTTTTCAACTTCCTTTCATTGTTTTATTTTTTGTTTCAATTTTCTTTCTTTTTGAAACCGAAAGTCTTGTTTCGGTGTAATAGATCGTGATCGATAAGAGTTTCCATAGGGGGCATCAACTTTTTCCTTTCCTTTTGTGAGATATGGACAGTTTCTGACAATGTGTCCATACTCACCGCATTCAAAGCATGATCTCCGCTGAACAAACCTCGGAGTATCATGAAGGTGATAACTTGACAATGAACTTCATGATCTCGAGGTACTTGGTCCTACATCACAATAGTTTGTATGTTGTGTGTAGTTGTTCTGACTGTTTCTTTTCAAAATCTGAACTTGTTTAACAAAATCTGTGTTGGATTTGTTTTCAAAAGTTTCAATTTTATCAGTCCCTTGAGACGTCACGAAGTTTACCTTTTAAAACTTCTTCTTGTTTTGAGCTCTTTTGCCCTTTCTCTTTCCTTGATTAGCGTGATTTTGCTTTTGTTGATCTGGAAGTTTTTTATTTCCATATTGTTTCCGAACTTTGGCTTTTGGGATAGGAGCACTTTGAGTTACTACAACTCTTGGGCTCGACTTTCCCAAAAACTTACTGGTTGAATCCTCAAACACTTTATCAGTTAAGGATTGATTAACATTTTTAATGGGAAAATCTTTGTTTGAGTAAACTTTTTCGGAACCAATCAACGTATAAAGCAAGTTTGCGCTTTCACATGTCTCAACATGAGTTTCAACATTCTTAACAGGAGCACTCACACACGGTTTTGCTGGAGGATCACATAGAATGTGATTCTCGAGAGGTATGTTTGCCTCTTTTGTCACCGTGTTTGACAGCTTAGCTTCGTCCACATTCGACTCATCATCTGAAATATCACAATCGTCAACAATGACTGGAGGATCCTGATTCTGTGCGGTTGTGGAATCTTTGAGATCAGCTGATTGAGCTTGATTGGGGGATATACCCTTTTTGAATCTGAGCCCAGCTACGAATTCCTCAATGTCTAATGAAATTGAAGGCTCAAAACGAGGCATATCCTCCTCATCAGGCATCTTAATATAATTATGTCTGACAGGTGGAGGACACGAATGATACCCGATGCATTTTACATCGCCTTTCTTCTTTTGTATTTCGATGATGTGATCCAATACATATCGTGAGTTGAGTTGGAGTAGCAATCCAACTTAAGTTGGATCGCATCACTTTCACACTTTGCACAGGCTAATTCCTTTTTCATTTCCTAGAGCATGTTAATGTAGTTGTTAATTGTTGTTTGCATTCTTGAAACAATTTTCCTTAACTCAAAAACGTCTTACTTTAAGGTCTCAATAATGGTTTTAAATTCTTTTTCATGTCGTTTTAAAACCATGTTAGCCTCTTTGCATTTTGAAAAGTCGACAATCAAGTGTTGATTGTGGTTAAATGTCAATTCAAATATACTTTCTAACTCAGACAGTTTACCTTCTAATTCAGAACATTTATTGCATTTAACACACTTAGAACAGATAGAGTTATCGACACTTACCTGACTGAATTTACCCTCAAACATAACCCATCTGCCTCAGAATCAACAACCTCTCTCGATGGACCTTCTGATCCATCCGTGCTTGAACTTGAACATTCTTTATCTGAACTCCGCCCATATCCCGAACTGTCATCATTTCCCAAAGATTCACCATCATTGACATTCTTGACAATTTCAGCATAAAACGTTGTTCTTGTTTGACCATCATTCCCCAACTGTACGGTCCGATCACAATCAACAGTAGGTTTGGCCCAATAATCAGTTTTTGGTTGTGGAAGGTTATTTGACGGCATAAGAGACTAAACCCAAGACATGTCAGGTTTACTTTGATGAGCAGGAGTATTTAAAGATTGAGATCCTAAAAGCGCTTGACCCCATGTCGAATAATTGCATGATTGTGAAGAGTTTGCGTTCTTTGACCTATCCCACAGGTTGGTTGCCATTTTATCCGAACAATTAACCAACTCGCAAAAAATTTCTAAATTTCAAAACATTGTCCTTTCAACAGACTTTTGCATCACACCCCACTAATTTAGAAACGAATACCAAACAATCAAACGAAATGGGTGTTAAAAATTAAAACTGATAAAGGGTTGATATAAATGAACCGAAAATTGGCCTATAGAAATTGAGGCGGGCTTCAGTTGTTGTTTGATGAAAATAATAGACTTATTTAGAAACCAAATGGTATGGGTCGGTTAATAAGTATAAATAATAAAAGATTTGGCTCCAACCATATTATATATCCTATAAAAAGGCTATGTCGGTGGTGGCCTTTTTTTTAATTTTTTTTTCTTTTTTTTTTTTTTTGTCTTTTCCTAGCAACATTTGACTTTTCTTTTTTTTTTCTTTTTTTCTTAATTTACGTTTTCGGCCCTTATGCTTTGTGTGTTGTTTCTTAAATACCAAGTTCTTTTGTAATTTACAGTTATCGTCAACGTTTAAACTTTACGCTTTTACCCCTTGCACAATATTTTTTCTTTCTTTTTTGTGGTTTTGTTTTTTACTTATAGCCTTTAATTTTCAGCATTGACTGTTACAACCTCCTAACTTTCTAAATACTTTTTAATCAACTTTTACGTCTTTATTTTTATTTACGTGTCGCTATAAACGTAAGTTGATTAGCATTCACACTGACAACCTTTTTACTTTGTAAAAACTTTTCTAATCGAGTTTCCCACTTGATGTAAGACATGTGTCAACATACTTTTGTATCGGATCAAAAATCGGGTCGCCCCGCCGCGAAGCGCGGGTGTAACACCCTAGTTACTTTCTAAAAGCATAATGAAGTGGGCTCTCAAATGATTGGGAAATGGGCTGATAAATAAAGAATACTTCAAATGATAATGGATTGGTGGATATGTGTTTAAACGAAGTTTTGTATAACATCTACTAAATCGTTTGAGAGTTGTGATATATTGATGTTGGGCCTTTGTCCGGATGAAAATGATGGGTATATATATATATTTTTTTTAATAAAGTGATAGTGGTTTGTTTGCTAATTTAAACGTTAATGATCTATATAGATTGTAGCCCAACTGTCATTTATCTCAGCCCAAACTATGGTATAATAAGATAATGGGCTTTTCATAAAATTTCATTCGGTATCGTTTTATAAGCTGAGTTGGTCCACCTTCATTCAAAAGAAAATACTTGGGACTTTCCTCGGTTGCTTAGCAACTTCTAAATGTTTAAGTACTGAACGAGTAATAGGTCTAGACCATTAAGTGCTGAACCAGTAAAGGTCTGAACCATTAAGAGCTGGTATAATGCTTAAGACTATGGGGTATGGGGCGGGGGTTGGGGCGTGGGTTGGGTAAAAACGCCCAATTCACCACCCCGGGTGGGCTTGGGTTTGGGCGTGGCCCCTTGGGCGGGAGTTTCAGCCCGGGCGTTGGGCATGCCTAGCGGTCCTACGTGGCCGGCTCTTATTGGATGGTTGGCTAGGCTACGTTTAAATTTTAAAATGTAACCGTTTGGCCAACCCAACCCCACCGCCTGTCCCCATCGCTACCCCAACCCAAGTCACTCCACCTACCCGAACCGCTACCCACACACACTTGATCGATGGCCTCTTGGACGCACGAGGAAGAGCTAGCCCTTGTCACGAGCGTCGTGGAGGCGATGAAGGGCCGCCAACCCGCTGAGACCCATTACTGGCCGGAAGCTTTCGCTAGCTACCGGCACAACGTGGGAAACGACTGACACAATTTAAACACGTGCCAACACAAGTGGCGCGAGCTACGACCGAAGCTCGATCCTTTTAAAGGCAACTACGACAGCGTCCCGGGCGGTGATATAAGTCACGAAGATCGGGTGGTGGTGGCCAACATCGAGTTCTGAGTTCTGGGGCAAGGAGCGAAAGCCGTTTGACAAGCTCGCCCTTTTCGAAATCTACCTAACGCTTTAGGCTTTTTTTTATTTTTAACCGTTTAGAGACAAATGTCTGACCAATTCAGATTAGAGGTCTTAACCATTCAGACTCAGTATAATGTCTGAACCATTCAAAGCAAATGTCTAAACCATTAAAGATTGAACCAGTAAGAGAGTAAGATGTCCGAACCATTAAAAGTCTCGGTAAAAAAACAACCCCTCGCTTTCATAAACAATGATGTTTCACTTTCGTTCGATCTTTTTTTTTTTTTTGAAACGGACAAAATTTCTACAAATGTTAGACAATAGTACAATCTGCTCCACTCAAAGTCAGCCAATAACACTCAAAATTGATTTGTACTTTTCCGGTCACCTTCTCCAGCAGCCAACCTCGTCGGAAAAAATGGTGACGTTGATTTTTCACTTCAAACTTAACAAAAACAATATTCTCAATTATCTTCATCTTTTTTAACAATTTTCAACTGAAAAAATTTTCAAATATCGTTCAATTTTCAGGTTTTAATCTATGTTTTTCTGCAAAAACAAATGGGTTTTGGGATTTTTATACAATAAACCTTCAAAAATCACACCAAAACCTCACAACGAACTCGGTTTTCAACAAGAAATCGAACCTTAGGCTCTGATGTAGATCCCGATGTTGGTGCATCCTTCTGTCGACTTCGTCTTGTATCGAGTCTTGTATTGTATTAGATAGATCAGGGCACGGTTTATGAGAAATTAGGTTTTTGGGGTATTTCGCACGAAATAGCAAACTGCTATTTCGCACGAAATCAGTTCTTGGTATTTGGCACGAAATCACTGATTTTGCAAGAAAGTGATTTCGTGTGAACCTGTTCGTGCGAAATAGGCCAGCCTATAAATAGGTGCCTTGTGATTTCGTTTGTAGTAGTTCCAACTTTCCGGTTTCAGTACCGAATTGCTGCCGAAGTGTCTACTCGCTGTAAAATTTTGTCAAATCAATCAAAAAGACAATTAAAGTGAATTGCAAGCTGTTTCGAACTCGATACGTTAGTTTCCGCCTCTCGTATTGAGAAGAACGCCTCTGATCGACTCGTTTCGGGTCAGAAAACGATCCTACAAGTGGTATCAAAGATCAGGAGGAGGAGTTCTTACCGATTCAGCTCAAAATTTCTGATTTCTACACCTTCTTTTCAAAATTAACAAGTTTTCACGGTTAAAATGGATTGAATTTCACACATTATATGCGAAACAGTGTTTTAACAATGCCTTTAGAAAATTGGACCTAAAATTGAGCTAAAACCTGATCAATTTGACAAAAATCAGATCGAGATGATGACATCAGCAGTATTTCGCACGAAATAGCTTCTTGATTTCGCACGAAATCACATTTGTGATTGATTTCATTTGAAATTGCTGATTGATTTCGCACGAAATAAGTATTTCGTTTGAGGTATTTCGTACGAAATCGCTATTTCATACCAAGGAGGCTGTTTTCGTTTGAATCCAAGTTGATTTCGCACGAAATAACTATTTCGTTTGAAAGTTCTGATTTCGTGTGAGTTGGTATTTCGTTTGAAACTGTTTTGCAGGTCATTTCGCTTCATCAGGTTATTTCGTTTGAAAGGCTGATTTCGTTTGAAAGTGACTGATATTATGAAATTTGTTACTGAATCATGGAAGAGGAATTCTATAACGCGTTTGCTATAGCCCCGACTACTCCGTCTACCATTGCTCAAAACATGAACATGGAAAACGAGACTGGAACTTTGCAAAAACCCCCGAAGCTAATGGGAATTGAGGAGTATTATGGTTGGAAAGATCGGTTTGAAAATTGGGTTCAAGCAAACCATTTGAGGTCGTGGGAATGTATTGAGAAAAAGTATGTTAAACCTCGTACAGATCTGCAAGTTATTAAAAAGATTTTTGAAATGACAGACAAAGAAAGAGATATGTACAAAGCAAAAAAGATGATGATTAGTCTACTTCAGCAGGCTATAAAAGAAGATATCTTTATATTACTTCAACATGATGGTACTTCACGATCGATCTGGGACGCGCTTAAAATTAAGTTTGAGGGTAGTGATAAGGAGTAAGAAACCATTGCTAAAGAAAGAGTTTGATTTGTTTTCGAGCTTGTCAGGTGAATCTTCAAAGAAGCTGATTGAAAGATATTTCCACTTAGTGCGATCAATGTCATTGTTAGATATTAACAAAGATCAAGAAGAATGGGTCGATAAGTTAGCTGATGCTTTACCTCATAAAGAATGGGGTACATATTTGATGATCTTGAAAAATACTGGAGAGTATGACAACTTAACAATTTCCCACTTCATTGAAAAGATTGAGGGTCAAGATCTGGAGCAGCAAAAGATTGCTCGAATGAACAGTCCGAGTGGTCAACAAGACATTAAAATGTATTACAAAGGAAGTGTTCTAGAGGTTGAAGCAAGTCCCAAGGTCCAAACTGCATTCAGTGCAGAGAACTCATCTGGATCAGTGAATCAAAGTTCAAGTAGCAGCAGTAGATTTTCTTCATATTCGAGTGTTAATCCGAAGAGTTCAACCTCAAGTCATCAGTTTTAGAATTCAAATAGCAGTAATGATCAAGTTTTAAACTGCAACATCGCGTTGCATCTTCAGAATGGTCAAAATTTCTCTGAAGAAGTAGTTAAAGGTCACATGTCATTGCTTACTACAGTGTTAGAATCCTATGAAGGGTTGGTTACCGGAAGGATCGGAAATCCTATGTTGACAAAAGAGGATTACGATCAGATCGATGCTGAAGAGATGGAACTCATGGACATTAAATGGTGTTTAGCTAGTGTTTTGAGGAGAGCTGAAAAGTTCAAGATGATTACAGGAAGAGATGATTTTAGAGATGCTAATGTTTCTACTTTGGGTTTTGATAAATCAAAAGTTACTTGTTTTCGATGCAGGGAGAAAGGACATTTCAAGAGGGAATGCAAAAATCGAGAAGCAAGTGCAGTACAGAATCCGTTCGGTGGTAATGATTATTATTGGAAAGCCATATATCAACAAGTTGCTCAACAACCGCTTCAACAAAAGGAACCACAAACAGCACACGCTAAAATGATCGAAGAAGCAAATAAGAAAGATTATTTTGGTATCATTGATCAGGATGATGAGAAAGTGGCAGAAGGTTTTAGCTGGGACAAATATGTTCCAGCTAATACAAAGCTTGGAGCATTTATTGCACAAATAATTCAAGAACCTGATTTAATGAAAGAATGGATGAGTGTGTTTGATAACAGTGAGAAAATTCAAGATGGAGAGTCATTTTCTTCTGATGAGAGTTCAGAAAAGACAACAGTTTTTGATCAATCATCATCTGATGATAGTGATGATGAAGAAGAAACACAAATAAACATTGGAAAAACTTCTTTATCTCCTGAAAGTTTTCAATTTTATTTTGCAAATCGTTTGGAGAAGCTGAAGGAGAGACGAGCTGCAAAAGAACTGAAAAGGGTTAAATGTGAGAATGTTGATGATACAAAGAAGAATGAAAAGTATGAAGAAGTTAAAGTCGTTGAGAAAATAGTTGAAGTTGAGAAGGTTATTGAAGTAGAAAAGATTGTTGAAGTCATTAAACCGTGTTTAAAGTGTTTAGAATCTTGCAAACAATGTGAAGAAAAGGATGAGAAGTTGAGTGAGCAAGAAAAGATGAAAGAAAAATTACTGTTTGATCTCAATTACATGAAAGAATCAAATGATGTGTTGAACAGAACAGTAACTGGTTTACAAAAGACAAACTCTGAAAGAGAAGACACATTAACAATGATGAATGTCGTGATGATGTCAAAACAAAAAGCCATAAATTTCTACATTAAAGAAAGTTCAAAGTGGAAGCAAGAGTTGGAAACAGAAAAGATAGAGAATGAAAGAATCAGGCGGTTATTACAAAGTTATTCTAGTTCTGATTATTTGATTGACAGAATTTATCCAACTGTTGCAGGTCTTGAAGCATTTCAAGATGAGAAGCCGAAAAGGAAGGATACTGGTAAGAAACAGAGTGTCAGTTATAACAAGTGTCCACCTCCAATCTGGGAAGGTTATTCTCCCAGAAAACCGAATGAGGAGCAAGTCAAAAAGGCAGTCAATATAAAACTGAAGTCTGAAACAACTGATGAATTACCAGAAAATATTGACGTCACGTTCACTTCGTCTAACACTGATCATGAGTCTGAGTTAATAAAAAAGGTGGTCGATCAGGTGTTGGATAAAGATGAGGAGTTGGAGTCAAAGTCTGAGTCAGAAACTTTGAGTTCGTTGGTCAACAGTTCAAAGCCATCGGTTAAAAGGGTTTATAATAAAGAAATCTTGTTCTCAAAATCTAATTTGAATGACGAACCACTCAAAGTGGCATATACTTTGAATGATTCAGACAAACTATATTCTGATGAGGAATTTCCAATAAGAGGTGTTAAAACTGAAATGATTAAAAAGGTTTTCAAATTAACAGAAATCAATATTTCTGAAATAAAAGATGTAAATCTTAATGAAAAACCTAAAAAATACACTTCAAGAGTTCAACAAAGACTAAACAAGAAAAAGGGTTACAGTTCTGGTTTTGATTTTCAACAGAAACCAAACCATAACGGTAATTTCAAAAAGAAAGGTCTTGGTTTTGATGTAGAAAATCATAAAAATATAAAAATTTTAAACCAAAAACAAAATTTGTTTCAGGAACAAGTTCGGAGGAAGAAGAAAAGAGTTCATTCTGGAAACAATCGAACAAAGAATTCCTTGCAAAAAGGCAAGAAGGAATGAAGAATGGAGTTTATCAGAGGAAGGAAACAAGAACCTGTTTTCGATGTCAAGAAATTGGTTACATAGCCTGGAATTGTCCATTGGCTACCAAAATCAAACAGGAAGTTGTTTCTAAACTAAAAGAAAAAGTTGTTGATAAAACTGAACCACCAACTGAAAAATTCAAAGTTTTCAAAAACTCAACATATAAAGTTGGTGAATGTTCAAACAGGTTTTACAAGAGAAGGGTGAATCTTGACAACCAAAAGTGGGTTGTTAAGAAATCTGATGTGAAATTTGGCGATGAATCTGATTCCACAAAGTCAGAGGAGCCATAAATTGTTTCAAAAGAAGAAAACTCAGTTTCTCTAATGGATGATGTGAACTTTCCACCATTGAGGACTGAAAATTTTAAACAAAAAATTGGGAAAGTTGAGATTTCAAATCAATTCTATTCTGAAAAGAAAGAATTTGATGTTGAAAAAACATTTAATGGGAATGTGAAAAAAGATTTTTGGAAAAATTGTTGAGGGAAAGGCCAAAGGGGTAAAAGATTTTTACGAAGAAAAAAAGAAATGTTGGAACCCCAGGTGAAGTTGAGAAGGTCACACCCAAAGCTGGTCAGGCTTGGGTGTCTGTATTCTTCACTTAAAATCCTGACTTGCCAGAACTCCCAGGTTGGTAATTGGGGAGTAGGAATCGGCATCTTTCTTGAGAAATTCACAGGTTGGTAACTGTGATATTTCGATCTACAAGGGGTTAATCAGGAACATTAAGTTGTACTTGATTATATACAAGTGGTATTGTCTTGAAATTGTCATATCTTATTCTACAGGTGGTATGGTTAATTGAACAAAGTGATGAATGAATCCCCAATTCTACAAGTGGTAAAATCAACAAAACTTATTTTCCAGAAAAACCATTTTGATTAAAACAAACTTAAGTGTTTTGAAATCATAATGGGAAAATGGTTTGTTGTAAGGGGGAGTTCTGATTGTTTATGTCAAAGGAATGGCAAATTGAAGCAATTCACAACAGTTGTCACTTTATTGTACCGTTTATTTTCAATTTTCTTTTAAATGTTTTTGAATTTTAGGGGGAGTAAGAAATTTCAGAAAATCCAAAAACATTAGAAAATTTGAAAAATCCAAAAACATGATAAAATGAAAAAGAGTTTTGTTGTGCAAAAGAGGAAATGATAGTACATCAGTGGACTATCACAGCACGCTAAAGAATTGTAAAGTCAAAAATGTGATAAACGGTCTCACTGTGGATGTGTCAGTAGGTTTTTATACATTCAGTAGATTGTTATTAAGATATAAACATAAATATCAAATACTTACTTATATCGTGGGGGACATTTCTCGGATATATGGGTAACCCCCGAAATCTTGTTTGAAAGATTTTCTATTTCTGACATACTAGGTCTTTGTGCGTGGTGATATCTGGCCAGGACTTCTGATTTTGCGGGAGCAATAGCCTAGTCCTCATATAATGCTTTGCAAAAGCTTTAATCTTAAAGCCAGCCCTCAGTACAAAAAATGATGAAACATGGAAAAATGCTAATCATGTGCTGTTGAAGAAAAGATCCCCAAACGGGACACACCTAAAGTCGAACCGTCATCTCTTTGTATGAACGGAAGTTCTAGCCTGAGCTCTCACGGTCTCGCATTACCCGTTACAGATATCATTAGTGTACATTCACCTGTAAGACTGAATATAGAAGTCTGGATACGGGAGTATATTCTTAGGTGGGTTACGTGAATAAGTTTAATTACTTAAGACATTAATCTCATATCTCGAAACAGTTAAACTTTGTGTGAAAATTTAAGTGGATCAGTATACTGACAATCTAGGTGAATTGTTTAAAACTTAAAATGTTTAAAGCTTAACGGTGTTAGTGATTTGTCTCAAAAACTGATATGATCCTCTTACACAAACTCACAAAAATATTGTCTATAAATATTTCTTTCCTGCATCTTGTTAAAAACAAAATTTCAAAAAGATTTTAGTGTGTTTTAGCATAAATTTTTGAAAAATCCAAAAAGATTTTTGACAAGTGATGTTGGAAAGCTGATTTTCAAAATTCCAAGTGCTAAACATGATGGACATTTTGTGAGGGGGAGTCTGTGAATAATGAGAAAAGATTTTGAATGTTTTGTCTACAAGTGATCATCAGAAGCTTTTAAATATTAAATCATTCTATTTCAACATGTGGTTCATCAGAGTCTAAAATTGTAAAATTATTTCTTGATTGATTGTTGTCCGCAAGTCGTATATAAATTTGTGAAATTTATTGTGTGGTAGAGATGTGTGCAGGGTAGCCTGTTCTTGATCCTGGACAGAAGATGAGCTAGGCTTCGATTCTGATCCTGTGAAAGCCAGACCATGATCCCTAGCACGAGTCAAGGGGGAGTCTGTTAACAAAGGGGAATTTGAAGATTGTAGAGCCAAGTTTAGATCCTGGCGTTCACGCTAGCTGATGATGCTGATGAACTTAAGGAATCAAGAGATCTGATCAAAAGAATTAGAGTGAGGAAAGAGCCAGGTCGAGATCCTGGAGATGAAGAGAAAAGAGAGATTGAGGATGCTTTCAATTGTTAGATATTTCGGAGGAGTTCGAGAAGACTGATAAAGACTGAAGATTGCAGACTCGACACCGAAGACTTCGTCAACATCCGAGGGGGAGTCTGTTGGTGCATCCGTCTGTCGACTTCGTCTTGTATCGAGTCTTGTATTGTATTAGATAGATCAGGGCACGTTTTATGAGAAATTAGGTTTTTGGGGTATTTCGCACGAAATAGCAAACTGCTATTTCGCATGAAATCAGTTCTTGGTATTTCGCACGAAATCACTGATTTCGCATGAAAGTGATTTCGTGTGAACCTGTTCGTGTGAATAGGTCGGCCTATAAATAGGTGCCTTGTGATTTCGTTTGTAGTAGTTCCAACTTTCCGGTTTCAGTACCGAATTGCTGCCGAAGTGTCTACTCGCTGTAAAACTTTGTCAAATCAATCAAAAAGACAAATAAAGTGAATTGCAAGCTGTTTCGAACTCGATACGTTAGTTTCCGCCTCCCGTATTGAGAAGAACGCCTCTGATCGACTCGTTTCGGGTCAGAAAACGATCCTACACCTGATACGGTTCGTCGGACGGACGTGATTTCTTGTTTCGGATGCCGTAGCGAGTGCGGAATCCAAGCTACGACACAAACCGAGTGAGAGAATGTAATACACACTAAGATTCACCGCTTAACGATTCCGTGTATTCAAATCAACAAAGTTTCGGTACAATATATTTGACAAATACAACTCACACCGGAACTCTCTCTCTCTCTCTCTCTACACTCTCTATCTAGCTCATTCAAGCTCTCTTTTTAGAAAAAGAGCTTATGCTGGTATTTATACTCAAACCAGCAAAGTTACATCGAAACATAACACATATCCAAAACACATCGAAATACTTCTACTTCTAACGACTAGAAAATAGGGTTTTTACTACCACATTTTTGGTCGCAAAATGGTGGCAATTACCTTTTTGTCACCGTTTAGCCACCAAAAACTCGGTAAGAAAAAGCACACGTGTCAAATTCTCTATTGCCACATATTTGCGACCATTTAGTTTTTTGGTACAGATTTGCTACCGTTAGTTTGTCGCATTTTTGCTACCGCTTTTTACCACCGTTTTGCTACCTTTTTTTGTTGCTACCATTTGTCGTCACCATTTTGCTACCCTATTTGTCATCATTTTGCTACCGTTTGCCACTGTTTTGTTACTCTTTTTGCCATTTAATACCTATTTATATGCTCCTATTTCTATGATATTTATATTCTTTGAAAACTAAAAAAATGTAACCATTTATAACCTTTCAAAATCATAACAAACATCCAATGATCAATAAACATCCAAATGAAAATATCCAATAACCCAAATTAAAACATTTAAACCCGAACATTCAAACTAAAAATGTTTATAGTTACTTTCGAACCGAAGTTAACATCGCCTCAATGTTCGTCATCCTAACGAGCATGGCTTCTTTCTCCGCTTTATCTTTTTCCATTTAAGTCATTAAATCAGCTATAATTCCATTGAATCTTTAATTTCTTTAAATTTCTTCCAAAGCTCCAATAATATACAAGTTGAGATGCAGCACTATGATCTAAATAATAAAGAATGGCAATCATATTGTGGCTGGCTGGAACAAAAGCTCCAGTAATATACATAAGTGGAACGTTAACATATCTTGCAAGAAATATGATACTAGTAACATAAGAAAAAACACAAGTTCCTATTCATGATTATAAGAACTAAAAAACACCTTTGCAATGGTCCAATTTGTGTAAGCACCAGGAGACCATGGATTTCGACTAAAAAGTTGCATGTATGACCACCATTACTGGGACACCATAATCCGCAATAAATCCCCTTAGCCACCCTTAAAACAAGAATCACATGTCAACAAATGGATTGACTTCGTTGACATCAATAGCTAACATTAGACCAAATACCCAGTACAGTAGTACAGTACGGTACGGTTCGGTACCTTGCTACTTCCATTGAGCGGTATAAGATGTAGAATTCAAGGAGTTTCCGCTTCGATTGAGTTCTTCGATATCGAATAAAAAGTATTAAGTTTTTCTATTAATCAAAGTGATTGATCGGAGAGATTGATAATAGCGAATATTGTTGATCGGAGCGGAGCGATTGGCCGGAGTGATTGATCGAAGCGATTGATCGAAGCGATTTGTTGGTGCAGTTGTCTGTCGACTACATCTTCGTTCGAGTCTTAGAATAGGATTGATTGTAAAATGTACGAAATATGAGAAATTGTGAGAATTGTATAGGTTTAGATGTTGGATCGCTCATTAGGTCCATTTAGTGTTTGGACCGCTCGAATGGCAAGACATGGATCGCTCGTATGGCAATTGTGTTGAACCGCTCGAGTGGCTTCATCCTGGACCGCTCCAATGTCATGGGCCGCTTATTGGGCCTGTCCAATAAGCAGTTCCAAAGCACTATATATAGTCCTTATGAGCGATCTGAGTTGAATCAGTTAGAACAGTGGTAGAAATCGTGCCGAAGTGCTGCCGGTGCGAGATTTGAAGTGTAATCAGCGTCAAATCAGTAAAACAAGTAGTTAAAGTGATCTGAGTGCTATTTATACCTTAGTTTCTTGTTATTCCGCACCTGAAACCAAGGAGAAAGCCTCTGAACGACTCGTTTGGGTCAGAATACGATCCTACACGATTGATCAGCGGCAGTACAAAATTAGGATTGAATGAGCAGGGCACAAAAATTAGGGTTTCATTGTGAGAGGTGCTGTCAATTTGTTATTACATGGTCAATAAATTGCTAAATTTATTTGTTATTTACGTGGTCGATAAGTTGCTAAATTTGCTACCGTTCTTTTTAGTAGCAAATTTTAGTGGCAATTGCCTAATTTTGTAGTAGTGGAAATACACTTCTCGAAATAGACATGGCATGTGAATATATCGAATTGGACCTGATATAATCGAAATAGACCACTCGATCCATATATCATTCACCTATTTTGATGTCAAGGCACATGGCCTGTTTCGATGTCATGGCCCAATTTCTATTTCGATGTATATGCTTATGTATATTTAATGAAATAGGCATGAATAGATCACCATGACATCATGCTGATGTCATGGCAACTCTTTTGATCGCATGTCGTGGTGTTTTGTGTGTCGATGTTCTAGGCGCATGATAGAGGAATGTCGCTACGCCGCTCTAGAACCGAACCGAATCGAACTTAGCCATATCCACACAAAAGTGCATCAACATTGTCTCTCTCTCCGGTCTCTACCGTGTGCTTTTTCTCTTTCTTGTTGATACAAAACAAACCAATCAAGAAAGATTTTATAAAAATACATGGCTAAAATGGAAGGTGGGCGTGTGGCATGTGTAAGGCTGACTCAACGGTAAAAGAACGTTATAGCCTCACAAGCTAAGATTACAACTCACAGCAACTTAAATCACCAATAAAGCCAATAGTTACCCAAGACACAACAAAAATCATGGGACACAAAAGAAAAATTTTCTATCGCTATGTTTCGATTTATATGTTCGGGTCGCGTCAAACAATAATAACTCCACATAAAACTAAATAATCTTCGTTCATTCAAAGGACTACTCGTTTTCACATAAACTTGGTAGGGATAGAAAAATTTTAGGCAATATAATTGGCGGGGCGGACATATATAATTTTAAAAATTCAGGACGAAAAATCGGAAATATTACACTACTAACCTAAATATTGGCGGGGACAGGTGCACCCTCTTGCAGCTTAAGAGGTCCGCCCCTGCATGGTATGTTAACAAACTCGATTTAACGTTCTCATTAGTATATACTCCCAAACTCAAGGCTTACTATATATGCTCTCCTAAAGTCGCTAGTAAATGCTTTATATTTCACCTAGCACATTTAATTACACGATCGTGATATTGATTATGATACCTATTATACCTATTTTTCCCATAATAGATTATTTTCTTTCTAACTTTCTTTTATCTTTTTTATTTTCGTTTTTCAACAGAATGAATTCCCGTGAGATTCTTCTATATAAATGGCTTGTGACAAACAATTCAACTTTTAACTCATTTTAATACGTCAAAGCTCTTTGTAGAGTATAGTAGTTGTGGCGATATGCTCATGCTACAATCAACAAAGTTCATCTCGTGATTTTGGAAAAAAAAAAAAAACACAATCAAATAGATGTAATCATATTAATTGGTATATAATTAATTCCTTGTTATAACTCTATATACATAGAAAATCAATGAATTAATAGTTTTCCTAAAAAACGTCATATAGAAAACACTTTTAATGCTAGAGTTATGTCATATATGTCACCTGTAGTGTATATATAGCAATGCCCAGTTGCAACAAAGAAACTCCACCATACAACTTCCATAATTCCTCTAAGTATTTGCTTGTTTGGCATTAGTGTTGCCATGACAAGGAAGAAAGTGAAGCTTGCTTTCATAATGAATGACTCAGCAAGGAAAGCAACCTACAAGAAAAGGAAGAAGGGTTTGATGAAGAAGGTGAATGAGTTGAGCACATTATGTGGCATTGATGCATGTGTCATAATATATAGCCCATATGAAGCTTAACCTGAGGTGTGGCCGAATAACATCGGTGTCCAACGCGTGCTAGCCCAGTTCAAAAGGATGCCAGAGATGGAGCAAAGCAAGAAAATGGTGAATCAAGAGAGCTTCATCAAGCAAAGGATCACCAAAGCAAATGACCAACTCAAGAAGCAGATCAAGGAAAATAGGGAGAAGGAGATGACTGAGGTTATGAACCAATGCTTGACCGGAAAAGGGACGATAGCAAACTTGATCCTGCCGGATTTGAATGATCTAGGTGGGTTGGTGGACCAAACCATAAAAGACATTTCTAGGAGGATTGAGTCCCTAAAGAAAGACACCACGGGTAAAGGCGTAGCCGTGACACCGGAGTCAGTTCCACCTAGAGCACATGTAAGTGTTGGCGATCATGCTTCGAGTAGTAATAATGAAATGATGATGAGAGGACATGTGTTGCAAGCATGGGAGAAAAGACCTATGGTTGATCCTAATATGAGTGGTATGGGTGGGATGCAAAAGACTCAATGGTTCACAGATTGGATGAACAATCCATCTGAACAAAATATGGGTCTTGGTCCCGTGTATGAGATAGCTCCGTTTGTTGACAACCCGAATCTGATGTGGCCAAACCATTATTTTCCATGAAAGTAAAGCTATTTTCCTATTTTGGGTGCATTTTTCTCTATGGACATTCATTGTGTTTCTTTTTACTTTCCTTAAAATGTTGGTTTGTTTAGTATCTTATAAAAATTATGTTATTTGAAGATCTACTTGAATGTTCTACCAATGTGATTTCTTCATGATATTAGTTGTGTCCCCATGTGTATAGTAGTTTAAAGTCTGCTTTTTATTTAAATTTCAAACTTGAAATATACTATCAAATAAAATCGTGTTTATGTCACATTAGTGAAAGAAATAAACTAGAGATTTATAAAAAAGGATGTAACATTATTATTGTGAAATCTCTTTCAAAAGAAACGTTACATATATTTAATTTATTTGGTATCATAAATCACTATAAACTTATAAGGTCATGTTTTGATTAAGATAATCTTCAAGATATTTGTATTAAATAGTGATCATTAAAAACTAAAAAGCTAGGTTTGGATTTTACTTGCTATGAAACAACATGGTATAACCCGATAACACGATCTAATCTTCAATTAAGTAATAAGAACATAGCAAATAGTAAATGCTCATCGAGCTTACATAAGTTATATCATGTGCGTTAAGCATAGTTTAAAGATAAGATATATTTCTATAGGAGCGTAATTACATGTATAGAATTGCATGATTTAACATGCTTTAGTCATGACTGATAGCCGACTTGGATCATATTGGTTTAGTACATCAGCTAGAAAACGAACAAAAAAGAATGAAAAATATGTAGGTTATGATCAAAAGTTTGAGGCTTTTTTATTTAATATTAAAACATGGAAATAAACGTACGATATACCGATTACATCAAACCCTATTTCTATAAAACCAGACCTAACATATTTAGACTCAAAAAATTTTTTAAATAAACTCAACACTTACCCTAACTATAAGATATATCATGAAAAAATTATAACATAACATTATAGGATAATATGATAACATTATAACAACATAACATGGTAAAAATATAACAGGATAACACAATTTAATCTTCAATTAAGTAATAAGAAGTTAAGAACATAGCAAATACTAAAGAAATGCACACCGAGCTTTACATATATTATATCAAGGGCGCTACGCATGCTTTTAAAGATAAGATTTATTTCTATAGTAGCGTAATTACATGTATAGAATTGCATGACTTAACATGCTTTAGTCACGATTGATGACCGACTTGGATCATATTGGTTTAACAAATCAACTAGAAAACAAACAAAAACGAGAATGAAAGATATGTAGGTTATCATCAAAAGTTTGAGGCTTTTTTTTATTTAACATTAAAACATGGAAATAAACGTACAATATATCATTACATCAAACTCTATTTATATAAAATCAATCAAAATAAACTCGATACTTACCCTAACTATAAGATATATCATGATAAAATTCTAACAACATAACATTATAGGATAATATGAAAACATTATAACAACATAACATGGTAAAAATATAACATCATAACACGATTTAATCTTCAATTAAGTAATGAGCACATAACAAATACTAAAGAAATACACATCGAGCTTACATAAATTATATCATGTGCGCTACACATACTTATAAAGATAAGATTATAGTAGTAATATTACATGTATAGAATTGCATGACTAAACATGCCTTAGTCATGATTGATGGCCGACTTGGATCATATTGGTTTAGCACATCAGGTAGAAAAGAAAACGAACAAAAAAGAGAATGAAAAATATGTAGGTTATTATCAAAAGTTTGAGGCTTTTTATTAAATATTAAAACATGGAAATAAACGTACGATATACCGATTACATCAAACCCTATTTATATAAAACCAAACCTAACATATTTAGACTAAAAAATCAATTCAAATAAACTCGATACTTATCCTAACTATAAGATATATCATGACAAAATTATAACAACATAACATTATAGGATAATATCATAACATTATAACAACATAAGATGGTAAAATTTTAACACGATAACACGATTTAATCTTCAATTAAGTAATGAGAACATAGCAAATATTAAAGAAATACACATCGAGCTTACATAAATTATATCATGTGCACTACGCATTGTGACAACCCGAGATATCAAAGTCCTTTCTATACGCATCACTTGTCTCACGATCCTGTTTTGATTACCATTTGTTTCATGTGGTGTCTTGTATGGTATATTTGTATGGTTTGTATATCCTAGTGCTTGACTTTGTGCTTTGTGAATGGTTAGTATTGGTATTGTATGGTTAAGGTTATGCATTGAACCTTCATAAACGACAAACAGCAATATTTCGTCGACACCCATCATTGTTTGACGGTACATGTGTTTCGTCGAAGGAGATTTGTCAAAGTGCAGACTGTCGGCCCAATCCCTCTAAGCCCAAACCAAACCGAGTCCGACTTCAGTTATCAATGTCACTTATATTGTTCTTGGCCCATGTATGTTAGCCCAAACCTTTACCAAATCCAAACCGAACCCAACTCATTCCTTCCCTTATGTACGGGTATACATGATGTGTGTAAACTTGGCACAATGGAAAACCCTAAAACTACCTCCTAGACACACAAACGACGGGAGCTTTGAGGATTCAGCAAGCCCCTTCGAAGCCACCCATCCTCCTGTTCTAGCGCATCTCCAACGACCTTTGGTTAGTGATTATACTCATTCTGATGTTGTTAATTACCCTCGATTGCATGCGGTTTATTTAGTGTTGAAACAATAATCATGGTAGCTATGTGATAATAGGAATTATGTGTACGAATTGTAATGTATGATACTGTTGATGAGTTTGTTTTGATGATTAATTGATTTATTATGGAAGTGAAGACACACAAATGTTGGCAAACAGTAAATCGATGAACTAGGGTGTTTGTGTGATGTAACTGATAAATCTAATATGATCAGAGTTAGTATTAATGATTGACGAATAATGATCCAATCATTATGATGAACGTATGTATGATAAGTTCTGAATGATGTGCTCGATGTGTTAGACAGTGATTAGGGTTTTGTCTTGTGATCACAATCTAATAACTATTTCCGATGAAACATAGGGAGTCATATGTAGCCGACGAATCATGGAGTTTCGCCACCCACATTTTCACGACGAAACATAGTGTTTCGTCACCAGATCTTTCGCCATGAGGGACCTCGACGAAAGAGGGTGATGTTTCAAATATAACTTATTATATTAACTGTTGTGTGTACACATGATTCTGTAATAGCCTAGAGGTTCTAACAAGAACTTCGATTTGTATAATGATGAGCATGGGTAAACCTAACTGTGAAATAATAAAGATGATCATTTGTGTTTTAAACAATAAAGATGATGAAGATTTCCGAATGTAGAGGTTTGTCTTAATACACTATGTGATTTGTGATGAAAAACTGTGAATCTAAAAAGGATTGAAGATGTGTTTTAATGACAGTGTACAACTGAATATGCATAGCGTACAACCTGAATGATATGTGAATTGAAATTGTGCATTAAATGATGTTGTCCTTTTCTGTTGATTCAAGAGAACATGATGATTATGTTATAATAAAAATCGCACACTCATGAGTAATTTAATCGTACTACTCAACACTCACAAATGAATAAAGGATTCAAGTCGGTTTATTGGGTCAACTACACACAACTAGCATTAGGAAGCTGATATTATTATTTTTGAAACTTAGTGGAAATATCATGATCTGTTTTATGACACGTACTATTTATGTGCTACATGATTGAATACGAGTCTACATGACTGTAGGTCCCGTTTTTCCGGTGGATCGATAACGAAAACCTTTCCTTGTTTATCACAAACACGGTAACGGGTGCGGAATCCCCGTGACGGTGCAAACCAAACACAGTTAATAGGAACGCGCGTAACCAAAAGATTCAATATCTATTGATTAGGGATGAGAACGATACAAACATATACAAACAATGTTTACAGACTCTCTCAAAGTCTCACAGCTCTCATCTCACATGTCCAATTTTCACACAGAAACTATGAGAGGTATTTATACTAAACAGACACAGACAATGACAAAACAGAAAAGGACTCGGCGAAACACCTTTGGGCCAGAGATTGGGCCTGAAGAAGCCCAACAGGCGACGAAACAGGGCTGGACCATTGACAAAGTTGACGAAACACATGTGTTTCGTCATTTGCTTTACAAAATTCACAAAGTCAACAAATTCCACTGCATGACATCACAGTGATGATGTCATGGTGATGTGTCACCTGGGATTTGTCCGCGGCTCTCCGTGCTTCGCGTGTCGAACTCTGGGGCGCACGAGGGAGGAATGTCGTGACGTCGGGCTTGAGCCGGACCTAACCGTGTCGAAACCAAGTCGAACCGAGCCGAGTCGAACCGAGCCGAGTCGCGTCCACACAAAGTGTATCAACAAACTCCCCCTTGGAATATAGTTTCCATAATGAGAACAACCGCTTGGAATATAGTTTCCATAAACAAACGACACATGTGTGATCATTTTACAATCAACTACCGACCGACAACAGTTTGAAAGTTTGGAAAATGATCAATTTTAATCCTTTAACTTTCAAAACTTGTTAACTTCGAACATTTATGAAGATGCAATTGTTTTCCGGCTTAAAATCAGGATTTTGGGTACGATAGACTCGAGTTCCAACATCGGTCAATCACAAATAAACTAGAAGCAAAATCTTTTTGGCTTTTATAAAGTTTATATTAAAACACACCTAAAATCTATTTGAAATTTTTCATTTTTCAAATGTAAAGAAGGAAAACAATAAATAAATATATACAAAGATGCAGAAACTGAAAACAGTAAATAAATTTTTACAGACATTCTTTTTGCGAGTTTCGAGGGTAAGAGAATCATATCTGTATACAGTCACGCCAAAACGCTCTTGTTGTTCAATTAGTTCACATTAAGATAAGCATCCTATAACGATTATCGGTATTGTTGTCCACATAAGCTCAACTTATCAGAAACTTTGAGTTGGAGTCAAAGTCTTAGTCAGAAACTTTGAGTTCGTTGGTCAACAGTTCAAAGCCATCGGTTAAAAGGGTTTATAATAAAGAATTCTTGTTATCAAAATCTAATTTGAATGACGAACCACTCAAAGTGGCATATACTTTGAATGATTCAGACAGATTATATTCTGATGAGGAATTTCCAATAAGAGGTGTTAAAACTGAAATGATTAAAAAGGTTTTCAAATTAATAGAAATCAATATTTCTGAAATAAAAGATGTAAATCTTAATGAAAAACCTAAAAAATACACTTCAAGAGTTCAACAAAGACTAAACAAGAAAAAGGGTTACAGTTCTGGTTCTGATTTTCAACAGAAACCAAACCATAACGGTAATTTCAAAAAGAAAGGTCTTGGTTTTGATGTAGAAAATCATAAAAATATAAAAAACTTTAAACCAAAAACAAAATTTGTTTCAGGAACAAGTTCGGAGGAAGAAGAAAAGAGTTCATTCTGGAAACAATCGAACAAAGAATTCCTTGCAAAAAGGCAAGAAGGAATGAAGAATGGAGTTTATCAGAGGAAGGAAACAAGAACCTGTTTTCGATGTCAAGAAATTGGTCACATTGGAACTGTCCATTGGCTACCAAAATTAAACAGGAAGTTGTTTCTAAACTAAAAGAAAAAGTTGTTGATAAAACTGAACCACCAACTGAAAAATTCAAAGTTTTCAAAAACTCAACATATGAAGTTGGTGAATGTTCAAACAGGTTTTACAAGAGAAGGGTGAATCTTGACAACCAAAAGTGGGTTGTTAAGAAATCTGATGTGAAATTTGGCGATGAATCTGATTCCACAAAGTCAGAGGAGCCACAAATTGTTTCAAAAGAAGAAAACTCAGTTCCTCTAATGGATGATGTGAACTTTCCACCATTGAGGACTGAAAATTTTAAACAAAAAGTTGGGAAAGTTGAGATTTCAAATCAATTCTATTCTGAAAAGAAAGAATTTGATGTTGAAAAAACATTTAATGGGAATGTGAAAAAAGATTTTTGGAAAAATTGTTGAGGGAAAGGCCACAGGGGTAAAAGATTTTTACTAAGAAAAAAGAAATGTTGGAACCCCAGGTGAAGTCGAGAAGGTCACACCCAAAGCTGGTCAGGCTTGGGTGTCTGTATTCTTCACTTAAAATCCTGACTTGCCAGAACTCCCAGGTTGGTAATTGGGGAGTAGGAATCGGCATCTTTCTTGAGAAATTCACAGGTTGGTAACTGTGATATTTGGATCTACAAGGGGTTAATCAGGGACATTAAGTTGTACTTGATTATTTACAAGTGGTATTGTCTTGAAATTGTCATATCTTATTCTACAGGTGGTATGGTTAATTGAACAAAGTGATGAATGAATCCCCAATTCTACAAGTGGTAAAATCAACAAAACTTATTTTCCGGAAAAACCATTTTGATTAAAACAAACTTAAGTGTTTTGAAATCATAATGGGAAAATGGTTTGTTGTAAGGGGGAGTTCTGATTGTTTATGTCAAAGGAATGGCAAATTGAAGCAATTCACAACAGTTGTCACTTTATTGTACCGTTTATTTTCAATTTTCTTTTAAATGTTTTTGAATTTTAGGGGGAGTAAGAAATTTCAGAAAATCCAAAAACATTAGAAAATTTGAAAAATCCAAAAACATGATAAAATGAAAAAAGAGTTTTGTTGTGCAAAAGAGGAAATGATAGTACATCAGTGGACTATCACAGCACGCTAAAGAATTGTAAAGTCAAAAATGTGATAAACGGTCTCACTGTGGATGTGTCAGTAGGTTTTTATACATTCAGTAGATTGTTATTAAGATATAAACATAAATATCAAATACTTACTTATATCGTGGGGGACATTTCTCGAATATATGGGTAACCCCCGAAATCTTGTTTGAAAGATTTTCTATTTCTGACATACTAGGTCTTTGTGCGTGGTGATATCTGGCCAGGACTTCTGATTTTGCGGGAGCAATAGCCTAGTCCTCGTATAATGCTTTGCAAAAGCTTTAATCTTAAGCCAGCCCTCAGTACAAAAAATGATGAAACATGGAAAAATGCTAATCATGTGCTGTTGAAAAAAAGATCCCCAAACGGGACACACCTAAAGTCGAACCGTCCTCTCTTTGTACGAACGGAAGTTCTAGCCTGAGCTCTCACGGTCTCGCATTACCCGTTACAGATATCATTAGTGTACATTCACCTGTAAGACTGAATATAGAAGTCTCGATACGGGAGTATATTCTGAGGTGGGTTACGCGAATAAGTTTAATTACTTAAGACATTAATCTCATATCTCGAAACAGTTAAACTTTGTGTGAAAATTTAAGTGGATCAGTATACTGACAATCTAGGTGAATTGTTTAAAACTTAAAATGTTTAAAGCTTAATGGTGTTAGTGATTTGTCTCAAAAACTGATATGATCCTCTTACACAAACTCACAAAAATATTGTCTATAAATATTTCTTTCCTGCATCTTGTTAAAAACAAAATTTCAAAAAGATTTTAGTGTGTTTTAGCATAAATTTTTGAAAAATCCAAAAAGATTTTTGACAACTGATGTTGGAAAGCTGATTTTCAAAATTCGAAGTGCTAAACATGATGGACATTTTGTGAGGGGGAGTCTGTGAATAATGAGAAAAGATTTTGAATGTTTTGTCTACAAGTGATCATCAGAAGCTTTTAAATATTAAATCATTCTATTTCTACATGTGGTTCATCAGAGTCTAAAATTGTAAAATTATTTCTTGATTGATTGTTGTCCGCAAGTCGTATATAAATTTGTGAAATTTATTGTGTGGTAGAGATGTGTGTAGGATAGCCTGTTCTTGATCCTGAACAGAAGATGAGCTAGGCTTCGATTCTGATCCTGTGAAAGCCAGACCATGATCCCGAGCACGAGTCAAGGGGGAGTCTGTTAACAAAGGGGAATTTGAAGAATGTAGAGCCAAGTTTAGATCCTGGCGTTCACGCTAGCTGATGATGCTGATGAACTTAAGGAATCAAGAGATCTGATTAAAAGAATTAGAGTGAGGAAAGAGCCAGGTCGAGATCCTGGAGATGAAGAGAAGAGAGAGATTGAGGATGCTTTCAATTGTTAGATATTTCGGAGGAGTTCGAGAAGACTGATAAAGACTGAAGATTGCAGACTCGACACCGAAGACTTCGTCAACATCCGAGGGGGAGTCTGTTGGTGCATCCGTCTGTCGACTTCGTCTTGTATCGAGTCTTGTATTGTATTAGATAGATCAGGGCACGTTTTACGAGAAATTAGGTTTTTGGGGTATTTCGCACGAAATAGCAAACTGCTATTTCGCACGAAATCAGTTCTTGGTATTTCGCACGAAATCACTGATTTCGCATGAAAGTGATTTCGTGTGAACCTGTTCGTGCGAAATAGGCCGGCCTATAAATAGGTGCCTTGTGATTTCGTTTGTAGTAGTTCCAACTTTCCGGTTTCAGTAACGAATTGCTGCCGAAGTGTCTACTCGCTGTAAAACTTTGTCAAATCAATCAAAAAGACAAATAAAGTGAATTGCAAGCTGTTTCGAACTCGATACGTTAGTTTCCGCCTCCCGTATTGAGAAGAACGCCTCTGATCGACTCGTTTCGGGTCAGAAAACGATCCTACATCCTACACTTGATACGGTTCGTCGGACGGACGTGATTTCTTGTTTCGGATGCCGTAGCGAGTGCGGAATCCAAGCTACGACACAAACCGAGTGAGAGAATGTAATACACACTAAGATTCACCGCTTAACGATTCCGTGTATTCAAATCAACAAAGTTTCGGTACAATATATTCGACAAATACAACGCACACCGGAACTCTCTCTCTCTCTCTACACTCTCTATCTAGCTCATTCAAGCTCTCTATTTAGAAAAAGAGCTTATGCTGGTATTTATACTCAAACCAGCAAAGTTACATCGAAACATAACACATATCCAAAACACATCGAAATACTTCTACTTCTAACGACTAGAAAATAGGGTTTTTGCTACCACATTTTTGGTCGCAAAATGGTGGCAATTACCTTTTTGTCACCGTTTAGCCACCAAAAACTCGGTAAGAAAAAGCACACGTGTCAAATTCTCTATTGCCACATATTTGCGACCATTTAGTTTTTTGGTACAGATTTGCTACCGTTAGTTTGTCTCATTTTTGCTACCGCTTTTTACCACCGTTTTGCTACCTTTTTTTGTTGCTACCATTTGTCGTCACCATTTTGCTACCCTATTTGTCATCATTTTGCTACCGTTTGCCACTGTTTTGTTACTCTTTTTGCCATTTAATACCTATTTATATGCTCCTATTTCTATGCTATTTATATTCTTTGAAAACTAAAAAAATGTAACCATTTATAACCTTTCAAAATCATAACAAACATCCAATGATCCACATAATAAACATCCAAATGAAAATATCCATTAAGCCAAATTAAAACATTTAAACCCGAACATTCAAACTAAAAATGTTTATAGTTACTTCGAACCGAAGTTAACATCGCCTCAATGTTCGTCATCCTAACGAGCATGGCTTCTTTCTCCGCTTTATCTTTTTCCATTTAAGTCATTACCTCAGCTATAATTCCATTGAATCTTTAATTTCTTTAAATTTCTTCCAAAGCTCCAATAATATACAAGTTGAGATGCAGCACTATGATCTAAATAATAAAGAATGGCAATCATATTGTGGCTGGCTGGAACAAAAGCTCCAGTAATATACATAAGTGGAACGTTAACATATCTTGCAAGAAATATGATACTAGTAACATAAGAAAAAACCCAAGTTCCTATTCATGATTATAAGAACTAAAAATCACCTTTGCAATGGTCCAATTTGTGTAAGCACCAGGAGACCATGGATTTCGACTAAAAAGTTGCATGTATGACCACCCTTACTGGGACACCATAATCCGCAATAAATCCCCTTAGCCACCCTTAAAACAAGAATCACATGTCAACAAATGGATTAACTTTGTTGACATCAATAGCTAACATTAGACCAAAATACCCAGTACGGTACGGTTCGGTACCTTGCTACTTCGATTGAGCGGTAGAAGATGTAGAATTCAAGGAGTTTCCGCTTCGATTGAGTTCTTCGATATCGAATAAAAAGTATTAAGTTTTTCTATTAATCAAAGTGATTGATCGGAGAGATTGATAATAGCAAATGTTGTTGATCGGAGCGGAGCGATTGGCCGGAGTGATTGATCGAAGCGATTGATCGAAGCGATTCATCAGCTGCAGTACAAAATTAGGATTGAATGAGCAGGGCACAAAAATTAGGGTTTCATTGTGAGAGGTGCTGTCAATTTGTTATTACATGGTCAATAAATTGCTAAATTTATTTGTTATTTACGTGGTCGATAAGTTGCTAAATTTGCTACTGTTCGTTTTAGTAGCAAATTTTAGTGGCAATTGCCTAATTTTGTAGTAGTGGAAATACACTTCTCGAAATAGACATGGCATGTGAATATATCGAATTGGACCTGATATAATCGAAATAGACCACTCGATCCATATATCATTCACCTATTTTGATGTCAAGGCACATGGCCTATTTCGATGTCATGGCCCAATTTCTATTTCGATGTATATGCTTATGTATATTTAATGAAATAGGCATGAATAGATCACCATGACATCACGCTGATGTCATGGCAACTCTTTTGATCGCATGTCGTGGTGTTTTGTGTGTCGATGTTCTAGGCGCATGATAGAGGAATGTCGCTACGCCGCTCTAGAACCGAACCGAATCGAACTTAGCCATATCCACACAAAAGTGCATCAACATTGTCTCTCTCTCTGGTCTCTACCGTGTGCTTTTTCTGTTTCTTGTTGATACAAAACAAACCAATCAAGAAAGATTTTATAAAAATACATGGCTAAAATGGAAGGTGGGCGTGTGGCATGTGTAAGGCTGACTCAACGGTAAAAGAACGTTATAGCCTCACAAGCTAAGATTACAACTCACAGCAACTTAAATCACCAATAAAGCCAATAGTTACCCAAGATACAACAAAAATCATGGGACACAAAAGAAAAATTTTCTATCGCTATGTTTCGATTTATATGTTCGGGTCGTGTCAAACAATAATAACTCCACATAAAACTAAATAATCTTCGTTCATTCAAAGGACTACTCGTTTTCACATAAACTTGGTAGGGATAGAAAATTTTTAGGCAATATAATTGGCGGGGCGGACATATATAATTTTAAAAATTCAGGACGAAAAATCGGAAATATTACACTACTAACCTAAATATTGGCGGGGACAGGTGCACCCTCTTGCAGCTTAAGAGGTCCGCCCCTGCATGGTATGTTAACAAACTCGATTTAACGTTCTCATTAGTATATACTCCCAAACTCAAGGCTTACTATATATGCTCTCCTAATGTCGCTAGTAAATGCTTTATATTTCACCTAGCACATTTAATTACACGATCGTGATATTGATTATGATACCTATTATACCTATTTTTCCCATAATAGATTATTTTCTTTCTAACTTTCTTTTATCTTTTTTATTTTCGTTTTTCAACAGAATGAATTCCCGTGAGATTCTTCTATATAAATGGCTTGTGACAAAACAATTCAACTTTTAACTCATTTTAATACGTCAAAGCTCTTTGTAGAGTATAGTAGTTGTGGCGATATGCTCATGCTACAATCAACAAAGTTCATCTCGTGATTTTGGAAAAAAAAAACACAATCAAATAGATGTAATCATATTAATTGTTATATAATTAATTCCTTGTTATAACTCTATATACATAGAAAATCAATGAATTAATAGTTTTCCTAAAAAACGTCATATAGAAAACATTTTTAATGCTAGAGTTATGTCATATATGTCACCTGTAGTGTATATATAGCAATGCCCAGTTGCAACAAAGAAACTCCACCATACAACTTCCATAATTCCTCTAAGTATTTGCTTGTTTGGCATTAGTGTTGCCATGACAAGGAAGAAAGTGAAGCTTGCTTTCATAATGAATGACTCAGCAAGGAAAGCAACCTACAAGAAAAGGAAGAAGGGTTTAATGAAGAAGGTGAATGAGTTGAGCACATTATGTGGCATTGATGCATGTGCCATAATATATAGCCCATATGAAGCTCAACCTGAGGTGTGGCCGAATAACATCGGTGTCCAACGCGTGCTAGCCCAGTTCAAAAGGATGCCAGAGATGGAGCAAAGCAAGAAAATGGTGAATCAAGAGAGCTTCATCAAGCAAAGGATCACCAAAGCAAATGACCAACTCAAGAAGCAGATCAAGGAAAATAGGGAGAAGGAGATGACTGAGGTTATGTACCAATGCTTGACCGGAAAAGGGACGATAGCAAACTTGATCCTGCCAGATTTGAATGATCTAGGTGGGTTGGTGGACCAAACCATAAAAGACATTTCTAGGAGGATTGAGTCCCTAAAGAAAGACACCACGGGTAAAGGCGTAGCCGTGACACCGGAGTCAGTTCCACCTAGAGCACATGGAAGTGTTGGCGATCATGCTTCGAGTAGTAATAATGAAATGATGATGAGAGGACATGTGCTGCAGGCATGGGAGAAAATACCTATGGTTGATCCTAATATGAGTGGTATGGGTGGGATGCAAAAGACTCAATGGTTCACAGATTGGATGAACAATCCATCTGAACAAAATATGGGTCTTGGTCCCGGGTATGAGATGGCTCCGTTTGTTGACAACCCGAATCTGATGTGGCCAAACCATTATTTTCCATGAAAGTAAAGCTATTTTCCTATTTTGGGTGCATTTTTCTCTATGGACTTTCATTGTGTTTCTTTTTACTTTCCCTAAAATGTTGGTTTCTGTTTAGTATCTTATAAAAATTATGTTATTTGAAGATCTACTTGAATGTTCTACCAATGTGATTTCTTCATGATATTAGTTGTGTCCCCATGTGTATAGTAGTTTAAAGTCTGCTTTTTATTTAAATTTCAAACTTGAAATATACTATCAAATAAAATCGCGTTTATGTCACATTAGTGAAAGAAATAAACTAGAGATTTATAAAAAAGGATGTAACATTATTATTGTGAAATCTCTTTCAAAAGAAACGTTACATATATTTAATTTATTTGGTATCATAAATCACTATAAACTTATAAGGTCATGTTTTGATTAAGATAATCTTCAAGATATTTGTATTAAATAGTGATCATTAAAAACTAAAAAGCTAGGTTTGGATTTTACTTGCTATGAAACAACATGGTATAACCCGATAACACGATTTAATCTTCAATTAAGTAATAAGAACGTAGCAAATAGTAAATGCTCATCGAGCTTACATAAGTTATATCATGTGCGTTACGCATAGTTTTAAAGATAAGATTTATTTCTATAGGAGCGTAATTACATGTATAGAATTGCATGATTTAACATGCTTTAGTCATGACTGATAGCCGACTTGGATCATATTGGTTTAGTACATCAGCTAGAAAACGAACAAAAAAGAATGAAAAATATGTAGGTTATGATCAAAAGTTTGAGGCTTTTTTATTTAATATTAAAACATGGAAATAAACGTACGATATACCGATTACATCAAACCCTATTTCTATAAAACCAGACCTAACATATTTAGACTCAAAAAAAAATTTAAATAAACTCAACACTTACCCTAACTATAAGATATATCATGAAAAAATTATAACATAACTTTATAGGATAATATGATAACATTATAACAACATAACATGGTAAAAATATAACAGGATAACACAATTTAATCTTCAATTAAGTAATAAGAAGTTAAGAACATAGTAAATACTAACGAAATGCACACCGAGCTTTACATATATTATATCAAGGGCGCTACGCATGCTTTTAAAGATAAGATTTATTTCTATAGTAGCGTAATTACATGTATAGAATTGCATGACTTAACATGCTTTAGTCACGATTGATGACCGACTTGGATCATATTGGTTTAACAAATCAACTAGAAAATAAACAAAAACGAGAATGAAAGATATGTAGGTTATCATCAAAAGTTTGAGGCTTTTTTATTTAACATTAAAACATGGAAATAAACGTACAATATATCATTACATCAAACTCTATTTATATAAAATCAATCTAAATAAACTCGATACTTACCCTAACTATAAGATATATCATGATAAAATTATAACAACATAACATTATAGGATAATATGATAACATTATAACAACATAACATGGAAAAAATATAACATCATAACACGATTTAATCTTCAATTAAGTAAGGAGCACATAACAAATACTAAAGAAATACACATCGAGCTTACATAAATTATATCATGTGCGCTACACATACTTATAAAGATAAGATTATAGTAGCATAATTACATGTATAGAATTGCATGACTAAACATGCCTTAGTCATGATTGATGGCCGACTTGGATCATATTGGTTTAGCACATCAGGTAGAAAAGAAAACGAACAAAAAAGAGAATGAAAAATATGTAGGTTATTATTAAAAGTTTGAGGCTTTTTATTAAATATTAAAACATGGAAATAAATGTACGATATACCGATTACATCAAACCCTATTTATATAAAACCTAACATATTTAGACTAAAAAATCAATTCAAATAAACTCGATACTTATCCTAACTATAAGATATATCATGACAAAATTATAACAACATAACATTATAGGATAATATCATAACCTTATAACAACATAAGATGGTAAAATTTTAACACGATAACACGATTTAATCTTCAATTAAGTAATGAGAACATCGCAAATCTTAAAGAAATACACATCGAGCTTACATAAATTATATCATGTGCACTACGCATTGTGACAACCGGAGATATCAAAGTCCTTTCTATACGCATCACTTGTCTCACGATCCTGTTTTGATTACCATTTGTTTCATGTGGTGTCTTGTATGGTATATTTGTATGGTTCGTATATCCTAGTGCTTGACTTTGTGCTATGTGAATGGTTAGTATTGGTATTGTATGGTTAAGGTTATGCACTGAACCTTCATAAACGACAAACAACAATATTTCGTCGACACCCATCATTGTTTGACGGTACATGTGTTTCGTCGAAGGAGATTTGTCAAAGTGCAGACTGTCGGCCCAATCCCTCTAAGCCCAAACCAAACCGAGTCCGACTTCAGTTATCAATGTCACTTATATTGTTCTTGGCCCATGTATGTTAGCCCAAACCTTTACCAAATCCAAACCGAACCCAACCTATTCCTTCCCTTATGTACAGGTATACATGATGTGTGTCAACTTGGCACAATGGAAAACCCTAAAACTACCTCCTAGACACACAAACGACGGGAGCTTTGAGGATTCAGCAAGCCCCTTCGAAGCCACCCATCCTCCTGTTCTAGCGCATCTCCAACGACCTTTATGTTAGTGATTATACTCATTCTGATGTTGTTAATTACCCTCGATTGCATGCGGTCTATTTAGGGTTGAAACAATAATCATGGTAGCTATGTGATAATAGGAATTATGTGTACAAATTGTAATGTATGATACTGTTGATGAGTTCGTTTTGATGATTAATTGATTTATTATGGAAGTGAAGACACACAAATGTTGGCAAACAGTAAATCGATGAACTAGTGTGTTTGTGTGATGTAACTGATAAATCTAATATGATCAGAGTTAGTATTAATGATTGACGAATAATGATCCGATAATTATGATGAACGTATGTATGATAAGTTCTGAATTATGTGCTCGATGTGTTAGACAGTGATTAGGGTTTTGTCTTGTGATCACAGTCTGGTAACTGTTTCCGACGAAACATATGGAGTCATATGTAGCCGACGAAACATGGAGTTTCGCCACCCACATTTCCACGACAAAACATAGTGTTTCGTCACCAGATCTTTCGCCATGAGGGACCTCGACGAAAGAGGGTGATGTTTCAAATATAACTTGTTATATTAACTGTTGTGTGTACGCATGATTCTGTAATAGCCTAGAGGTTCTAACAAGAACTTCGATTTGTATAATGATGAGCATGGGTAAACCTAACTGTGAAATAATAAAGATGATCATTTGTGTTTTAAACAATAAAGATGTTGAAGATTTCCGAATGTAGAGGTTTGTCTTAATACACTATGTGATTTGTGATGAACAACTATGAATCTAAAAAGGATTGAAGATGTGTTTTAATGACAGTGTACAACTGAATATACATAGCGTACAACCTGAATGATATGTGAATTGAAATTGTGCATTAAATGATGTTGTCCTTTTCTGTTGATTCAAGAGAACATGATGATTATGTTATAATAAAAATCGCACACTCATGAGTAATTTAATGGTACTACTGTACACTCACAAATGAATAAAGGATTCAAGTCGGTTTATTGGGTCAACTACACACAACTAGCATTAGGAAGCTGATATTATTATTTATGAAATTTAGTGGAAATATCATGATCTGTTTTATGACACGTACTATTTATGTGCTACATGATTGAATACGAGTCTACATGACTGTAGGTCCCGTTTTTCCGGTGGATCGATAACGAAAACCTTTCCTTGTTTATCACAAACACGGTAACGGGTGCGTAATCCCCGTGATGGTGCAAACCAAACACAGTTAATAGGAACGCGCGTAACCAAAAGATTCAATATCTATTGATTAGGGATGAGAACGATACAAACATATACAAACAATGTTTACAGACTCTCTCAAAGTCTCACAGCTCTCGTCTCACATGTCCAATTTTTCACACAGAAACTATGAGAGGTATTTATACTAAACAGACACAGACAATGACGAAACAGAAAAGGACTCGGCGAAACACCTTTGGGCCAGAGATTGGGCCTGAAGAAGCCCAACAGGCGACGAAACAGGGCTGGACCATTGACAAAGTTGACGAATCACATGTGTTTCGTCATTTGCTTTACAAAATTCACAAAGTCAACAAATTCCACTACATGACATCATCATGACATCACAGTGATGATGTCATGGTGATGTGTCACCTGGGATTTGTCCGCGGCTCTCCGTGCTTCGCGTGTCGAACTCTGGGGCGCACGACGGAGGAATGTCGTGACGTCGGGCTTGAGCCGGACCTAACCGTGTCGAAACCAAGTCGAACCGAGCCGAGTCGCGTCCACACAAAGTGTATCAACAAACTCCCCCTTGGAATATAGTTTCCGTAATGAGAACAACCGCTTGGAATATAGTTTCAATAAACAAACGACACATGTGTGATCATTTTACAATCAACTACCGACCGACAACAGTTTGAAAGTTTGGAAAATGATCAATTTTAATCCTTTAACTTTCAAAACTTGTTAACTTCGAACATTTATGAAGATGCAATTGTTTTCCAGCTTAAAATCAGGATTTTGGGTAGGATAGACTCGAGTTCCAACATCGGTCAATCACAAATAAACTAGAAGCAAAATCTTTTTGGCTTTTATAAAGTTTATATTAAAACACACCTAAAATCTTTTTGAAATTTTTCATTTTTCAAATGTAAAGACGGAAAACAATAAATAAATATATACAAAGATGCAGAAACTGAAAACAGTAAATAAATATTTACAGACATTCTTTTTGCGAGTTTCGAGGGTAAGAGAATCATATCGCTATACAGTCACGCCAAAACACTCTTGTTGTTCAATTAGTTCACATTAAGATAAGTATCCTATAACGATTATCGGTATTGTTGTCCACATAAGCTCAACTTATCAGATGTAATCATGGCGAGGGGATACGATTAGTGTATGATTTATACTTACCGACCGGTGTTCATCTACACACGACACATTCCCGTATCAAGGTATGCACGAGAGTTCATCTTACCGGTGAGTATACCGATTATTATCTGTTTGACCGTATAAAAGAATGTGAGAAACTCACTTATTTTGTTTGAAAACAAGCCCTGTATGATAGAATCACTTATTGATGAGGAACTTGATTTTCAGATGCATGAAGGGCACAGGAGCAAGTCCGTGAGCACGTCAGTACTTTCGTACAGCAGAGAGACGAACTTGACTCCCGGATGAATGTGATATATTATCACTTATTTGAGGGACATGTGATTGTTGATCACTTATTGAGTTCGTATGCAATATTGAGTTCGAAGAAATGTACACTGCACGTTAATCTTGTTGATTTTGAACTTCAGACGTGCTGCAGGTGCGTACATTTTGATTGAATCTATCCCGGGGACCCGATTAAAGCCATTAACAATCAAACTTTGGAATGATTTGCATTTTGTCGAAGCTTTTCAATCTCTTCAATAGACAACTCTGTTTCCCCTTTCTTTTTCTCTCCATCAAAGGCAACAATTTCTTCTGTCGCCTATCTTGTGCAAGGATGCTCCACTATCAACAATCTTACGACTATCGAAAGTTCATCCTGGAACATCCTACACACTCACTCAGAGATTAGTTGGAGAGGGGGACCCAAGCCTTCATAGACTTGGGTTGCCCCTGAGAATCAAGAAATGTAATTTCAATTTCCTGATGATTTTCAAACACAGCATCTCCCCCTGAACTATCACCCGTCTTAGGTTTCCAAGTTTGTTTTTGTTTACCAGATTGAGTTTTGTAAACAGATTTTGAAACTTCTGGTTTTAATGGTTGTGAAGAACTTGGTTTCCTTTTAACAGTTTCTACTTCAGATTTTAAGGCCTTTCCGATCACCTTCACATTTTTACGTCGTTGTTTTGTTTCTTGTTCTTTAATAGTGTGTTTATCATGTTTTGGAGAAACAGGACGACGTTGTGAGTGACCTTGTTCAGAGGGGGCTCTTTCAACAAAATTTGGTTTGGGAGAGTTTGTGCAGTCTTTAATGATGTGCCCAAACTTCCCACATTTGAAACAAGTTCTCCTTCCAACAAACTTAGGAGAATCTGATCGACGACCTGACGTAGAAGTTGTAGACCCAGAGGTACTAGCTTCACACCCGTTTGTGTGTTGGGTGTAATTGTTATCACTATTACGTTTCAAAATGTTGACTTTTTGTACAAAAACGGTATTTGTTTTATTTTCAAAAGTCTCCACTTTATCAGTACCTTTGGAGGCCACAAACTTAACGTCTTTTGTTTTCTTCTTGTAACGAGCTCCTTTTGAATCAACCTTAGTCTTTAGCTTTGGAGCTTGTTGTTGTTGTTTACCCTTAAAAGCAATTGGTTGTTGCTTTGTCGGTGATTTCTGTTTTCCAAATTGTTTTCTGATTTCAGCCTTTGGAATTGGATCACATTGAGTTACAGTAACTCTCGGGATCGTCTTTCCCAAAAACTTGCTTGTGTTATCTTCAAAAACTTTATCAATCAAAGATGGATTGACATTTTTAATTGGAAAATCTTTGTCAGAATAGATTTTATCATCACCAACAAAAGTGTATAGCAAATTCACACTCTCAGACTCTTGTGAGGAAGTGGACATGGACTCGACCGAACAGTCTTAGCAGGTTTTGCGGGAGGATCACATAGAATGTATTTCTCGAGAGGTATGTCCTCTTCTTTGATAACCACATCAGACTGGGCTGAGTTAGTATCATCGGATTCATCATCTGAAGAATCAACATCCTCAATAATGACTCGAGGATCCTGATTCTGTTCAGTAGCTACAAATGTATCTGCTGACGCATCCGAATCTGATGATACTTCCTTCTTGTATCCAAATCCGGTCGCAAATTCCTCAATGTCTAAAGGAATAGATGGTTCAAAATGAGTTCTATTCTCCTCATCAGGCAGTGCATCGTAATTGTGTCTAACAGGTGGTGGACATTTCTTATATCCAATGCATGTGACATCTCTTTTCTCTTTCTGAACATCAATGATGTGATCCAACACATAGCTAGAGCTTAAATAGCTGTCTAACTTGAGTCGGATCGCCTCACTTTCAGTTTTAACACAAGCCGTTTCTTTTTGCATTAACTCGAGCCTACTGATGTAAAGGTTTATTTCAGTTTGTTTTCTTGAAACCATTTTCATTAGCTCGGTCTTATCTTTTTTTAATGTTTCGATTACCGATTTAAACTCCTTTTAATGGTTTTCATAAAACATGTTGGCTTCTGTGCATTTAGAAAGATCCACGATCAACTTTTGGTTGTGGATAAATGTCACATCATACTTGTTTTGCAAAGCCTCATGTTTGCTTTGCAAATCACACCACTTATTATCTAGAGAAACATGTTTGTTTAGCAAGTCAAACAAGTTAGCATTTAAAGCATCATGTTTGATTTGCAACTCAGACATATTAGCATCTAAATCAGCACATTTAACATTTAAGATAGCACAATTATCACAATTAACAACAGTTGGTTCATCGACACATACCTGACTGGAATCACTCTCGGATGTTGACTCATTTGCCTCATAATCAACAACCTCCCTTGTTGATTCACATTCAGATCCATCCTCGCTTGAACTTGAACTTGAAGTTGAAATATCTTCAACTGAAGTTGAAACGTCTTCATCTGAACTACTGTCATGTTCGGAACTGTCATTATTTCCCGAGGATTCACCATTGCTGGCATCTTTGACAATTTTAGCATAAAACGCCATTTTTGTTTGACTACAGTTCCTTGGATCAAGAGATGATGGTGCTACAGTAGAATGATGGCACTGTAAAGCAACTGGTGGTAATGGATTTCCATACAAGTCTGTTGTTCTTTCTGGTTAGGGAACTGATTGTATTGGATTTCCATATAAATCGGTTGCTAAGTCCTTTCTCGTATACGTTTTATTTGATGGTGTGGGAGACTCGGCCCATGAGGGAGATAAACGCGTGTTTATATACTTGCTCTCTGCAGTTGACGGGGTACCCCACCAACTCGGATTCATTTTGGATGTCTATTGATGAAAACTGAACGGGACTCGATGAAACTGTTGTTGTCGACGAAACACTTGACTAAAATCCAAAGTCGACGAAACTGAATGATGATTGATGTCGACGAACTGAATGAATATTTGGGTTCGGAGAAACTGGATTCTTATTTCTGGTCGACGAAACGAAACACTTTTGTTTTGTTTAATCGACGAAACAGATTTAAGTGTTAAGCGACGAAACAGTTAGGCTGAATGAAGATCGACGAAACAGGAAAGTTGAAGGTCCGACGAAACTGGTTGATCTTAATATCGACGAAACTGACTTGATGAATCAAACGACGAAACAGCTTGTTTGTTTGTGATGATCGACGAAACTAGATTTATTATTTTGAATTGGCGAAACCCTTGAGGAGACAACTGATCGACGAAATTCCTTTGTGTTATTGGCGACGAAACACAATTCTGAATAATGTATGACGAAACTGGATTCTTTTTGGGCTTCTGATCGACGAAACCGCCCAATTCAATTTGAAGCCCAATTTATAATGTGATGAATGACAAAACCTGAATGAATGATAAATCTGGGGGACGAAACTCTTGGATTGACGAAACCAATTTATAATGTAATGAACGACGAAACCGATTTGTCTATAATGTTCGACGAAACTAGGATATTGATTTAAATAATGGAGCCGAAACTTTTGACAAAACAACAATCGATGAAACCTGAATTTAATTAATGATATGTGACTTTGTCTCTTATGTTTTTTTTTAGTCAATAAAAAGATAATGGCAGAGAGTTGGTGAGGATATGGTGAGATATTTCAAACAATACTTATCCTCACTGACACATGACACTCATTTTTCAACTCTACCATGCTTTTTGAAAACACAATTTTTTTATTTTAAAAACAACAAACAACTTGAACATACACTTTGTTAAAGATCAAAAAGTGGAAAATGTGAAGAACACTTTGAATTTCTGATGAACAAACAATGAAGGTTTGAAGATTCCGGCCACTAACGAATTTTCCGAAACCCGAATTCGCTTAAAACTTTCACTAAAAACCCGGTTTAACATGTACACATTCAAACAAACAAGGTTTTTGAACAAACTTTTAGCAAAACAACAAGATAAACACTGATTTTAGTGACTTTTTCCAGAAAATATATAAATTTTTAAAGAACAAAATCTGAAAAATCACCAAAAACCACTTGTTAAAAACCCAAACTTGTTTGGTTCTAAACAAGGATTAGAGCCAAAGCTCTGATACCAATTGTAGGTCCCGTTTTTCCGGTGGATCGATAACGAAAACCTTTCCTTGTTAATCACAAACACAGTAAGGAGTGCGGAATCCCCGTGACGGTGCAAACCAAACACAGTTAATAGGAACGCGCGTAACCAAAAGATTCAATATCTATTGATTAGGGATGAGAACGATACAAACATATACAAACAATGTTTATAGACTCTCTCAAAGTCTCACAGCTCTCGTCTCACATGTCCAATTTTCACACAGAAACTATGAGAGGTATTTATACTAAACAGACACAGACAATGACGAAACAGAAAAGGACTCGGCGAAACACCTTTGGGCTAGAGATTGGGCATGAAGAAGCCCAACCGGCGATGAAACAGGGCTGGACCATTGACAAAGTTGACGAAACACATGTGTTTCGTCATTTGCTTTACAAAATTCACAAAGTCAACAAATTCGACTACATGACATCATCATGACATCACAGTGATGATGTCATGGTGATGTGTCACCTGGGATTTGTCCGCGGCTCTCCGTGCTTCGCGTGTCGAACTCTGGGGCGCACGATGGAGGAATGTCGTGACGTCGGGCTTAAGCCGGACCTAACCGTGTCGAAACCAAGTCGAACTGAGCCGAGTCGAACCGAGCCGAGTCGAACCGAGCCGAGTCGCGTCCACACAAAGTGTATCAACAATGACATTATTTGGTACACGCCTAGTTAGATATGGCTATTATAATAGGACGTGATTGACTAAAGTGTTTTAACAAGTAAATTGTCTGCCGAGCAAACCGAGGTGACTTCACTGCTCTTTTTTAAGCATGCGTCCCGGTGGTTTGGGAAATCTGGTAAATGTTCCGGAAAGGAATGCTGGGTAAAATGTTAAACTGGGATGTTGGTTATTAAACTCAGTATCTATCATATAAGACCCCTTACATCTACCGTGTTGCTGGGAAGGCAACGAGGTATTTAGTTGATAGCGCTATTAGGTTTGGCACCCTCACACCGACCGGAATGGACGGGCGTGAACTATTTACCTTGACCACTTGACCAATGCTTTGATAGAGGCATTGGGGTTTGGGCAAACACATCTAGTAGCCACATACGGTAATCGAGTTAATAACATCATCAAAACAAATCGTTGAACAGTTTTACACACATATCTGGTAACTAAACGCGTTAACAAAACTTTGAACTCACCAGCGTCGTCTGACACACTTGTCTGCATGCTTGCAGGTCTATAGGCTTATATCATTTGGAACTTGCTGTCTGGGAGGCTGGAGTGGTCATGGGTCGAGATACATGGAATCTCAATACAAGCTTAATGGTTTATGTACACATGGTTTACGAAACGCTTAACAAATGAGTTATGCTTCTGCTGTATTCAATGAATGATATGTAGTGTTTGTAATACTTTACGTTGATGAATGAAAGTTTTATTTAATTATATTTACGAGTTCAATGTGATTGGTGGCTTGGATCCTGGTACGTCACACGCCTCGCGGGGGCTTCCGCATGTGGTATTTTGGGGGTGTGACAGTTTGGTATCAGAGCCACTGGTTATAGTGAAGTTGGTTTTAAAAACGTTTTTATAAAACCAGACTATAACCGAACAGTTCTGAAAACGTGAATACGACCATGACACTCAGCTCCAGATTGCAAGGTTTGTCTCTTATATACTCATTGTACTGCATAACTAGTGAACACTCACATATGATATTGCATGTGATTGCACGTTTAGCACAACAATATGAATTCATGAATTACTTGCATGTGTTATGTGACTGATAGGGTGTTATTTCCCTAAACATTCATGACTTACATTTTGTGATGCTCTTTGTTTGCTACCCGAATTTGAGGAACCATTTGACATGAGTTAGGAGGAACTGAGATGAGCATGCGAATCACAATATTATTGTGGGTGCACACATAATAATAATGTGGGGTGCATGCGAGTCCCAGTGAGGCCTAACGAGTAAAAACGGGGTTCCATTCTGTTAATAAATCGATGTGAAACACAACAGTCTATAAGAGTCATAGCAGTGATTGTCTCTTACTTGAACGTGATCTTTTCACTCCACTCTGAATCCTTACGAATCTCGATGCTATCAAGTATTACCTGAACACCCATCCGAACGCCTAGCGAACTATGTAGAATGTTAGGTGCTTGTATGAACATCCCTGAGATGGATGTATCCGCGTCGCAGGATTGGTCTATACCTATCTTTGTTTGTTAGAACCTAGCGCGTTAACGTCTTAGACCCTGAAGTGCGATCACTTCTGCAACGCTCCGGAAACATACCGTGTATTACTCAGTCAACTCGCAAGAACGATGGAGGAGAGAATGAGCGTAATACCTTACCAACCTTAGTATTAGACGATCCTGATTTCCAACAACGAACATCAGCAGTTTGACGCTAATCGAATCTTTAACCCTGGTAAGCGACTTATGGGAGTCGACTCTTATGAATCAATTGGGGCATATGCGGTGACAACTGATTACAGTGTGGAATGTGTGACTACCAGCACAGTGATTAGCGCTTTAGGGCATGGCACAGAATGTGGAAAGATGGACTTGGTTGGTGAAAGATCATAGGGATCCGTTTCAAGCAACGACATTAGAGACAACAGTCATGGCAACACCAGGATACTTGTAATAGTAGCCTACAGTATGGAAACGAAGGTGCCTACAGCATGGATTGGCCGTTGATAATTCAAGACGATAACAACCCAGGGAACAAGGACAGTTTTGGGAATTCTAGTAGCAGTAGCAACAACACTGGATGTGGTACTCATGAAGGGCATTTAGGATTGGCGTGGGCGACGCCAGGATTATAACAGCATGGTGGCATACACGTTCTTAGTAACTAATCGCTTCGTCACTGTTTTGCTTAACCCTGATGCTTCTTGAAACCGAACCTATTGTGGGATCGGCAGATGGCAAGACAATTGAGGCTTCATATGTTCGTTGGAATGCAAACTCGACCTGGTGGGACAAGTGTTCGAAATCGACATTCTTTTCTACTTTTCTCCCTAGTGGAGAATCGTTATCTGTTCTAAAGTGTCAGAGTGGCGCAAGGGTTAGTGTCAATTCTTCAGCGAAAGCCCAGAGGTGTCTACGGAGAGATTACCCCACCACTGTTAGCAATTGTTACTGATGTTAAGGCTAAGGAAGAGAGGATTGAAGTTCCACCAGTTATTTGTGATTTCTTCTGATAAGCTACTTGAAGAACTTCTAGGATTACTTCCACAACTGTTAGACAAAATCTCAATTTGATCTCACACCAGATACAGCTCCGAATACTCGTACTCTTACCATCTTGCACCAGGAGGGTTACAAGAGCTGTCTAATCAACTACAGGAATTGTTGAACAGGAGTTTGGCAGACCTAGTTTTTCACTTTGGGGAGCCCTAGTGTATCCATGAAGATAAGTCTTTTCGTATGTGTTCTGATTATCAAAGACTTAACAAGGTAGCAGTCAAGAACTGTTTGCCTCGACCATTGTATTGACAACCTGTTGACCAGTTGCGAGGGACAAGCTCCCACTCGAGGATTGATATACGAACCAACTATTATCAGATGGAAATCCAAGGGAAGGATGTTCCTAGAACGGCATATCAACCACAATACGGCCAGTGTGACTTTGTACACCATAACCGTTGAGTTAACCAACACACCAGCAGCTTTATGGACCACATGAACCGACCAAATTTAACGATGGCGTTAGGGGATCATTTCCAGGAGAAACGAACATCATGGACGGCATAAGTATCCTATTCTAGCACTCCTGAGGAAAGGAGCCACTCCGCGCGAAGTCTTGTTAAACATAACTTCTGGATTCGAGAGGTACCTTTTCGGTCACATAATCAACGAAGTGGGAATACACGTGGACCTTGCTAAGACTCGTTTTGGGTAGAAACTGATTGACATCAAGGATTCTTGCGAGGATACAACAATTTCTTGGCTTAGCTAGATGCTATCACAGATTCATCACAAGATTCTTGAAGATCGCGCAACCTTAATCCCTTTAGCATAGCAGGGTGCTGTTCTCATGGAAGACAAAACGGGAGGAAGTCTTTTCAGTTTTCGAATCCCAACTCTGCAATGCACTGAGCATCGCCTTTACCCGAGGATGCAGGTGAATTAGCGGTATACCATGATGGTTCGAAATCGGAGACCCAGCTATAGGCCAATGCAACATGAGCAGGTGATGACGCACGTAGTGGATTAAGAATGAGAATTGCATGAGTCATAACCTGCGGTGGAAACCGTGGTCTTTGGGATTTAAGTTGGAGGCATTACTTGGACGGTACCAATGCATTACTTAGACCGATCACAAGGGCCTTCCATGTACCCTGGATTCGAAAGAGCTAAATCAGTTAATGGCATCGCTGGATGGAGCTTTTGGGAGAATTACGACTGTGGAACTTGAACGTGTATGAACCTTGCAGCTCACTATCGGCTCTAACTTACCTGATCAGACTCGTTCTGCTCAAACTGAAGAACTAACAGAGGAGAATTTTCAAGTTAAGTCCATGCGAGGCATGGAGGAGAAACTGTGGCAAGAAGGACGATATTTACTACCTCATGGAACGAATGTGAACCTCATTTCACGAAGGCTGTAAGGGACTCATGTTGATCAAAGCACACCGGCCTTGAAATTCTAGTCGTCTGGATTTTGATGAGAGATACTGGGATCTATAAATCTTGTACTGGTGATTGGGCAAGAAGACCCACCTAGCAATGTATGTGTATGACGCTTGACTTGTGGGAGAGTCAAGGTGGAGTATCAGCAACCAACAACACCCATACGGAAAACAAGAGCAGACTGTCATGGATTCTGTCACTAGTCTACTCACAACTCGAAACAGAAACAGTATCACCTGGGCACTCGTTGATTGTCTCACGTTACCAGCACATTTTCTTTCAATTAAGGAAACTAACGAGTCTTCACAGCTGTGAATGTTCCTCTGAGAGAGGTGGCTTTTAGGCACGAGGTGCCAGCAGCTTCTGATACCTTTTGATTTTGAGCTATACCTGATTTACGGCCGGCAATACACAACACCCTTGGCCCACGTCTAGACATGAGTATTACTTATCACTGTAGGACAACCGGACGGAGAAATGAACCATCTTGACACACGAAGCCATGCTGCGAGCATGTGCGTGATTGACTTTAGTAACCACTTGGAAGGACACTTATCTCTGGGCATCCAGCCGTTACCGTTTTAGTGTGCATACAGCTCTGTGTGAGGCATTGCATGGACGACAACGCCAACCTCCTTACTGGACTGAGGTGGATGACAACCTAATCACGGGTCCAGGACTTGCACTCGAAACTCTTGGGAAGATTATTTAGATTGGAAATCGTGTGGCGATAACGCCGCGTGATCGCCAGGAAACCTGATAACATAGGAAACACTGGGAGTTCGCTACAGGCGAACGTGTCATATCGGAAGTCTAACCCTGGGAGGGTGCGGTACGCCTTGGGAAGCGTGGCAAGCTTAACTTACGTTATGTTCGGCCATTCAAAATTCTGGAAACGTGTTGGCAAATGGAGTGCAATACAAGCTTGAATTACCTGTCGAGTTGAGTGACATGTGTGATATCACTTATATCCCAAATCTAAGGCAGCATTCTTCCGATGAAACACATGCGATACCCTTAGTAGCGTCGGAGGTTAATGACAGGTTGCAGTGGTTGAGGAATCTACTGAAATCATGGACTAGGACGTCAAGATTCGTTAACATAGTCGAACTCCAATCGTGAGAGTTTGTTGGAACTCAGTGCGTGGACCGTAGTCCTTGTGGGAACGTAATAATCAGAGGCGGCTTTAATATCTCCAGTTGATCGCATGGTTGAATCAACTCCTGATACCATTGAGGAACTTCGGGATGAAATTTCCTTTCAAGTTGGGGGTGATGTGGTACCCGAGGAAAATCCACAGTCATCCTGATCTGGCACTTCACCGCTTTTGGGTTACTTATCAAATTTCGGGACGAAATTTCTTTCAAGTTGGGGATGATGTGACAACCCGAGATATCAAGGTCCTTTCTATATGCATCACTTGTCTCACGATCCTGTTTTGATTACCATTTGTTTCATGTGGTGTCTTGTATGGTGTATTTGTATGGTTCGTATATCCTAGTGCTTGACTTTGTGCTATGTGAATGGTTAGTATTGGTATTATATGGTTAAGGTTATGCATTGAACCTTCATAAATGACAAACAGCGATATTTCGTCGACACCCATCATTGTTTGACGAAACATGTGTTTCGTCGAAGGAGATTTGTCAAGTGCAGACTGTCGGCCCAATCCCTCTAAGCCCAAACCAAACCGAGTCCAACTTCAGTTATTAATGTCACTTATATTGTTCTTGGCCCATGTATGTTAGCCCAAACCTTTACCAAATCCAAACCGAACCCAACCCATTCCTTCCCTTATGTACGGGTATACAGGATGTGTGTAAACTTGGCACAATGGAAAACCCTAAAACTACCTCCTAGACACACAAAGGACGGAAGCTTTGAGGATTCAGCAAGCCCCTTCGAAGCCACCCATCCTCCTGTTCTAGCGCATCTCTGTAACATCCGTAAAAAACGAGTCTCTGAAACTCGACCCAGATCGTAAAACCGAACCTTTTAAAAAATAAATAATAAGATTTTTTATAATTTTATTTTATCATTTTATATTCAAAACTATATCCATCAATTTATCGTCGGATTTAAAACCGGAATAAAAACGGAGGTTTGTAAATAAAACCCAGTTAGATCGCTTAGAAATTATGACGTAAATAATTAACTACGCTAGAGGATGGTAGTTAAAACAAGTTTTAATTTTGAAGGGTTATATTGTCAAAACTTCAAAGTTTTAAGTTAAAGGGTTGTTTTTGTAATTTATGGAAACTACATATTTAAAACGAGTTAGACAACTAGGTTAGTAAACCTGGTTAAGTTGGTATATATCGAAATTAACTAGGTTAGTAAACCTGGTTAAGTTGGTATATAGCGTAATTAACTAGGTTAGTTTATTGGTTAGTTTTATAAAAGAAATGAATTAACTTGGTTAGTAAATCTAATTAAGTTAACTAGTTTTGTATAAAATACTAGTTAACTAAGTTAGGTTGGTTGTTAGTTTTATAAATGCAATATGCTAACTAAGTTAGTTATTTAAGTTAGTCCAGTTAGTATCTTATGTAATCTGCAAGGTCTAAAGATGTAATTACTGGAAACCCACTTAATAAAAAAAGAGTTTGAAACGGATAGGCGCGGGAATCGAACCAGGCTACATACGAACAAACAACAAACACACGCGCACAAAACCACTGAAGCATTGTAACTTATGTGTTACATTCAGCATCCATTTTTAATTTATAAGCATATTAGAACTTGCTCTACTGTTCTTCTTCCCCACAACGAGTTATACGCGACCGGGACAAACCCGAACGCGTCTTTTTGACTTCGCTCGGTCTGTTTTGATTCATAGGAGGTAGAGATTGTATATCGATCATTAAATGATTCTTTATACCCCTTGATTAACACGAATTTATTTCAATTTAAAGCTTATTAAACACCATTAAAGGCCTATAGAACTCAACTCGTTTCTTTTCAAATTCGTTGACTATGATACACAAAAAAAAATATTCCCATTGATCCTAAAATCTGCTACACAACAATACCAACTCTCAAAACCTGCAAATCACCTTTCAACATCGCGAATTTAATCGAGATCGAATCTAGGGCTTGTAACTTGTGCGGATGATAACTCCTTCAATTCTTAACCTTTTCAGGTGATTCCAAAGCCTAACTTGCTTAATTTTTCGTTCTCTACAAAAGCCCTCTATCAATTTCAGTGATAGAAGGATAATTTATCCGATTTTAGTTTTGGTTGAAATTAGGGTTCTTCATGCATAGAATTTGGGGCTTTTAGTTTTAGACTTGTGTTTTGATGAAATTGAAAGTATAATGTTGTTATATATCATATTAGCATATTATGTGTAAATTTTGGGAATTTTTAGATATCAAATTGGAATTTTGGTGAATTATATATATTTTAATCGCTAGTTAAATCAAATAAAAATACAAGATAGTCTTATAAAAATTCAATAAATATTTTTGTTGATTATTTCAGATTATATAAACACTAGGTAACTTTTATAGAACCTTTCCTTAATTTTTTGGGAATTTTTAGATCTAATTTGCACCACTCATGTTTATATATTTTAATCCTTTAAAAATATATACAAGTTTATCATAAACAATTTTTATAAATAAAATTACTGATTTTTACATATTATATGATGGTTGTAAAATTATTATGGATTTTCTTTATTTTTTATGATTATATAACTAAATAATTGGTGGAATGGTTTAGACAAATAAATCCCATTACGAAATTATTATTTCAAAATAAAATTGGGGATAGATATTAAATTGAATCTATATAATTTTTTGATGAACTTGATGAACTTATTTAATCATTTGCCTTTATCAAATATTTAAAACCATTAAAATAGCAGTTCTATGATTTTTGCCATATTAATAAATTCTAAAACATATACAATTAGTATTTTGGTTATTTCTTTGTTGAACAAATATAATTTTATATATTTCCAAGCCTCCAAATAGGAGAACCCAATTTCCTAAAATCATTAGGTTATCCTTTCGTTTAGTATGTCTGTTATTTACAATGCGGTTATTATCTTAGAATTCCACATATTCCAGTTCGTGCGTTAATTCTCGTGGAACGTCTCTTCGCAACCTGTGAGTAATTTCTTCCATTTCTCCTTTTTAATCTTTTACAAATTTTGGGGTGCATCACGTTACACTTTTCGATTTACTTAACATGCTATGATCAAGTGTTATTATGTGAACGTCTTATGTGTACTCTATAATTCTATATGCTATCTGATGTCAAGTCTATTGCATGCTATTACTCTAGTGGATCCACACGGCTGACTAGGTTCCCCACGGTCATGGGTTGTAGCCTAGTATCGCCAACAGTATTAGACTCGCTCCTCGGGGCTTGAGCCTAATGCACGCTATTATCAGGAGTCTATTTATTTTGGTTGTTTGTGTTGTTATTGGTGGTGTATTCTTGTTTGGTAAATTTGGATTTATGGATATGTTTACTATGTTGATGATATGAGACCATTTACACACTAACCTTGAGGTGCATGTTAAAAATATTTTTTAAAAAGAAATAAATATAAAACTGTTTTCTATAAAACGGAGGAAATTATTCACCAACTTATTTGTTGACCCAAAAATATATTTTTCTAACGGTGCAGGTTTTTCAAAGTTGATGATCAAGTGATGTGGACACGTAGCATGGGCCTTAGGAAATTAAATTGAAATCTTGATATGTTTGTTTTGAACAATGTATGAACAATTTTGACTATTATATGTTATGTGATTATTTAAATGGTTATGCTTTAAATATTGAACGAATAATTAGTTGTCATGAGCTGTGGGCAATCATCATGCCCCGTACCTTTCCGCTGCGGGTCGGGGTGTGACAGATTGGTATCAGAGCCAATGACTATAGGAAACTAGGTTTAGGTTATTAGACCCTTATACTTAGTCTATAGTTGATTAGGTACCTTAGGTACCTTATGTGCTTAATTGTTTGATTGTCTTGGCTAAAAAAAATATTTAAAGTGTCCATGATTTAAATTTTTTAATGTCACACACATATGCATGTGAGCACATTTAATTGTAATATTCTAAGTATTATGTGCCATAAATGACAATATGTGTGTTATTATTAAATCATAGTTTATTATTTCTTTTTCTTTGTCACGTCGCACGCACCTTATACTATATACGAATACTCAATATTCTAATTCATATTCCTATATATATCTAAAGTCTTGAATCAATTCATTTTATTTAATACATTTCAATTACTCATGATTTTGATTTCATTTCGTTTTTGGAATTTCAAATTTCAATTGATATTTCACTCTTGTCAAAGTGAGTTCTTGTGACGGACATGTAGTAACTAGAAGGGTTACGTACCGGTAATCGGGACGCCTGTCTAGGCTGGCATTCGTATAAATCCAATTAATGGACCAGTTTGCCTACCTGGGGACTATCGATGAGAGTACTGATACCTATTAGGCCAAAGCATGTCACACCAAACGTCACGTGAACTAACAACACTTTGATATGTCAAATGTGTCCGTGTTAATTCATGGATGCTATCCTAAACATCGTTTTACAACACCCCAAAATTTATTTCATTTATTGATTTATGATTTCTTCGGGTTAAGTTGTACGTCAATGGGTAGACATATGAGGACTATGCGAAAGCTCGGTAATTGCGGGTGCACACGTAATTACGAAAGTGACGCACGGAAGTCGTACTAAAATCTATGATGTGCCAAACCAATGATTTTCAATATTTTATGATGAAATATTATTTTATCATGAACTCTATTATTTTATCTTATTCCATGTGGCTATTATATTGTTTCATATATAAACCATCGGAATAAATCCTAAAATATTCCACGAGATTCTAATGAATTTTCTTTGAACAAATCACCCTAAACTCATTGTAATTTTTCAAAGGGTTAGACTTTTGTTACCCTTTGATACTCCATAATATTTTCATGAGATTTGTATTCTTGAATCATGGGATTTTCCCTAAGTTCCATGATTTCACAAATCTATGAATCCTAACCATCTGACAATCAATTCTCGTTATGGGTTAAACATCTTACTTAAGTTGTCCCTCGCTGATGCCGCCTTATTGTCGTCATCATCGTCAACCGACGATTTCCAACCACCAAATGGCAGCTTTGATAGCTGAACAAATGGCCGCAATTATTCCTACTATAGTCGTTCAAGTTCAACAGGCACTCAACGCGTCTCCACGAATCAAATTGAAGAGGCTGAAGCTGAACCGTCTTCACCCGATAACAACCATCAAAGGAGTGAAACCAACCACGATTATGCCATATCAGCTATTCCGCTAAACCATGTTGCTCTTAATCCTGTACCTGACAGAAAACCTTATCGCAGACATTTTTCCACAATACCCCACTTGTTAAAAACATCACACAGCCAACACTTTGTGCCGCCTTTGCACTTATTGTGGACTTTATGGTCACTTAATCGACACCTATCGGCGCTGTAACCCTCAAACAGAACCACCTATAGCACCATTTAATGTACAAAACGTGACACCTTCATTTGACCAACCAAACACCCACCTTATGATCCAACCATATGTCCAACCCGACGCTCCACTAATAGATCAACCGACCGTACTTTATGGCACCCAACTCGTTCCTTACGATCGAGCCGGTCAAACCGAACAAGATGACCAGGGTAACTAGAAGGCCCGCGGATGAACACTCATCTAGACCAAAGACAACCATGACGCGGCCAGCAACACGACGAAATTTTATGCGATGAGTTGTTGCGAATAAAATGTTTTAAGTTAAAATTTTGTATGAACTAGATGGAAATAAAAAGGGATTGTTCCGAATTTCCGAGCGCAAGTGTAATAAAGTGATATTTGGTTATATGTTTTAAACCTTAACGAGTCGTCTAATATTAGTTGAACATCACAACCCTAACCAGTATCGTAACCTATGCCCAGAGCTTGGAAAATTCGAGTCGAGGGCACATGGTGGCGATAAATTTTTTTTTCCTGATCTGAAAATTTGGTTTTATAAAATAATAATAAAATGTAATAAATATATACTGTAAATGTTCTACTTGAGGCCAAAAAAATGTTTTCCCTGAAGTTTAACGAAATATTTTTCTAAAAAAACTAAGTTGCTTTTGTACATGAACAATTTATAATACCAATGTGCTACACTTGGTAAAGTGTAAAAAATGGTAACAAAACGAAATGAACGTGAGTTAGATTAACAAAACTATGGTTTCCTTAATTTATCTTAGAATCCCTCTACTTTTGTACGAATCGTAATTATCGCCCGACTGGTGGGAGTGTAAATCAATGCTGCTACTTCATCTCCTCCACCATTCGACTTCATGTTTAGTTTTCCCTCATTAACGACCTCACCTGCTACTCTTACTTCGTATCCTTGACGTTTGCACTAACACCAATCGATACAAATATCAACTCTTAATCAGTACCGTTGATAGCTTGTGCCGTTGTCACGCTTTCAATGTTACTATTTGTCGTTGTTTTCATCCTTTACTCAGACGTTTTTATGTATCACTATGTTATGCATTTATGATTTGTTTTATTGCTAGTTCATGTTGTTGCAGTTTCACATCATCACTCATCACGGCTTACCTTTTCCCATAATTTGTGTGATATGGGTATCGTCTCATTTATTCATAGACTGGCCCTTTTCCCCATAACTGTGGATGTAGGTACTGCCACCATTTAGTCGCACCCTTTTTGGGTTCGAGACTCATACAATAGTTGGTTGTGGTTTCATTGTGGTTATTTAATTAGTAAGTTGAGTTGTCACATAGAACCAATCAAAACCGCTAACGAAGCCAATGAAATTTGATAAGGACATGGTGGATACGCCGCTGGTACTTCCTATATATAAGTGTTCTTATCAAACTATCAAAAGCCTCATTAAATTGGTTGAGAGAAGTTCTATGTAAGTTGTGTTTGCGTCGTCAGTCATGATCCGAATAACGAAGCCGATGAAACTTGATAAGGACATGGTGGATACGCCGCTGGTACTTCCTATATATAAGTGTTCTTATCGATGTATCAAAAGCATCGTTAGGTTGGTCATGAGAAGTTGGTTTGAGTCGTCAATCATGATTTGAATAACGACGTGGATGAAAATTTGATAGGGACATGGTGGATACGCCGCTGGTACTTCCTATATATAAGTGTGTCTGTCAAATTTTCAAAAGCAGCGTCAGACTAATCATGAGTGTTTTAGTTAGTTTGTTTTGGTTTTGTGATTGGAGAATTCAAATTCTATAATTTCGCTCATTCAACTCAAATTGTGGCATTTTATGAGAATTTTTTTTTCTTTTCAAAATCCCAAGTCGTGACACAGATTGCAGTTGGGCATCACATGTATACCTCACGACTCAGTTGCAAACTCTCTCATGTTACAAATCATCTTTGGGACATGACTTTCTCTTTAGCTACAATACATCTTTGATACGCCAATCTTGAGCTTCGTGATTGTAATGATCATAGAGCCTATAACCGGCTATCTTGTACATAACAATTAGCACTCTTCATTTTCTGCATCCTTGGCATTTGAAAGCGATTCCTATAATTGGGTATGTAACCCTTGTCAGGAACGCTACCGCCTCAATAAGTCTACACCTCTTGATATATCCTAGTTTGAGCGCGTTCCCATCAACGTTGGGACTTGTGTATAACACTTGTTGCCTGACATTCCTGAGGCACAATTTGATCTTAAGATTCGAGTTCCTAACGCTATTACTAAATCTACCGTTATCGTTCATGTCTATGGAAGACCCTACACTTCATCCTATACGAGCAGCTTCCTCCTAATTTCGGGACGAAATTCCCAAAAGTTGGGGAGACTGTAACATCCGTAAAAAACGAGTCTCTGAAACTCGACCCAGATCGTAAAACCGAACCTTTTAAAAAATAAATAATAAGATTTTTTTATAATTTTATTTTATCATTTTATATTCAAAACTATATCCATCAATTTATCGTCGGATTTAAAACCGGAATAAAAACGGAGGTTTGTAAATAAAACCCAGTTAGATCGCTTAGAAATTATGACGTAAATAATTAACTACGCTAGAGGATGGTAGTTAAAACAAGTTTTAATTTTGAAGGGTTATATTGTCAAAACTTCAAAGTTTTAAGTTAAAGGGTTGTTTTTGTAATTTATGGAAACTACATATTTAAAACGAGTTAGACAACTAGGTTAGTAAACCTGGTTAAGTTGGTATATATCGAAATTAACTAGGTTAGTAAACCTGGTTAAGTTGGTATATAGCGTAATTAACTAGGTTAGTTTATTGGTTAGTTTTATAAAAGAAATGAATTAACTTAGTTAGTAAATCTAATTAAGTTAACTAGTTTTGTATAAAATACTAGTTAAAGTTAGGTTGGTTGTTAGTTTTATAAATGCAATATGCTAACTAAGTTAGTTATTTAAGTTAGTCCAGTTAGTATCTTATGTAATCTGCAAGGTCTAAAGATGTAATTACTGGAAACCCACTTAATAAAAAAAGAGTTTGAAACGGGTAGGCGCGGGAATCGAACCAGGCTACATACGAACAAACAACAAACACACGCGCACAAAACCACTGAAGCATTGTAACTTATGTGTTACATTCAGCATCCATTTTTAATTTATAAGCATATTAGAACTTGCTCTACTGTTCTTCTTCCCCACAACGAGTTATACGCGACCGGGACAAACCCGAACGCGTCTTTTTGACTTCGCTCGGTCTGTTTTGATTCATAGGAGGTGGAGATTGTATATCGATCATTAAATGATTCTTTATACCCCTTGATTAACACGAATTTATTTCAATTTAAAGCTTATTAAACACCATTAAAAGCCTATAGAACTCAACTCGTTTCTTTTCAAATTCGTTGACTATGATACACAAAAAAAAATATTCCCATTGATCCTAAAAGCTGTTACACAACAATACCAACTCTCAAAACCTGCAAATCACCTTTCAACATCGCGAATTTAATCGAGATCGAATCTAGGGCTTGTAACTTGTGCGGATGATAACTCCTTCAATTCTTAACCTTTTCAGGTGATTCCAAAGCCTAACTTGCTTAATTTTTCGTTCTCTACAAAAGCCCTCTATCAATTTCAGTGATAGAAGGATAATTTATCCGATTTTAGTTTTGGTTGAAATTAGGGTTCTTCATGCATAGAATTTGGGGCTTTTAGTTTTAGACTTGTGTTTTGATGAAATTGAAAGTATAATGTTGTTATATATCATATTAGCATATTATGTGTAAATTTTGGGAATTTTTAGATATCAAATTGGAATTTTGGTGAATTATATATATTTTAATCGCTAGTTAAATCAAATAAAAATACAAGATAGTCTTATAAAAATTCAATAAATATTTTTGTTGATTATTTCAGATTATATAAACACTAGGTAATTTTTATAGAAACTTTCCTTAATTTTTTGGGAATTTTTAGATCTAATTTGCACCACTCATGTTTATATATTTTAATCCTTTAAAAATATATACAAGTTTATCATAAACAATTTTTATAAATAAAATTACTGATTTTTACATATTATATGATGGTTGTAAAATTATTATGGATTTTCTTTATTTTTTATGATTATATAACGAAATAATTGGTGGAATGATTTAGACAAATAAATCCCATTACGAAATTATTATTTCAAAATAAAATTGGGGATGGATATTAAATTGAATCTATATAATTTTTTGATGAACTTGATGAACTTATTTAATCATTTGCCATTATCAAATATTTAAAACCATTAAAATAGCAATTCTATGATTTTTGCCATATTAATAAATTCTAAAACATATACAATTAGTACTTTGGTTATTTCTTTGTTGAACAAATATAATTTTATATACTTCCAAGCCCCTAAATAGGAGAACCCAATTTCCTAAAATCATTAGGTTATCCTTTCGTTTAGTATGTATGTTATTTACAATGCGGTTATTATCTTAGAATTCCACATATTCCAGTTCGTGCGTTAATTCTCGTGGAACGTCTCTTCGCAACCTGTGAGTAATTTCTTCCATTTCTCCTTTTTAATCTTTTACAAATTTTGGGGTGCATCACGTTACACTTTTCGATTTACTTAACATGCTATGATCAAGTGTTATTATGTGAACGTCTTATTTGTATTCTATAATTCTATATGCTATCTGATGTCAAGTCTATTGCATGCTATTATTCTAGTGGATCCACACGGCTGACTAGGTTCCCCACGGCAATGGGTTGTAGCCTAGCATCGCCAATAGTATTAGACTCGCTCATCGGGGCTTGAGCCTAATGCACGCTATTATCAGGAGTCTATTTATTTTGGTTGTTTGTGTTGTTATTGGTGGTGTATTCTTGTTTGGTAAATTTGGATTTATGGATATGTTTACTATGTTGATGATATGAGACCATTTACACACTAACCTTGAGGTGCATGTTAAAAATATTTTTTAAAAAGAAATAAATATAAAACTGTTTTCTATAAAACGGAGGAAATTATTCACCAACTTATTTGTTGACCCAAAAATATATTTTTCTAACGGTGCAGGTTTTTCAAAGTTGATGATCAAGTGATGTGGACACGTAGCATGGGCCTTAGGAAATTAAATTGAAATCTTGATATGTTTGTTTTGAACAATGTATGAACAATTTTGACTATTATATGTTATGTGATTATTTAAATGGTTATGCTTTAAATATTGAAACAATAATTAGTTGTCATGAGCTGTGGGCAATCATCATGCCCTGTACCTTTCCGTTGCGGGTCGGGGTGTGACAATCTCCAACGACCTTTGGTTAGTGATTATACTCATTCTGATGTTGTTAATTACCCTCGATTGCATGCGGTTTATTTAGGGTTGAAACAATAATCATGGTAGCTATGTGATAATAGGAATTATGTGTACGAATTGTAATGTATGATACTGTTGATGAGTTCGTTTTGATGATTAATTGATTTATTATGGAAGTGAAGACACACAAATGTTGGCAAACAGTAAATCGATGAACTAGGGTGTTTGTGTGATGTAACTGATAAATCTAATATGATCAGAGTTAGTATTAATGATTGACGAATAATGATCTGATCATTATGATGAACGTATGTATGATAAGTTCTGAATTATGTGCTCGATGTGTTAGACAGTGATTAGGGTTTTGTCTTGTGATCACAGTCTGGTAACTGTTTCCGACGAAACATAGGGAGTCATATGTAGCCGACGAAACATGGAGTTTCGCCACCCACATTTCCACGACGAAACATAGTGTTTCGTCACCAGATCTTTCGCCATGAGGGACCTCGACGAAAGAGGGTGATGTTTCAAATATAACTTGTTATATTAACTGTTGTGTGTACACATGATTCTGTAATAGCCTAGAGGTTCTAACAACAACTTCGATTTGTATAATGATGAGCATGGGTAAACCTAACTGTGAAATAATAAAGATGATCATTTGTGTTTTAATCAATAAAGATGATGAAGATTTCCGAATGTAGAGGTTTGTCTTAATACACTGTGTTATTTGTGATGAACAACTGTGAATCTAAAAAGGATTGAAGATGAGTTTTAATGACAGTGTACAACCGAATATGCATAGCATACAACCTGAATGATATGTGAATTGAAATTGTGCATTAAATGATGTTGTCCTTTTCTGTTGATTCAAGAGAACATGATGATTATGTTATAATAAAAATCGCACACTCATGAGTAATTTAATGGTACTACTGTACACTCACAAATGAACAAAGGATTCAAGTCGGTTTATTGGGTCAACTATACACAACTAGCATTAGGAAGCTGATATTATTATTTATGAAATTTAGTGGTAATCATGATCTGTTTTATGACACGTACTATTTATGTGCTACATGATTCAATATGAGTCTACATGACATTATTTGGTACACGCCTAATTAGATATGGCTATTATAATAGGACGTGATTGACTAAAGTGTTTTAACAAGTAAATTGTTTGCCGAGCAAACCGAGGTGAGTTCACTGCTCTTTTCTAAGCATGCGTCCCGGTGGTTTGGGACATCTGGTAAACGTTCCGGAAAGGAATGCTGGGTAAAATGTTAAACTTGGATGTTGGTTATTAAACTCAGTGTCCATCATATAAGACCCCTTACATCTACCGTGTTGCTGGGAAGGCAACGAGGTATTTAGTTGATAGCGCTATTAGGTTTGGCACCCTCACACCGGGCCGGAATGGACGGGCATGAACTTTTTACCTTGACCACTTGACCAATGCTTTGATAGAGGCATTGGGGTTTGGGCAAACACATCTAGTAGCCACATACGGTAATCGAGTTAATAACATCATCAAAACAAATCATTGAACAGTTTTACACACATATCTGGTAACTAAACGCGTTAACAAAACTTTGAACTCACCAGCGTCGTCTGACACACTTGTCTGCATGCTTGCAGGTCTATAGGCTTATATCATTTGGAACTTGCTGTCTGGGAGGCTGGAGTGGTCATGGGTCGAGATACATGGAATCTCAATACAAGCTTAATGGTTTATGTACACATGGTTTACGAAACGCTTAACAAATGAGTTATGCTTCTGCTGTATTCAATGAATGATATGTAGTGTTTGTAATACTTTACGTTGATGAATGAAAGTTTTATTTAATTATATTTACGAGTTCAATGTGATTGGTGGCTTGGATCCTGGTACGTCACACGCCTCGCGGGGGCTTCCGCATATGGTATTTTAGGGGTGTGACACGCATACTTTTAAATATAAGATTTATTTCCATAATAGCGTAATTACATGTACAGGATTGCATGACTTACATGCTTTGGTCATGATTGAAGGCCGACTTGGATCATATTGGTTTAGCACATTAGCTAAAAACGAACAAAAAAGAGAATGAAAAATATGTAGGTTATGATCAAAAGTTTGAGGCTTTTTTATTTTATAATAAAACATGGAAATAAACGTACCATAAACCGATTACATCAAACCCTGTTATATAAAACCAGACCTAACATATTTAGACATAAAAATCAATTTAAATAAACTCGATACTTTCCCTAACTGTAAGATATATCATGACAAAATTAATCCAACAATGATTCCATTTAACGAGAATTTAAGTTTAATTTATATTTGTTTTTAGTGATTTACGCGATTTATTTTAGTACTTTCTTTTGTAGCATTAGAAGGACAATGGGGCATTAGCTTTACAAGAATTCCTAGTTGTTGTTGAAAGTTCAATGTTGGATACATTATCAATTAGCTTTATTTTGGTTCTTTTAAACTTATATTATTATCCATAATATCATTGAGCTTTATTTTGGCCTTAGTTTAACCCTAACAATGTTATAAGTTAGTTATATTTTGTGTTAGTTTTGTGGGTTTTAATAAAATATAGGAGGACCTTTCATTTCACTTTGATGTTAGTTTTGGTGGTTTTGTGAGTTAGCTTACATAAATCATATAATGTGCATTATGCACACTTTTAAAGATAAGATTTATTTCTATAGTAGAGTATTTACGGGTATAGAATTTCATGACTTAACATGCTTTAGTTATGATTGATGGCTGACTTGGATAATATTGTTTTAGCACAATAGCATGAAAACAAACAAAAAAAACCCAGAAAGAACGAAAAATGTGTAGGTTATGATCAAAATTTCGATTAGCTTTTTTGTTTGATGATGAAACATAGAAATAAGCGTACGACATACAATTACATCAAACCCTATTTATATAAAACCATATATAACATAATTAGACTTAGACATCATTTTAAATAAACCAGATACTTACTTTAACTATAAGATATATTGTGATAAGATTAATCTAAACTGCAGATACTTACTTTAACTATAAGATATATTGTGATAAGATTAATCCAAACTGCAGATACTTACTTTGACTATAAGATATATTGTGATAAGATTAATCCAGACTTTAATTAGATATATTGTAATAAGATTAATCCAACAATGATTCCGTTAAATGAGAATTTGGATTTATTTCATATTTGTTTTTAGCAATTAACTTGCTTGATAATGTCGGTGTCGCGGTTTATTTTAAAACCTTCTTTTGTAGCATTTGAAGAACACTATAATGAGGCACTAGCTTTGTGATGTATTCACGTTCAATGTTGTGTGTGTGTGTATATATATATAGGGTAGGGTTAACAATATATATATATATGCTTAACTTTAGTTGTTTGGCCTTATTTTAACCCAACATTGTTATAAGTTGTTAGTTATCTTTTGTTATTTTGTGTTAGTTTTGTGGGTTGTAATAAAATATAAGAGGACCTTTCAATGTGATTTCTCCTAACAAACTGAATAAACTGGAACATCCTGTTAAGCATACCTCTTGATCGGTATTTGTTACTATAGCGTGTCTCATTGTTGCATGTTCTTATATACAAACATAATAAATAGAAAAGTTTATATAACTCATTGCTGATTCCATATTGAGTAATCGTTATTTACCTTTATCAAGCATGGGGTTCAACAATACATTATCTTTCAACATGGTCGGATCTTAAGTAAGTAGTATCACCAATATTGACATTTAAAGATCAAATACCTACATTTTAGGTAGCTCGTTAACTAATCACATATTTACCTTGTTCATGACATTGTCAACACTAACTATACAACATTTACTATGCATGAGGATGTATCATCTTGAATATTTTGTTATTATCCAATTCTCAAATTTCTTGAGAGATGCCATTATATGATTTTCTTTGTTATCATTTACATTTTATAATATTTCATCCATGAGAATTTTATCGCTACACCTATTAGCATTACCCTTTCGATCTTATTGTTTCAACTAAAATCTATAACCTTTAATGTTGTAGCTTTCGCATAATTTCATATCACATCACATAGAATAGCATACCCTAACCATTCCACTAATTAATCTACGCGGTCTCCGCCCAAACTTGTCTAACCAAGTAACCAATGGCAGATTTACTAAGGAATGAGGGTGCACATGCCCATCGTCCAGCCCAACCTTTTTTTCTTTGAACGACCTAAGTGCCCAAGTTTTTTTCTTTGAATGACCCCAACCTAACTCAGTGATTCTGCCTCCTCCCCTCATCGACTCCCACTCTTCCCCTTAAAAAAATCTTTCATAGTTTCACAACTACTAATCGACTGTATAAATGAAGGTATAATTTGGCTGATAAAGAAACATTCGCTTTCTAGGCTGAGATCAACCAACTTTTGAGGTTAATCATTGTCACCTTCTACATTAACTCGGAGATTTTCTCCGAGAACTGATTAGCAACTCGAATGATGTGTTGGAATGACAAAAGTAGGAAAAATAATGCATTTAATTTTACATCTACCCATATTATATTTGTCATTCTATTGTTTAGCATGCATAACACTGATACTTTAGTACATAGATTGAATTTAACACAAAGAACACGTGGTTATTGTAATTCTTAATTGCACATGGAATTTTTGTTTAAGATGTTATTTTCTTTCGTTTTTGTGCAGCACATGAGCCTCATAGGAATGACAAAAGTAATTGTACAAATAAATGATTTATCCTTCTAGTTTAGGGTACTTGAAAGATTAAAAAGCTTCGGTAATAAACTAGTTTGCATTCGGGTATATTTATCGATTATTCATTATTTATTTTGTTACTGATTGAAAGATTAACAAGCTTTGATAATGAGTCAAATTGCATATTCCACTAAACTTATGAGGTTAGACACTATGACACCCCCAAACCTATGTATGATCAATATTTTATCATCATAGTATGGTTGCCTGCTTTTATTAGTTAACGTCGTGTCATAATCCAGGGAGTTTGCTATGAACTAATGCAATTTGTCTAACCTAGTCCATTTTAACCCAACATGTTTTTACCTTACTTATTCTAACATAACCCACCCACCCCCTCACGAAAAATCTTGAATCCATCACTGCTTGTCTTCTTCATCTATCAACTATCGCGAACATGTTAACCAACCATTTTGCCTGTCTTATTGCTCTTCACGTGCAACGTTGTCATGTATGTATGGAACAACTGATTTTATGTATTTTAGTAATGTAAAAGGCACCTAATTGTCTTCTAAGACCATCTCCAACAATACGATGGGTTTGAAATCCAGACCCGTCATATCAGCATGCCACATCATTTCAAACCTCAACCATTTTACACGCATTTTTTCCTCTAACAATAAACCATTCCAAACATTCACCTCATCACCTACTTTTCCTTTATTTTATACTAGCCTAAGGACCCGTGTGTTACACGGGTTGATTAAAGATAATATCGCTTCATCATCGTCGTTTACATAAAAATGTTATGAATATCTACACGTCTTTAAATGGATCATGTAAAGTATGAATAGTTTGACACCATCTCTTGTTTTCACCGTTGATAAGGCAACATACAATTGACCATGGTAAGTTATACATTCAACCATCCTTGTCCCTTTTTCCAATAAGACGTACGTTAAGACTAAGCTCAGGATCGTCATGAAAACAATCTCTAACCATCCTGTAAAGTTTAATCAATACATTATTGGAGTCTAACACAGACTTTATATATTGGATCGAGTGACGATTAAGAGAAGCAGAAGAGGATGCAGGTGACTCTTTAGAACGACTGTTTGGACAGATTGTTTATCAACGAATTATTAATAAATAATTTAGAAACAATTTAAACAAATTATATTGTACGATACTTGCCTAAATATCGGTTCTGCCTCTCCCCATTTAAAAAGTATGGAAATTTTAAAATAAATAAATAAATAAAACTGGCGAAATAGTAGACGAATATTGTGAAAGCATCGGAGTGTGAAAAAAATGGAAGACGAATTTGAAGTCGACGATTCTTTTGTTTTAGAAACCGGTAAGCCGTGTGATACATTAGATCTTTCACTATACAAATACAATTTCCGTAGCGTACGCCTCTCCCTACACTCGTCTTGTGTAACTGCTGGAGTTAAAACTGTATTAACATGGAAAACCAAAGAAACGATATAGTAGCATTAGTTGTCTAAAAAATTAGTAAAACTTAAATCCATTAGTACAAATTAAAGTTAGTTAATATTATAACATTGGGAATATGCCACAGAATAGTAATGAAGTTTTAGGAGTGTTCCAATTAGGCCACTAATAAAATTTATTGTTCTAATTAGATCATTCTACTTTATTTTGGTGTTCTAATGCTAGATATTTTACCTGAATAGCAGGTTATAGTCCTACATGACATTTATTTATGGTTAGTTGTTTATCTTCTTTTATGACTCTAATTTAAATGCTTTTGATGTAGGAGTAATTAGTACTTTCTTTCATTAAAAATTTACCGACATCTAACTATTTTTCAAGATTTTATAAAAATTTTGAGAACTTTTTAGAGATTTTGAAAAAAATCACATTTTTTAATTTTTTCACATTTTTTTAACTTTTCTACAATTTTAAAAAAAATTTAAATCTATTTCGCATTTTTTTCTAACCTATTTGGCATTTATGTGCCATGTCAACAATTTTTTTAAATAAAAAACCTAAATAAATGCCATGTAGGATGGATGACCTTCTATTTAGGTAAAATATCTAGGATTGAAACATCAAATGAAAATTGACTGACCTAATTAGAACAAAAAAAATTATGAGTGACCTAATTAGAACACTCTTGAAACTTGGTTACTATTGTACAAAGTTAACCCTATAACATTATATAAATATGTTACGATAGTTAAAGGTGTATCAAATAATCAACATACAATAATTACTTGTCCATCATAATTCAATAATTACCTGAGTTCTGGAAGCCAGAAAGTACTAAACTGATCAAGTGTAGAAGGCTCATCATACACATAGGTTTGAATATATCGACACTTCTTAGTTCATCAGCAGGTTTTCCTCTATTCTCCAAACTATAATGACAAAACAGATCATTCAAATTCTACAAATTTCCACATGAAATCAAAATAATAAAAAACATGTGTTCCTACTTCTTACATCCACCAGTATAAATAAATTTGCATTTACTTCAAAAGATCAATAAATATATGCTTTCGAATTTAAATATGCTATAAGTTTTTAACTTTTGACAAAATAAGAACTATAATCTCATAAGATGTACTACGCAGAATAGTATAGTAGTGTGTATAGCAAATTACAGTCGTGATTGCAACAGTCCTTAATGCAGTTATTTGTAGACAACCTGCTTGTAAGCTGTAGCAGTAAGCAATAGTCAGCGAAGCATATATCATAAGCAATTTGATAGATAATGAGTAAAAACACCTTGAGCGAAGTGGCAAGACACGAAGAGCCTAAAACTGGATATTTAATACCTGAGAAAAAACCAATCATTAACTGTTAGTGTATGTATAGATCCTCTTTCACTGTTTACCTAAAATGGGACCAGCATAGTTTAACTACAGCAAACCAAAAGATAGAAGAAAGGGAATGGAGTACCTGTACAATAGTGAGATAATTTGACTACCACAACAGCTTTTCTTCAAAATGAGTGATCTCATTATAGAAGGTGGTTCTCTTTTGTATTCACATATCTTAATTTGTACAAAATAGCACATTCTAGTGTGTTTTTGGCATATATTCCACCATAAAATTGTTAATTTGATGTGAAAATTCAAGTATATTGGTTTACAAAAGTTGATTTTTTAAAAGTGAATCAAAGTATCAAGCACCAAAGCATAACTCAGTGTAAATTAGTAAATTACAACTTGCAGCATCAAATACCTTCACTTTCACATAATAGAATAAAGATTAATAAAACACATTATTGTACTCACTTCACAGTTCAAACCACTAAAGATGATATTTTATCACATAACAAAAAAACCACTTTTTTCATAATTCAATACTATTACTTTTATGAAAACTGCCCGTTCAAAAAATTTAAAACTTATACGGTCAAAAAATAACCCTAATCTAAAATAACCCAAAAAGAACCCTAATCTAAAATGGACGCCTAAAGAAAACGCTAATCTGTAAAAAAATCAATGGGTTCAAAAAGTACGAAGTTAAATGAATGAGACATACCTTACAAATGAACATTCAACATCAAATCGATTGGAGGATTCTAAAAACCCTAACCGAAAAACAAATGCATATTTAACATCAAATCGATGACAGAAAGTTAAAACGAAGAAAGATAATTTTACGAAAAACACACCTTTGAGACGAAGAAATCGACATACTTTAATCATCATTGCCTGCTGGTATCTCATTTCTATCGCCACCAATCTACTCGGCTTACACATCTGCGGGAGCCAATCGACTATCTAACGCTTACCGGAGGCCACTGTGGTCATAAGCGAGACCGCTGATCAAAACCCTTGACCACCGCAGGTCATCATCGTCGCCGGTGGCAGGTGATGTCGCAACAACAGCCACCACCGTCTCTATCTCTATCACTCTCTCTCTCTCTCTCTCTCTCTCTCTCTCTCTTATTGCCATATATCGACCATTTCCCTCTCTCCAAATGCCTGAATAAAGATCCATCATTCCATCAGATTGAATTAGTAACCTCGAAGAACTGGTGTAGATTCATCTAGGGTTTACAAATGATTATGAAGGGGGAAGACAAAAGAAACTCGATGATAATGAAAAAAGGAGATGAATGAAGGAAAATTAGAATTAGGGTTTTTATTAGGGAGAAAGAGAGAGAGTGTGTGTGTAATAAAGAGAAAAAGAATTGCCGCTCAAAGTTCCATTCTCTGGCTTAAGAGAATGTCCACATCATCATGACATGTGGCTTAAGTGAATTCTTTTAGTATAATAGATAGATATATCTTATTTATTTAATATATTTATAAATTATGTTTAATATTTTGTTTATAATTAAATTATATAAAATAAAAAAATGTATAATAAACAAAAAAGAAAAATATGTTAAATAATATAAACTAAAACTTTTAATAGTAAAAAATATGTACTGTTTTTTTAACTTGTTGTAATATATATATATATATATATATATATATATATATATATATTTGTGTGTGTGTGAAGTATAGGAAGAAAACTCACTTGAGTTGAAAAACTCAAGAAAACCCTATTAACATTTTTATTTTTTTTCAAAACAGGGACTGTAAAATACATATATTTGAACAGTTTTATAAAAAAAATAAAAAACGCCGACTAGTTTTTTTAAAATGTTCAAAATATGTATGTTACATTTTTTGGGGACATATATAATATGTAATATGAAATTTTTAACATTTAAAAAAACTTCTCGACACTTTTTGGTTTTTTTTTACAAAAATGTTAATATATGTATGTTACATTCTCTATCTTTTTAGAAAAAAATAAAAATGTTACATAGGGTTTTTATAAGGGTTTCTTGATTTTTTTCAACTCAATTGGATTTTCATTTTATCCCTCCCCAAATGTCTCAATCCATTAAAGTCTGCTTCAATGTCAATAACAAAATGCCAATATCTTTTTGGGAAGGCCAGGAACAGGGTCGTTATCGTGGCTTGTTGGTGTTTGTGGCTGGCCAGGAACAGGAACATGGTCGTTTTTTCTGCGTCCCAGGTTAAAGTGGAGGACATCTTTAGTAATATCAGGTCTTTGGGATATCTTTGGTTCAAGAATAGGTCAAAGTTTAAGTCGGTTAGTTGGTTAGATTGGTGTAAATTTGTAATTATGTAGTCCTTGTAGTGTTTGGTGTTTTCGGTTGTTTGTTCTTTGGGCTCTCGTTTGGGCGGGGGTTCGGTAGTTTTTAATGAAGTTTTTTTTTCAAAAAAAAAAAAAAAATCTTTTTGGGAAGGCAATAAAAGCTTTTATTGGAAACCCAAAATATACAACAAAATGCCAATGTTAATTTGATAATTTGTAAATAGTTTTTCCTAGTAGTTTGTATTAAATGCTAAAACTAATTTCCTTTTAAGGGATTTTTACATATTTCCCCCTCCTAAGTTGCCTTATTACATATTTCTCTAAACTAAAAAATCAATTACATATTTCCCATTTTTTTGAGAAATTACCCAATTACCCCTTTTTTTTAAAAAAATTATATATTTTCCATAATCCTTCATACAATCGTTTCATCTTCCCACAAAACCTTACCTCACACAATTCGCTGAAGCCACACGAGCAGAAACGACGGCTGTATATTTGAATATATTATATATTAATTCATCACAAGAATAGTAAGGTAAGGTCAGACTTTGTTTTACATTATTTAAATATCTAATGTTCTACACTTTCTAGAAGACTTATTTTGGACAGACTTTTGTTTGTCGCTTATGTTTTTTTTATAGTAAAGAAACTTCAAAATTTTTCAACTTGTTAATATAAATCTCGATCAAATTCGTAGGCTGTATTCATCGATTAAAACACATCTTTAATATAAAGAACTCGTATAAATTACGGACAGTGTGAAAAGACATGCAAAAACTCAGCACCTGAAAGAGTAAGGATTGATTATGAACAAGTAAGGATCGCATTTTAATGAAAGTTTGTGTTTTTTATTTATGAGTATTATGGTTTTGTTTGTATTGTTTGACAAGAGTAACAAGTAGAAGAATTTGGGTGATACTATATGAATTGGGTAAATAAGTAATTAATTGATGATATTAGAATGGGTAAATATGTAAATATCATTTAATAGTTCATTAAGGGTAAAATAGTCATAATAAAGAGTCTTTTAAATGAAAAGAGGAAATATGTAATATATATGGATTAGGGAGGGGAAATATATAATTGATTTTTTGGTTTGGGGAAATATATAATAAAGCAGCTTAGGAGGGGGAAATATGTAAAAATCCCTTCTTTAAATACTACTTTTTCCTCAAATGCTAATGTTAAAAACAACTTAATTCTCAATTTAAACACTTTATATCATTTTTTACGTAATCATGCAATTAATGTTAATCACATTCACTGAATTTGGACAAACTCTTTTAATTTAACTAGTTTTTTACTATTGCCGCGTTGCGGCGAACGTATCTTGTTGTCTAGTCTGTGTTTACATGTGTTTTGAAATCACTACGAGCGCGTTGCGTACGGAAACCGCTGAATAAAAAGAAAATATAGAAAAAAAAACACTAAAAGATAACCAAAAGAAAATCAATCAAAAAAGTTGTACGGTAATAATGAAACCTGTGGTCAGAGATGAGCAAATGATATTGGGTACCGGTACCGAATTTCCCGAGCCGAAAGATCTTAAGTACCAATTCGGTACGACTTCTGGCGTTCCCGATTCCGGTTCGCTACAGTTTTTTATCTTCATATACCGGTACCGTAACTGGTATTTTCGGTACCAGTACCGATTCGGTATTGGTTGGCACCGAGCTCATCCCTACCCCTGAAACTAAAAAAAGAAATCATTAAAAGTTGAAGAAAATCAACAAAAAAAGTTGCACGATACTGTTGTTGTTCGTATGACATCCGTGATCAGGGATGAGCAAAAGGTACTGGGTAGCAGTACCGAATTTCTCGAACTAAAAGATTTTCAAAATCAATTCGATACCGACTTTTGGTGTTTTCCGTACTAGGCTGGTGTCGGTTTTTACCTTAATGTACCGATAACCGTATTGATATTTTCAATATATTTTCAATATATCGGTTTAACATAAACTTATCTAGCTTAAAAAGTAAAGAAGATAATAAAAATTATTAAAAAAAAAACTATATATATTATTATAACTTTTTCGATCTACTCTTCAAATCATTAGGTTTTTAATATGTTGGAGAATGGAGAATTTCAACCATACTACTATACAAGGTCACTAAACCAAAATATTATATACAAAACTACAGACTAGGATGACAATGGGTCTGGTTTGGGATGGGTTTAAGTAATTCCAAACCCAAACTCGGTTAGATATGTTTGTCCCAAACTCGTCCCAAAACCCATCGGGTTTCTAGCGGGTTTCTAGCGGGCAAATACCCATCGGGTATCGGGTATACCTGCGAGTTTTAGGTAAACCTATTTATTTAGAAAACTTATCCGTTGGGTATACTTGACCCAAAACTCGTTGGGTATCTATTGGGTAACTACTAATCAGTTAGCTACAATGTCTACAAAACAAAATACATATATGTATAAAAAATGGATGTATCATATATATACATATATATAAATATAAAAGAAATTTTATCGGCTATACAACCGGGTAAATGGGTCGGGTGAACGGTATATCACCAAATCCCATTCCCATCCCAAACCCGCGAAAAAAAATTGTTCCCAAACCCGATTATCCGACCCCAAACCTATCTCAAATATGTCGGGTTTTGAGGTTTATCCATCAGATTCGGGTTCAATTGTCATCCATATTATAGACCCCGTGTAATACACCGATTTAAAGATAGAATTATATAATTTTATAACAAGGTGTACACAAATTTACATAAGTAAATTATTTTTATGACATATTTCAAACTATAATTATTTAAATCATAAATACATCCTCATGCTTATTCCATGAAATTCTAGACCGCTAATAATTCCAAAACGATTAATCATAAACATAATAATTAAAATAAATTCTTATCTAAGTGCTTTAGACCTCTAAATATATATCACTTTTAATTAATATTGTTACATGAATGTATATTATACGAAAATTAGAATTCATAAAATATACATTTAGTTATGATGATAAATAAGATTATATATTTATTTAGGTGATTATTTTTCTATCTTAAGTTTTAAAAGATTATTAATGGTTATGATGCATAATCGTTATATATATATAGGGTAGGGTTCTAGAGTGAACACTAGGTTGAGAGTGAACTGTGTGAACTAATTTGAGCCATTGGATTACATCATCTAGAGATTTTTAAACAATGTCTTTCATAAATTGCATTTATTAAACAATATAATCAAAATCCCTAAAATCTCGCTAGTTTTCGAATATACAAAATACACAACTGTTAGTGTATACACTGATACACATGTGTATAGTCTCGCTAGTATCAGTATATAGAAGATACAAAGATGTTAGTTTATACACATGTGTACAGTCTCACTAACTATCAGTTTATACAAGATACACAGCTGTTAGTTTATACACATGTGTACAGTCTCCCTAACTATCAGTTTATACAAGATACACAGCTGCTAGTTTATACACATGTGTATAGATTTTATACATATGTGTATTATAGTCAGAAATGGTTACATATGTGTATACCAACAATGTATAGTATATTATGCATGCACACGAGTAGATTCATATAAAAATTATGAAATTAATGAAAACGAAACAAGTCACATATTTGCAAAAATAAATAGAGTAAATTACAAAAATCGTCCTTTATGTTGACACCACATTGCAAACTATGTCCTTTATCTTTAATAAGTACAAAAATCGTATTCAATGTTTGCAAACCCTTTCACATTTTGTTCTTTAGTCATAACTCAGTTAGTTTTAATGGTTAAATTTGACCAAATAGATCCCACATAAGGATATTTTGGTCATTTTTACCCTATATACTTAAATAAATAAATATAAATAAAACTCACCCCACCTACCATTTATCTCTCTAAAAATACACACACTCTCTCTCTCTCCAAAGTGTCTCTCTCACTTTCTTTCTACAAATTGTTTGTCTGTCTGTCTATCTCTCTCTACAAATATGGTGCAACACCTCCATCTCATCACCACCACCGCCATCACACAGCCATCGTTGCACCACCCCCGCCATCGCTGCACCACCACCGCCATCGCACCACCTCCGCCATAGCATCACCACCACCATCGGGTCATCACCGCCTTCGTTCCACTGGTCATCGTTATGGCAGCCTATCACAACTCCTTAGTTTTTCTTGTTATAGCTAGATTTTGTTTTTTGATTATAATCATTATCAGACATTATGATTGCATGCCAAGAGTTCTTTGTCCTGATGGATGGAGTTGTATAATCATGCCCTTTTATAAGTATTTCCCTATTGAACTTTTTTTGCTGTCATTGCTGGTTTATTCATCAACCATTCTTTACTGTGGATTAAGTATTAATAGGGCTTTTCTAAGTGTAGACCTAAACCTTGTTTTTTATTAAACGGCTAAAGGTTCACTGCATTAGTGTGACATTAGTGTGACATGTCTCAAGTAGACAGAAACTTCATAGAATTGCTTTGAAATTGGGTTTTGAATTGAAGATCTTGGAATAGGTAAGTGAACTCCAAATATATAAGGTATAATTTGGGTAAATGAGGTTAACAAGAAATCCAACCCTTATTTTTTGGGTTATTTGTTGAAGATCTGAAATAAGGTTCGGTCGGTCGAAAATTGCGTGGTGGTGGCTGGGTTGGACGGTTGGTGGTGGTTGTAGTAGTAGTTGAGTGGTGGTACCAACACACACTTAATTACACGTAAACATGATTCTTTTGAATATACTTAAAATGTATATTTATAATCACTCGATAACTGAGTTATTCATAAGGCTTAGTACATATATAGGATATATGTGGGGTTAAACGACCCTAGGATTTGTTGCATCACAGTAATAACTTTATCATCGAGTCGCACGTTTAACAATTTGATAGAGCTCGGTCACACATGAAATAACACTATGTTAATCGCGGTTACTTATGATATACTAAATTATTAGGGAATAGGGAATGTCATGGTGAATATTTGCATGATGTGCCAGTTTGTTTCTCTGAAACACAACACTTTTGGATACACACCCCAAGGTGAGTTCACACTTTTATTAAAAGCATGCATTTCCGGGTTTGGGAACTACATTGGATCTAGGACTACTCTATATTCCTGGGTTGAAATATTGTCTATTAAATACCGTAGTTTATATTTCATGTCTTTAGCATACTAAACGAAACTCTATCTGAAAAGTCACTACACATTATACTGATTAGTTGTCGGGTTTGGCAAACGGGGTACTAGTTAATAGCGCTATTAGGTTCGACAAACCTCACACCGTGTTGGGAGCCGGGCATGAACTTTTGACCTTGACTTTATATCAATGACGATAGACATTGATATGGGGCACAACAACTTACTACTGTCAAGTATTAGATACTACACAATTTAGTGGCTTAACCGTTGGTTAGCTACCCATGACATGTTTTTAAATAAACTAATGTATTTGAAACTTACTTTACTTTAAAACTGAAACTGTGAACTCGCCAACTTTATGTTGACACACTATTGCATGCTTTGCATATCGTTAGGTACGGCTCGGATGGGAACTTGCAGCTTGGAGAGTGTCATGGCTTTTGGTTAAACCGTTTACATTGTTTTGCTAAATAAATGTGGTTTTCAATTGTGTCTGAATTTTATACTTTTGCTTCCGCTGATAACTTAAACTTGCGTTTTCAAACTTCTAAAACTATTATCACTATTCATGTTGACGTGGTAGTTAAACATTTTACAATTAAACTTGAAATGGTTCAACATGATTATTGGTTTGATACTGGAATGTCACGTGCCTCGCGCTAAAACCCCGCGTATGAAATTTGAGGGCGTGACATACATGGCATAATGGTGCCCCTCTTCATACCTTGCAACGTTACATGTAAAGAAAATTATTTTTAACTAATTTTTTCCTAGTATTTCCATATAAAGTAGAAGTTGTTTTACTCAAAATATTGAGAAATAAATAAATTTAAAATTTAAAAGATAGTTCAAAAATAGTAAAAAAGTTATAAAAAATATTTGTTCAATTCGAATGCGTTACATGTGTTTATATGAAAGAAAAAATGTATGAAGAAGTTATGTAAAGGTTATTTTTTAAAATGATTTCTTTTACATGTAAAATTAGTGGTTCTTCACTTTTTTTATGTTTCCATTGAACCCAACAAAGCAAGATCACTACTAATAGTGGATAATAATAAGACTGATTGCAACCTAAAATAAATCGGTAACCAATTTTGTGACTTTTTAGTCGGTGGAGGAAGGGGTGCTCAATGGGAGTGCCCCAAATCAATTACTACTACTCGGATTCACTACCCAATTTAGGATACCCAAATAGGTGGCGGCGGTGTACCTGATTTTGGTACCCTACCCAGGAACGCCTCTCCCTACTAATGTTCCTTTAAGGCCATGTAACGGGTTCAGTCCCAAATTAACAAAAATGAAACCCACATTCCCCAATGTTCACATAGTCGTAACATGTTTGGTCCTTAGAAGAGATGACCGTTCGTCTTTTGTGTAAAGTTTTTTGTTACGTGCCATTTCTGGAACCACTCCTCACGTTGCCATTCACCCATGTAGTTACTATTTACGGTTAGTTATCTAAGTAGAGGATTATAGTGATCATCAATTTCTCTGAGTTATGCCTAAAACGGGTTATTTGTTTTCAATGTTATGTTATGAGTTAAAAATGTTGAGTTACACTCCTAAAATCTTCAAATTCTCTTTGATCTCCTTCTCTATTTTCTGTCTTGCATATCATGAATCGAAAAAAATCCATGTGCTAAGATAAGCTTCTCAACAAACCACATTCCATATGATATGACATCTCAGTATTTTGTGATGGCATGTAGGATGTTGATCTATGGAAAGAATAACAACTAAAGACAGGTTAATTAGCGCCTATCTGAACAAGGGTGCGTGAACAATGCCGCTAGTAGATCAGGGATGTGAGGGTGGCTTTATACAATGACTTTGATTTCATTGCAAATAATAAAGGGCTCACTATAGAGAGCAACTACCCGCAAAAGAGTTGATGCCACAACAGAAGATGTTCCTGCTTGCTAATAGTGAAAGTGCAATGTAAAAAGCTGTGGTTACTCAGCCCATCTCTGGTGCTAGTGGGTCCAACTTCCAGTTCTTCTCTAGCGGTGTGTTTACAGGAGACTGTAGCACGCAACTTGACCATGGTGTAGTCAACCATGATGTAGTCAACCATATTCCTCTCACCAATAATCTCCACAAGAACACTCTCCATTCTTAAAATGATGAAACCGATTAGCATCTCTAACAACTATCTCCCGGTTTTCAATTCTCGATATAAGTTTTATCGCAGCATGACAATTCACACAGGCACGTAAATTCTTAGTTACCCTAAGTATACTTCCAGCAGGAGTACTCATAAGCCCATAAACAATCGCCAATCTTTCACTATGATTACAAATACTCTCTTCCTTATCTTCGTAACTCAAATCATGCAAAGCCGATTCCGTATCCGCTACAAGCCCCGCCTCTTTCAACCTCGTATCTAACCTCTTATGTTCCTTAAATATTTCATCAGATCTTGGATGCGACATGTCACCCATACGGAAAACATGAAGCTTCCCGTTAATTTCTATCATACTACACCCCATATCTTTCGCTAATCCTTTTTCCTTCATTAACACGCGAACCCGCGCTACCCCACTCCACATGCGAACCGAAGCGTAAAGATTCGACAGCTGTACGTAATGCCCGGTGTTGTACGGGTCTAACAAGAAAAGGTGTTGCGCTGAATATTCTCCTAGTGCCACGTGGCGATATATCCTACTCGCGCTCAAAAGGGCTCCCCATACCGACACGCCGGGGTCGATCGGCATCTTTTTGATAAAATCATAAGCGCGGTCCAGACACCCTGCGCGACCGAGAAGATCGACCACACAAGCGTAATGTTGATGGCGCGGTTCGATGTTATAGTCTTTCATACTGTTGAATATTCTCCAACCGTCTTCTACAAGTCCAGCGTGATTGCATGCCGTAAGAAGCCCGATAAAGGTGACATCATTCGGTCCCACCCCAGCTTGCTTCATCGAGTCGAAAAGGTTGATCGCTTCACGCGCTTTACCATGTAAGCCGTATCCGACAATCATCGAACTCCAAACAACAATGTCTTTGGTTTTCGTTTGATCGAAAACTTTGCGGGCTAACTCTACACTTCCGCATTTTGCATACATGTCGATAAGTGCACTGTTGACGAAAACGTCGTGTTTATACTCGCTTTTGTCGATGTAATCACCCATTTTTCTTGCTTCTTCGAGTGATCCCAGTTGGGCACAAGCCAAGATCGTAGAGCAGACTGTAACGGAATCTGGTTTTAAGTTTCTCAACAACATTTGTTCGAAAAGTATAATAGCTTCGTTACAGCAACCGTTTTTCGCAAAACCGGATATCATGGTGTTCCACATGATCACGTTACAAGTCTCCGTTTCATCAAACAAAGACTTTGCAATCATTACATTCCCACATTTTGCGTACAATGTAATGAGTGCAATACGCAAGTCAGGTTCAGACTCGAGTCCCATCTTGATCACACAAGAATGTGAAGATTTGCCTTGTCCAACATCCTCTACGTCAGCATACGCGCTAATAACACTAACCAATGTAATCCAATCCGGTTGCAAACCACAACTCCTCATCTTTTTAAAAATTCTTAACGCTTCAATCGGCTCTCCATTCTGAGCATACGCCGAAATAATACTAGTCCACGACACAACAGTCCGATCACCCAACCCGTCAAACACACTTCTCGCGTTATCAATTCTCCCACATTTCGCATAAGCCGCAACAAGCCCATTCTGCACAAACCCATCCCCTTCAAACCCACGCCTAAATATCTGCCCATGAACCGCCCGACCAACCTCAAACGCAGCAGCTCCTCCACACGCCTTAAGAACATGAGGCAGTGTGAAGCAATCTGGCCCGACACCCGTGTTTTGCATTCGGTTATACATCGCAATACCTTCACTAAACTTGTTTTGTTTCGAGTATCCACGAATAATAGCGTTCCACAAAAACACATATGGTTCAGGAAATTCATCGAACACCTGGCGTGCATACAAAATCTCGCCTAAATTCGATGCCACGTGGATGAATTTTGTGATAATAAACCCATTGAATTGAAACCCAGTAAGGGTTATCTGGGAATGAATTTGATTTAGGTGTCTCCTGCAAGTTGATCTGTCGAGAAGTGATGTGTAGAAATGTTCGTGATTGAAGGTGGTGTTAAAGATATTGTTATGGATGTTCAAGTCGTCATCTTTTAATGGTTGGAGAGTTAAAGTTTGAATCTTTGTGGATGAAGTGATTCGGGAAAAGATCGATAATGGTTTGGGAAGAGCAAGATTTCTAGACATAGTGAAGAAGCATCACATCATTTTTTTAGGAACTGTGAAAGTAACGGAAATTTGGAAAGTATTTTTAAATTGAAGCGGGGAAAATTGAATAATTGCTAGGTATATTGTAATAAAAAAAATAAGGGGGGGGGGGGGGGGCATATAATTTGTGAGAACTGCGAAAACTTGGTCAAAAACCATTCAAATTAATTTTAATTTTTTTCTACAATTATCATTATTATTTGAATACAATATTAAAAAATTTAGAAAATAAATTTGAACACCGCCGGTGTCTACTATCAGTGGCGAAGATAAGCATGACGACATTGTTTGTGTTTGTTTGGTGAGTTGTTTTTCAATGGAGATGAGTGTATGGTGAGTGATAAGCATTTCCACTAAAATCCACCACTAGTGATGGAATAAAGCTCGATCACATGGCGGAAATTGATTGGATGTTGTGAGTGATGAGTGTGTGGTGAGTGATGAGCGCCCCTACCCCCCTAATAATAATAACTATTGAAATTCCTTTGTGCATTACGGAGGAAATTTGTTGATATAGCTTCAGTTCATTATGATATCGAAACGACAGGGACGTTTGGTACTGGTGTTGATATTGTTCGAACAATATAAGTTCCGGTCGGCACTCATCCCGATACCAAAAAGATACTTTGTTGCGAATACAACGTTGTTATCAAGGGTATATTAACCAGAAACCACAACAATGAATACCCGTACTGATACTTAAGTTGTTCAACTTGGTTGTTTATCTTAAGTTATCTGGCTCGTGAGCTTAAATAGTATTGTTTCCATAATCTTTATTTAACATGTTAAACATATACATAATAAATATTAGATTAAATTGTGGTTTTGTTCCCTGTGGTTTAGTGTTTATTGTTATATTTTATAAAATCTCAAAGTCTTACAATTTACATACTAAATTTTTTATTTTATTGCAATTTAAGTCCACCAGACTAACTCCATTTACTTTCATGTTAAATCTTGATCACATAAAAGACATGTACGGGGTATTTTGGTAATTTAAACTTGACATATGTTAAGTACTAGTATAATTTAAATTTAAAAAAAATAGGAAAACAAAGCAACCGGTTATTTTAACAGAGACTAGTATTATTCACTGTCGCGTGTTGCGCGATTACAAAATGTTTTTCTACAAGTAGAGGTTTCATATTATAGTTAATATAAGGATTAGACGCTGCATAACATGGTGTAGTTGTCGTTTCAAAAGGTGCTTTAGTTTTTCCTACATTAGGGTGTTACAAAAAACTACTATTACTAAAAAAAACCGGCAACTTCTTTGTTAACTTAGTGGCTGCAGCTGGGTTAAGGTGTTGATCTTCTAGTTGATGGATATGTGGTCCTTGTTCCTTTTATGAGTGTTGTTTTTGTCACCTGCAAGTAGTATATATTTTATAGTTAGTGAATGTTTTTCGGTATCATTATGTGTTATTGTTCGTTGAATTTGAATACCTTCGGATTGAAGAATAGGCCTTTTAGCAGATGTTGTGGTTTGGTTTCTAGGTGCTGGTGTTGGTGGTTGTGGGGTTGTTGATGTCGGTGTGTTGCTTCCGTGAATAGTTGTTTCCGTTTGTTCTTTGAGGTATGTGGCTCTGTTCACTATGCATCGTAGTGTCCTGTTTCTAGTGTCTTTTGTTACTTGAATATAAAACCTAGCTTCCTTGTTTTTCATTGCTTGTAGCGAAAGGAACGGGGTTTCTTTGTTCAACATTTCGTCACATGGCGTTCCTAGCAACTGGTATGCGGCACGATCAAATATTGTTGCGGTGATGTTGCCCGTGTTGTCTGTGATCGTGGCTCGAATTCGATACCTGAACACAATTTTGGTGGAAAGGTGATTTGTAAAAGAGATTTTGTGCTTTGTTTATAAAGTGAGCAACTATTTGTTGGTTATTTTGGTGTCTTACAGGTGCTTTGCTGTCTCATGGTTTCCATCACGTGTGCAAAACCATTGTTCTCCAGTTTGGAAGATCGTCTGTCCACATTTTGGACAAGCGGCGTAGTGCCATTCTTTGTCTGTTATTAGATGGCTGATTGAACCATTGATGATAAAATTCTGACCCTGTGTTAAATGGAGAGTTGGGTTAGTTTGAAATTTTTGTTGAAGGAAATGGAAGTTTTATTTGTCTTTACCGTTAGCTCGTTGTTCTCCATCTGTTGAAGGGATGAAATGGTGACCAAATTTTCGCTTGCCATAGCCATTGCACTGTTTTGTGTTTCTGGGTTATTGTACCTGTTTGTTTACCATGTTTTATTGTGGTGAAAAATACGATACTTAAACAGTTATATTTGCGTTTTAGTTAGATATTCTTACATGTCTTTGAGGATTCCAGTTTTGACAGTGTTTGGGTTTAGGTAGACGTACGTTGCATTTGTTGACTGGAGTTGTATCCAACCTGCAGGGATAACATGAATTGCAAAATTTGATTAAGACGGTTAAGGAGTATATGTAAGGGCTAATTTTGTTTGCGTACGTGTTGAGCTTCTAGGTTTGAGTGTTGTCATTGCAATAATTCTTGGAGTCGTTGCTGCATTTATTTGTGGTCTATCGAATCGGCTTGGTGTTGTGGCTATTTCCTCCCACAGTTTTACTGTTATGTCTTGGTTACTGCTAGTGAAAAAATAGGTTAGGCAAGTTCTGATGTTCATGTGTGACTGCATTTTTGTGTAATTATCGTTAAAGGCGAACTCCTTGAGTTACAATAGATTTACTGTTGTAAGTTTTTTGTTGCTAAAAGTTTAATCCAACGATCATATGAAAGTGTCTACAACAGTTGATTTATGTAAATTAAGAGTAGTACCTGCTATCCCTTAGTAATAACACAACATATGGTCTTCCTTCTTTTGTGGTTTTGTCTTCGATTTCTTGTAAGATGCCAATATAATCTACAATAGCAAAGCGTTTTGAGTTTTTGTGTAAATTGTTTTTAATTAGTAAAAAGAAGAGGTTTTGATTGTAAACAAACCTATGATTCCTCTTTCTTTTTTGGCTTCTAGCTCCAGTTTTCTCGACGTGTTGCAAACTCGAAATATAGATCTGGTAATTCCATTGTGTCTGGAATTGGGGTGAAAGTGGTAGCGCTTCCAATGCACATTGTTGCTGGGTGTGATAAGGTGTTGGTGTAGTCATCTGGATCAATACATGCATACCCTTCGATTTTGTAACACGACTGTATGTCAAGTTTTGGTTCGACGTGTTTGCGTTCATCGCCCTTTACTACAGCTTGGATTCCGAATCCCTGTCACATGTGCCTTTTGGGTTAATCAGATGAACAGGGAAATAAATGGTATAGCTATATTTTGGCAATTAAGTAAAGAATTTGTGACTCGGTTGTAAATCGACAATGATCCCGTAACATAATGCTCTAAAGAAGCATAACGCGTTTATAGGCATACTTACTTCCCAGTGAGGAGAGGCCAACTATTTTACATCTCTCATTACGACGACTGGTGTCATTTATTCATTTAAGAGGATTTCCAGTTGTTTGGTCATAAAAAACCACTGAATTTAATTAGAAAGATGTTTGTTTGTTAGTCTGAAAACATGTGAAATATGTTTCATTTTGTTAAAACCAGCCACAACCTGAATTTAATTAGAAATATGTATGTTTGTTAGGCTGAAAACATGTAATGTATTTCGCTTTGTGGAATATAAGTTGTTTATATGGAGCATGGGTTAGATTGAAACGGAGTAGTTATGCAACAATTAATAGGAAATTTTATTTGTTTTGTGGACTTACCTCTTGGTCAACCAGTACATAATGTGTTTCATTTTCTCTAAAAGTGGGGATCCACTTGCGCATGACGCGTACTTGTAGTGGCGGTGCAACTCCCTTCGGCCTGAGATGTGATACTCGTATTTCTTCCATGTGCTAGAACCTGTTTTCAAGACAAGTGGAGACATATTAGGCAATTTTTAATATGGTATTACTCATTTTTCTTAGTAAGGTTTATTTGCCTCGTACAATGTGCTAAATATGTAATTAATACATATATAGTAGTAGGTGTAGTAAGATGAAAACCTGATGAGTGTTAATCTCATTGAGCAAATCAGTGTAAACAATATTTAAGGTTGTGTTGTTGTAAACATCATCATTATTCCCTATCAATATTTTTAGTGATTTCGGAGATGTGGCTCTAGAGAGGGCGACATATAATTGTCCATGGCCAAAAATTGGTTCTGGTAAGTAAAGGCCTATCTTTTTTAATGACTGGCCTTGACTTATGTTAATGGTCATTGCATAACACATTTTAACCGGGAATTGACGCCTTGTAAATACAAAGGGTAGGTCTTTGGTATCATGCACAAAATTAATTCTCGGTATATATACTCGGTGACCTATTGATGTGCCTGTTATAACATGTGCCTCTATGACTCTTGGTAGAAGTTGTGATACTAACAATCTAGTACCGTTACACAAACCATTTTTAGGATCTATGTTGCGCATCAACATTATTGGACTCTTTTTTTTTCAGTTTTAAACAGTGTTTTGGAATACCATTAAAATTAAGCATGTTTAAGTATTCAACTGGGTACATAGCATCTGTTTCATCACCATTTTTTGAATGGGGAATCATAGAATCTGTGCTAAAGTATGAAACGCATTCACCTGGAGCCATTGCATGAACCAAGTCGTTAATCTCTTCAACAGTGTCATTTTTTGGGCATATAATAGCACGCTCTGCGATGGAAACAGGAGTTGGATTCTGTAGTAAATGTTCATCATAAAGGAAAGCAATCAAGTCTTGAAGCCTGTTATTATTTTCTTCTAAAAGAAATTCTGATGGAATTTGAATCGTTTTAACATCTGGTTGATCAACGCTAATGGGTATGCCTTCTTGACCATCTCCTATCCTTAGTAACCATTGTGAAAAGGTTTGTAACTGTTGCTGACTAATAGGCTGACTGTTGAAATTGGCTGCTGATGTTTCAAGTCGCATATTTTCAATAAGCTTGTAGACGATCAAGTGCTTCCATAGATAAGATCTAGGTAGGCATGATGCAATAATCTCTTTCTTAGTGCATTTGGGTTTTACTGGTAAAGTCTGTCTAAAGTCCCCGCCTAGCAGAACTGATTTTCCACCAAAAAGTTGAGAGGCATTATCTGTTAGATCTCGTAAAGTCTTATCAAGGGATTCAAAACATCTTCGATCACTCATGGGTGCCTCATCCCATATTATGAGACTGGTTTCCAAAAGAAGTTCGCATAAATTTGTATTTTTCTTTATGTAACATACAGATTCATCAGTAAGCTCTAAGGGTATTTAAAGCGAGAGTGTGCCGTCCTACCTGAAGGAAGTAATAATGATGCAATACCCGAAGCTGCAACAGCAAGTACTATCTGACCCATCGATCTAAGAGCGGCAATGAGTGTTCTCCATAGGTATGTCTTTCCAGTCCCGCCATGTCCGTAGACAAAGAGTAAAATTTGCGTTGAAGATTTATTGGAGGCCATCACCGTATTGTATATTTCTAGTTGCTCAGGACGAAGTCCAGCGTGGAGGCTTGTATGTTCTGCCTGCAACACATCTCTGTTATAGTTTTTTTCTTCAAGGAGTAAACTATTTCTCAGAGCAGATATTGTCGATGCGTTGGGCATTGGCAAGCCGAAGTCAACCAATGATTGGGGTGTTGAATTTGAATTCAGCAATGTCTCTAACTCATAGAGTACAAACTGCTGAAGGTCATTGTTATTGGTGAGACCAGAATTGGTACTACCTGTTTCGCCTATCCTATAATTTATATCATCAGCCATGTACTTCCAATTTTCTTCCCAAAGTTTCAATGGGTTAGCAATATCACAATATAGAAGCATGTACACAAACAGGGACCTTAGCTCGATGGATGTAGCCCATTCTGCAGCCTCAGAAATGGTGGTGGTCCATTCCCTGTCATCACCTATAAGACCCAGCTTTTCACATGCTTCCCTAAAGGTAGGCATGACAACACCATATACTTTTCGAACATCTGCATACGAACAACAACCGGCCTGATAGGTAAGGAGAATTCTCAGGTAAAATAACTCACCACATGTTGGATGCACATAAGTTAGCCTACCAACCGTAGGTGTCCTTTTTGACTTTCTCAATTTCCATGATTTCGTAGACGTGACCCATCTAAATTTTGTCAAATAATCTATATAGCGAAGATTGGCACCCGAAGAACTGGAGTTGCTACCATTGGACAATTCAGCAAAGTTGTTTGCAAACCACTCGGTTAGTGTTGTCTTTCCGGTGTTTGGATTGTTTGTGATGTCTAGTAGGTTTTGTGACTGTTTAAACGTTAGATTTTGGCGACCTTCTAAGTGAACAGCCAAGACTTGGACAGGAGGGTTTCTATGATGTATTGGAAACGTGAATATCCTCCACGAAGCCTCATGTGGACAAATGAACCGGCCGTCAAGATAGTTTTGAATCTCATCAACAACCTCTAGAGCGGCATTAGATTGATCACCTGATACTTCTTTTTCCTTGGTTAGCGCAAAGCGAATTCTATCAGCTCCTTTCGAAATGTACTTGAAGAGGTATTTGATAAGCATACTCCAACCACAATATTCAACATTTATGTGAGCATCAAACTGCAGTAACAAATTACTATTGTAAGGAACAACGTAACCGTTGTCAAGAGGCACACCATTCTTCAAAAATGTATGAGAATCTGAAGACCTTTTGTAATGTACATAGCCTGCATTATCGAAACGGGTGGCATGTTCAAATGGTTTAGGAAAATTCTTGGAACAAACACCATCCTTCATGCAAGGTGAGGTCATCCTAGCTAAGCCACATGGTCCATGCAACATACAGTCGGTTACGATCCTATATAAGGTAGGATGAGCAACTGGATCAGGGAGTTCAGCACTAATGTACTGGTCAACTTGTTCAGCACTTTGAACGCTTGACGCACTGGACACCCATAGTAAAGTGTGACAGTGAGGGAGACCTCTCTTTTGGAATTCGATTGTGTAAAGATCTGTGTACAAAAAAGATGGATACCCAACAATGTAATTTCATGAGGAAAACGAAAACATAAAGGTAAATGTGTAATGATGTGTTATAAGTAAGTATACCTGCTGTGACATCTCCAAACGGTTTGGCGATTCTCAAGTGTTTGATGAAGGAGCGCACTTTCATTTGGAAAACTCTTGCAACAATGTCGGGCCTCTCTTGCGGGCTGGAGACACCGGCACGATTAATTTCTCTAATTATTTCCGGCCATCGAACATTACAGGTAAATGTGATGAAATATTGGGGAGTCCCATAAACACGACAGATGGCAAGTGCATCTTGATAATGCTTATACATGTATCTTGGACCACCGGTAAAGGAAGACGGTAAAACCACACGTTTACCGACGCTCCTAGCTTCCGTGTCACCCTTAGAAATTGCGTCATGAACACCCTCTAAAAACTCGCATCGGAGTTCATTTTGGTTATTTCTTATGTACTCCAAACGACAATGTTCAACGCAAATGTAAGCGTCAACTAAATACTGTTGAAATAACCTAGAGGCTCTAAGTAAGTGGGTGTACACGTTGGCACGGTCATGAATCTGATAACTATAGAACATGATAGGTGTAAGATTGCGGTCTTGAGGCTGCACATCATCTTGTGACATAAGTGCTTCTAACGGAAGCACACTTCTAGATATGCGTAACTCAGGTGACCAGCCCTGTTTAGCACGTGGAAATAGAAGTGGGTATTGTAAGGGCATGTAAGATGAGTGCAACTTACTTACCCTATGTGGCCTGTTGTCTTTGCTACGAATAATGACGTCAAAGTCCTCAGAGGCCAAACTGGCATCACAAACTATTGCACCAAGTGTATGCGTTGCTGGAAGATCATAACGACGTTCTTTAACGCGGCTATAAAGCTTTATACCGAAATTGGGAATTGTGGGTTGCAAACATAACTCTCTTGTGGACTTAAACAAATGTACATACCCATTTACTTCGTCTAGCATATGTGACAACGCAGTCACAATTTCTGAAGAAAGACTTTGGGAATCGTTGTTAGGAAAAAAGCTTAGCCTGTTTGCAACTTCATTTTGGCTATCAAAGATGTACATCTGCAAAAACCTTGGCTTATCGCCAGGAGTTGGACACAACGAACCTAACCAATGTGAAACTTGGCCAGCAACCTTAAACACATAGGGACCACTACCATCATTGATAGCATCATCAAGAGTTGCACCAAACGACGTCATAGAAAACATAGCATTGTAAGCACGAATATTTGCCATAAAATGAGGTTCCGCGAACAAAGACTTCAACAGATCTCGCGGGTCAGTTGGATATTGCATTTCAATTTTCCCACCTTTACAACATTTGTTATATCTTGGCCTCATACTCATTGGGAACGATGACAACCGTTCTTCAAACCAGAAAAGAGCACCACAAAATTCACAAACCTCTGTGCAACTTCCTAAATCCATGTAATCAGGAGACTGAAGCATTGCATCCGGGGGCGGAGTGAATACTTGTGACCCATGACCAAGGGCCCTGGAGCGTAACATGGAAGTACGATAGGATGTTTGGCGCGGAGATGGAGACGAAGCGTCAAAAGAGGCATTAGACGAAGATGCAACATCTGGGTCGGTAAAGCGCATTGCATCCGCGGGGGGGGGGGGTGAATACCTGTGACCCATGACCAAGGGCCCTGGAGCGTAACATGGAAGTACGGTAGGATGTTTGGCGCGGAGATGGAGACGAAGCGTCGAAAGAGGCATTAGATGAAGATGCAACATCTGGGTCGGCAAAGCCACGTCTCCGTTTAGAATTTCGTTGACGTGAGGACATGGTGATCTTCAAAACTGAATAAAGTCAAAATTGCGAATCAAGACTGAAGTTTGCACTGATAATCACTGATTTGTTCGAATTTTTTTTTACCTTTTTTTAACGAAACAGTTTAACAATAAAGTAAAAAATACACGTACATATACCTTCTTACAACAACGGGACATCAAATCTACGGAATACTGGGGAAAACACATTAAGAGGTAAAAGAAATGTCACCAATAGCAACCATTTGATGATACAATAGCCAAAAAGATTACAGAATGTTTTCAATGTAAGTAATTTACCTCAATGGGTCTCCTTTCCAAGTGTGAAAAGACCAGATTTTCTACCAGTAAGGAAACTGACAACCTGTAAGAAATAATTGGTAGATGAAAACTGTTTCAGGGCGATATTGAATAACCTGTTGAATAAAGTGACAAAACTAAATGTAGCAGCAATTTGAAACTAAGTCTTGTTAGAATTTGAATTCTAATAGTGTAGATACGAAACATTTCTTTGAAACACTACAAAGTAAAAAAGCACATAACAACTATCTACCTAAGGCCTCCCAGTAACATTTTTAGACAATGAATGATGTTGTTTCCATTAAAAATGGGGCTTAACATGTGACTTTCACTTTAGTGGAGTTCAAATTATGTTATAAGATAGTTTAATGTAATTTGTTTATAACTTTTATAAGATATGTAGAATTTCTAGCTTAGATGATATGTTATTGGCTAATTTCTGAGCACACTGTTGAAACAGGATTGAAATTGGTTTTCAAATTTTAATCCACAATAATTATAAAAAATGAAGTAAATATTAGGGATGAGCAAATGGTACCGGGTATGGATACCGAATTTACGGAACCAGGTACCATTCCGGTACTGAAACCGGGTTTTGACGGTTTCGGTGTTTACCGCTTTTTACACTGAAATATTGGTATCATACCGGTACCGTACCGTATCATAGTGGGTATATTTGGTATCGGTACCGGACCCACAACACACTATTTCGAGCAGACAGATTTCAATAAAGCGAAAATTAGATTAGATGACAAACTGAAAGCGAAATGAAAAAAACGGGTTGGGTACTGACTGTAGACATTTTCGGTACCGGATTTGATAAAGGCTCGTAACCAGTATTTACCGGTTTTTACGCTGAAATAGAGGCACCGAACCATAACCGAATTATACCGTACTGGGTATATTTGGTACTGTTACCGAGTACACATCAAAGTATTTCCACCAGACAGATTTCAATAGCACGAAAATAAGAGAAAATGACAAACCACGAAAATAAGAGAAAATGACAAACCGAAATCGAAAAACATTTTAAATCCAATCAATAAATAATTCTTATACTCTATAAACGAAAGTTAGGTTTTTAAATATATTTAGTTTTGGTATTTAAGTGAAGTGTTCTTACAATTCGAATTCTAACCACTGTTGCATAAAATTCTAAGGATGAGTAAATGGTACCGGGTATCGGTACCGAGTTTACAAAACCGGGTACATTTTCGGTACCAATTTGATACCGACTTTTAACGCTTTCGGTACCTATTCGTTACAGTTATTAACTGTATTTTACCCGGAACGAAACTGACCCCTGTTAAGATGACCTATCCTAACCCGAACCCATTCCCACATGGTCGAACCCTTCCATTATGCCAGGTATATTCATTAACATATATTGTTTCTTAGCCTCATCACCTATTAATTGTTTAAAAAAGTATGACTAAAGGAAACAGGTGAAAACATGGGTTCGAAACAGGCAACACTCTATATTAACAGTTTATCTAGTTCACATGAAAGCCGAAATACTTTCACGACTCAATAATAATGAGCAAATGGTACCGAGTACCGGTACCGAATTTACGGAACTGGGTACATTTTCGGTACCAATTTGGTACCGACTTTTGACGTTTTCGGTACCGGATCGTTACCGTTATTAACCGTATTTTACCCCGAAGCAAACTGACCGCTTTTTAAAATGACCCATCCTAACCCAAACCCATTCCCACACGGTCGAACTCGTCCATTATGCCTGGTATATTCATTAACTTATATTGTTTCTGTCGAATACCCAACCTCCGGAAGACGTTGGCTGGATCTTCGGTGACGTCAAGAGCTCTTGTCCTTTCTTGCTACAAAAGAGTAAACCGTTAGCCTCGCCACGGGGGACCCCGGGAGGGGGATCCGTGACCAAGCTCCGGCGTGAGAGTAAGTAAACTTGCCGGATGAGATAAGGAGTATTTTCCGATGAAGATATTCACCGGAAAGTTCCTATCTTGGTGTGAATCTAATTAGTGAGTTATGTGTAGTAAATACGAGGAATGTTGGTCGGACTTTAATGAGATGAGAGTTAATGAGAGTAGTAAATGAGAAGTTGGCCGGAGATTATACATACCTTTGCCCTATCCTTTCTCTCCCTTATATAATGACCAGCCCTTATCTCTTAGAGGAGTGTCCCCCATGTTATCCGACGGTATTTGTGGTTCTTTGGGAAGGTCAGACACGTGTCTGACCCCCAACGGTGCGATATCTTTCCTCATTAATACACAGCCGGATAAGTACAGTGATGGTGACCGGATGCTCCTCTTATCAAGCATTTAATGAACCTGCTACTTCCTTAGCTGTTTCCCGCTTAAACGAAAGAGGAACCTTAACAAGCAAGAGTATTTTATTTAGTGGACTTTTAAGTAATTGGGCTCCCAAAGAGAAAGGCCCAAAGCGGGTAAAGTGGGCTTCCCCACTGGCCCGTCGTCAAGTCATCTTTAGTCCCTGGTTCTGAGACCCGAGGCTCATGATCCGGGGCTGAGTCTCAACCGCTTAAGAGAGATGGTTTCCCCTCTGGTGGGCCCACTCCTGATCAGTTGCCGCTTACTGTATTCGTTAATCATGACATCGCCGAATTTACTGGGGCGGGAATTAACTCCCTAGTAGCACGTGCTTTCTTTTTAAATTTTGAAGAGACCGCTGATGTGACGGTTACTTGCATGTCAGCGGTCATCTCTTTAAATATCCCTCTTTTAACCTCTTCCGACTTCATATTCAAATTCTCCATCTTCCTTTCTTTCCCTGTAATCACCTTCCCCATTCACCGTCTTTTCACATTATGAGTCGTGGTGGCCGGTCGTCGATAAGGTCTATCTTAACGGCGAAGGACCTGAAACCTTTCATCGAGGCATATAATATTCCGGATCGGTTTTCTCCTTCTCTGCCCGGCCTCAATGAATCGGCAGAATGCACGCCGGATAAGATACCCATTTATACTCTTGCCTTCTCTTCTTGTGGGGTCCGATACCCCCTTTCTGCCTTCAAGATTTCTCTGCTTCGTCATTTCGGTGTACATTTCTCACAGATTCACCCTTTGGGGTTCATGAGGGTAGTTCATTTTGAACTGTCCTGTGCCGCTATCTCAGGGGAACCCTCTGTCCCCTTGTTCTGCATGTTTTACCGGCTTATTTCCGATGGTGACTGGTTCACCTTCGCTAAACGACAGAACAGTGTTTCGAGGCCTTGCTACAGTTTCATGCCAACTTCTACCTATCTAAAGGTCTGGAAGTGCAGATTTATCTTTGTTTCTGCGGCTATGCTACCGGAGTCCCCTGTGCCAAAGGATCTTGACGCTGTTATTGAGGATGTTGTCCCCACCCTTTCTGCAAGTGAGACCGTCCAGTGGAAAAGGATGTGTGACAATCCAACGAGGGCCTTCACTTTCTCTGAGGGGATGCTTGCTATGGGTGGTCTGAGCCCTTCCTACCCAGTTCGTCCGAGAGCCTTCTTTGGCAAGAAAGGTATTTCCTTGTTCCTGGTTTGCTTCTTACAGTCATTTCCTTTTTTATGCCTTTGGGGACCCATAGTCATCTTTGGTGTCTTGTGCAGAGATAACTTTGTGGCGGCTTCTCCAGGGTGATTCTAAGGATGTAAAATATGTGGTTGATGATGAGGTTGATCCCCGGTTGAACGCGGAGGTACAGGTCGCGGGGGGATCCGTCCAGGCAGGAGGCTCTGTTGCCCTGGTGGATCTGAGGAGGATCCTTCTGGTGCGGAGGAAAGTTCTCCCGGCCTTCCTCCTGTTCATCCCTCCGGTCAGAGCGACGATGAAGAAGTGGAGTTACAGCTAGTTCGTAAAAGGAGGTCTGCCAGTCCCCAACCGGCTCCTGCACCTCGCAACATTCGTCAGAGGCTTCGGAGTGCAAGTGGTCAGAAACTTCCTCCTTCTTCCAAGGCTGCTTCTGACCTTCCTCCCGCCGGGGTCAAAGGTTCCCTGTCCAAGCATTTAAGGTCCTCAAGCTTAGTGAGTGCTCCATTACTGGTAAGTTATCTTTTTTTTTTCTTTCTTTCTGAGTCATTTCTGATTGTCCTTTTTTCTTGCTTCATAGGGGAGCTCCCGGGAGCCTATAGAAATTCCAACTGGTCCTTCTCCTTCCCGCATCCGGGACAAAGCCTCTGAGGTGGGGGTAGCTCGCTTTTCTTCGGCCTATGAACTTTCTCTGTTACATGCTACTGGGACTAGCAAACCTACTTTTCAGGAAGGCCTTGCTTGTCGATCCCCCCTTGCCCCTTTGTTTGCTGATGCCATCCCCACCACTTACGTTCCTAAATGGAAGGTAACTAGTTCTTCCGTAATAGGGACTCCTGAAGCTGCCAGGGACTTTCTGAGTCATGCTCTCCCTCCCTCACATAAATTTGTAAACTCTGCCCTGAGGGATGATCTCTTTGAAGATCAATACAACATGTCTATATGTGAGAGCTTCTTTAGGGGTGCTGGGATCCTGCAAAGGATTGACGATTTGAGGAAAGCGAACGAGGGACTCAAGGCTGAGCTTAAGGCTTCCCAGTCGGTTGTTGCTGGGCTTAGAGGCCAGGTGGTTGATGCTGAGAGGAGGTTACAGGAGGAGAAGGTGCATGGTCTTCTCCCCCGCCCCCTTTTTTTATACATACGTACTCATTGACCCTTTGTCTAGGGAGCTGGGGCTATGCTTGAGAGGAAGGAGCGGGCTTGGGAGCAGGAAATGGCGTCGCTGATCGCGGAGAAGGAAGAGCTTGTTGCTGAGCTGAAGCATGTGAAGGAAGTTGGCTCCGTTTCCCAGGAGCAGCTTAATACCATGTATGCAGATTATGGGATAACTTCAGATGATAATCAACGATTGGCGGGGGAGAAGCACTGGTTGATTACTGAAGGTTTTGGGGCTTTCCTCACTGCTGTTGCTCAATCAGAAGACTTTAAAAGCAGTTTGGAGGAGGTTTATAGGGCCGATAGGGATGTTGGCTATCAGGCGGGACTGAAGGATGGCTATGTTTATTCTGCCCAAGGCCTGGGTAGAAAAGAGACTCCTCTTTATAATTCCAAAGCGAAGAAGAGGTTGTCCAACCTGAACGAGGAGTTTGGGCGTAAAACCCCGGCCATCCTTGCCAAGATCCTTGAGCATCCCTTGATTTCAATTGATGAACTGAAGGCCCTGTTCTCCTCTGCTGGTCCTTCGTCTCCGCCGTCCCTTTCCGGGGGTGATCCCCAGTGAATTCTGAACATTTGATAAACTTCGATATGGTTGTAATAACTCTAACTTACTTTGGGATACTTGTATGTTTTGCTTGACTTTCTTGGATGGTCCTTTGTGTTGGGGACCATCTTGACCTCTAATCGTATGGCCTATGGTTATGTATAGCCCCCCCTCCGCTTTGTTGCCTGTTTCCTTGTCTTGTCTATTTTGTTTTGCAGGGGTTTTTATCGGAGGTTAGCTTGGTGATTCCCTGGGGACTTTCAAGCTGTTTTAGCGAGGAGTTATGTTTTCATTTTACCTTGCTGTGTTTGTAATCTTGTGTATTGTTAATTTTTGCCCAAGTTATTGGGGTTTCCCTTTGTATGTATATTTTGTATTAAATAAAGCAGATTCCCCTTCGTAGTTTTGTATACACGGGTGTGTTTGCATTATTTGTTCTTTGCTGTTTGCTTCGTTAAACTGTGATTGTCTGTTCGAGGCCAATCGGTGGACAAGTTTATAATGCGGTGTTATGTTTTTAACTTGCTTTTGTCGGTTTTAGGTTAGCTAGACCTTTATTAGCCCCACGGCCGGGCTTTTGGCATGCTTTGAATGCCTCATACACGTGTGTTTGTTTGCTTTAGTTTAGATTTAAAGGGTGTTCATAGGCACGTCTGCCCAGGTATGGTTACCTATAGTTTTCAGAATGGGACGTTTTCATCCGTCTTTCATTTAATCTTCGGGGGATTTATATTTCCCGTCATAGACTGTTTACAAAAAGGTTTACTTTCTGAGGGGAAAGTCCCCGTACACATAGTTTACCTACTACAAAAGTGGCCCTTGGCCGTTTTCCCCTGGGGTATGCCCCTTACACGTAATACTTCCTGAGCTGCATGAGGTTCCAGGTTCTGGGGACCTCTTTTCCCTCTAATGTCTCTAACTTGCATGCTCCCTTACCGTTCGCCCATGTAACTCTGTATGGTCCCTCCCAGTTGGGGCCCAATTTCCCGATGTTTTCCTGCAGACTGGCCTCGTTGGCCCTGAGGACCAGGTCCCCTGGGACGATGTTGAGCTTCTTCATCCGGGCGTTGTAGTAACTTTCCAGGAGTTTTTTGTAGTGAGCTTCTCTCACTGCCGCTATCTCTCTTCTCTCTTCCAACAAGTTCAGGTTCATCCTTAGATCCTGCTCGTTCTCCTCATCCCTCAGCTTCATCCGGGCGGTTTGGGATCCGATCTCAGCAGGGATCATAACCTCCGTTCCATAGGTAAGACTGAACGGGGTCTCCCCATTGCAACTTTTGGGAGTGGTTCGGTATGCCCATAACACGAATGGAAGCTCCTCCAGCCAGCCCTTCTGTTTCCTTCCAAGCCTACCCTTCATTCCTTTGATAACGCTTTGGTTGGCTCTCTCTACCAACCCGTTACTCTGGGCATGGGTAACAGAGGTGAACACTTGTTGAATCCTCATTTGCTCGCACCACGGCTTGAAGGGTCTTCCGGCGAATTGAACCCCGTTGTCACTCACCAGTTCTTTCGGGACCCCATATCTGCACACGATGTTATCCAGCACGAACCGTCTCATTTGATCTCCAGTGATCTTTGCCAGGGGTCTCGCCTCAATCCACTTAGTGAAGTAATCGATGGCTACCACCACGTATTTGACCCCTCCTGGACCCTCCGGGAAAGGCCCAATTATGTCGATGGCCCATTTCTGGAATGGCCAAGATGTCGAGACTGGGACCATGGGGTGTTTGTGCCGGTGGGTCATTGGTGCATGTACTTGGCAGTTGTCACACTTCTTGATTTCTTCAGATGCCGTTTCGTACATTCGCGGCCAGTAGAACCCTGCGTTCATTGCCCTTCTCACTACCGTTCTTGGTCCTGAGTTCATTCCACAAATCCCCTCGTGCATCTCCCTGACCACATATTCGGCCTCTTCCATATCGATGCACTTCAGGGACGGACCCAGATACGACCTTCGGTATAGCTCCCCCCCCAATCAGTTCATATTGTAGGGCTTTGACCCTTATCTTTCTGGCCGCCCATTCCCCCTCGGGTAGAGTCCCGTCCAGGAGGAATTTGATGATTGGGGTCATCCATGTTTCCTGGGAGCCTTCGATCGTAGCCACTTCCTCTGTGTTAAGGGAGGGGGATGTTAGGACCTCTACTTTGACCTCCTTCGCGAGATGGTCGAATGCTACCGAAGCTAACTTGCTGAGTGCATCAGACTTCCTGTTCCTCCCACGAGGGATGTATTCTAGTTTGAAGGTTCTGAATGCCTTAGCTGTCTCCTTAACTCTCGCCACATATCGAGCCATGGTGCTATCCTTGGCTTCATATTCCCCCTGGTACTGCTTTACTACCAACTGTGAATCGGTACTAGCCTCCACGTGTTTTGCTTTCATCTTCTGTGCCAGCCTCATCATTCTAATCGGGTAGCGGAAACTATAGCGACGGAGGACACATTCTCAATTCTTTTGTCAGAATGGCCTCCCGCTTCCAGACGAGTTTTATAGATTCCGATAGAGTCACCGCTCGCTTTTGCTTTTGATAAGATGCCCTAGTCCTTTTGGTAAGCGTAAGCATTTCGCCCGAAGACTTAAATGAATAGCCATCGCTGTGGCGTTCATTCAATCAAAGCTTTTATGCCCTAGAACTAATGACTCTCTTTGGAAAGAAAGGAAGAGGGCTTCATACTCGGCGGTATTGTTGGTGTTTTCGAAATCCAACCTTATAGCATACGTCAATTCGACCCCCTCGGGGCTTACTAGCGTGATGCCTGCACCACTCCCTTCTTCACTGGATGCTCCATCAGTGAACAACTTCCACACGGCCTCGTCTTCCCTTTTCTTCTCTTCTTCCTCCAAAGCTTCCCACCTTAGTAGCTCCCTCTCTTCGTCCTCGGGAACTTCTGCTAGGAAGTCAGCCAGTATTTGTCCCTTCATGGCCGTCCTGGGCTTAAACTCCAGAGAATGTTCCCCCAATTCTACAGCCCATTTAGCCAGTCGTCCCGACTGTTTTGGTTTTCTAAGTACTTTCTGAAGGGGTTGATCAGTTACTAAGGTGACCTTATGCCCTTGGAAGTACCTCCTGAGCCTCCGAGATGCAAAAACCAGGGCCAACGCAAGTTTCTCTAAAGGCATGTATCGTTCCTCGGGCCCCTTAAGTGTTCTGCTGATGAAATATATGGGGATCTGTTTTCCCTCCCGTTCCACCATCATGACCGCGCTTATGGTCGTCTTAGAGGCAGATAGGTAAAGGAGCAGCGGGTTTCCAGGCACCGGGGTGGCTAATGTCGGGAGCTTACAGATGTAGGTTTTCATTTCTTGAAAGGCGGCTTCGGCCTCAGTGGTCCAGTTGAACTTGCTGGTCTGGAGGCAGTCTTTTAATACTTTCATGAAAGGGAGGGTTTTGTCAGCCACCTTTGATAAGAAGCGATTTAGCGCTATCAGCCTTCTGTTTAACTGCTGGATGTCCTTCAGGGACCTGGGGGAGCGCATTTCGGCCACAGCCTGGGTTTTCTCCGGGTTTGCTTTTATCCCCCCTTTAGTTACCACTACCCCCAAGAAGTTTCCTTCCTCTACCCCGAAACAACACTTCCCAGGGTTCAGCTTCATGTTTACATCCTGCATTGTGTTGAGAGTCTCAGCTATGTCGTCTATCATGGCTGCTTCTGTCAAACTCTTGATGACAATGTCGTCAACGTACACCTCTAAATTCCTTCCCCTTTGTTCCCTAAACAAGGTGTTCATAAACCTTTGGTATGTTGCTCCCGCTTTCTTGAGGCCGAAGGGCATCTTGGTATAGCACAATGTCCCCTCATCGGTGATAAAAGCAATCTTCTCTTCATCTTCTATTGACATCTGTATTTGGTGGTATCCCTTGTAGGCATCTAGGAAGCACTTCAGCGGGTACTGGGACAGGGAGTCCACCTGGGTGTCTATCTCCGGGAGGGGATAACAGTCCTTGGGGCATGCTCTGTTTAGGTCTTGGAAATCGATGCACATCCTCCGTCCCCCCATCTTTTTTCTGAACCATGACTGGGTTAGCAACCCAGGATGGGTATTTAACTTCTCTGACTATCCCCGCTCTGAGTAACTTTCGGGTCTCTTCACAAGCAACCCTTCTTTTGTTAGGTCCCATGCTCCGCTTCTTTTGCTTCACCGGTTTTGCCCATGTGAAGGTGTTGAGCCGGTGCTCTGTCAGGCTTCTGGGAATTCCTGTCATGTCTTCGTGTTGGAATGCAAACACGTCTAGGTTATGGAGGAGCAACTCCTTCAGGGCACTCTTGCATTTGTCACTTAGGTGGCTCCCCACCTTGACTGTCTGCTCTGGGAACTTATCACAGAGGACCCATTCTTCCACCTTCTTCATTGGGATTTCCCCGGTTCTTCCCCTTTAGATACTGAAGAAACCACTTCGTAGGCTGACTTAACCCATGCAAGACCTTTTGGTGTTTGGTATACCAAAGCCCCATGGGGAATAGATGCTTGTGCCTGCAGATCTCCAATCCCAGGTCTTCCCAAGATTGCGTTGTACTTAAAGGGTGCCCGGACTACTGTGAAGGTAAATTTATCGTCTGGACCCGATCCCCCACACCAACTATAAACGGGAGCCTGATCTTTCCCAGGGGTTGTGACACGCTGTTGTTGAATCCCACCAATGGGATAGAGTCTTCCTCCAGCCTATCTCTTATATCCCTGTCGAATCTGAGGAAGCAGTGTTCGTATATTACCTCGACGCCTGACCCTCCGTCCACATGTATTCTAGACGCGCTATCACAGCTGAGATATTCAGCGGGAGTCGTTGCACTTCACTTTCTTCTAAGTATGGCATAAGGATGGGAGTTTTCATGCAGTTCGAGGAGCCTAGGATCCTGGCCTTTACACTTCGGGTAACATCAAACTCATTTCTCCTCCTTATCATATCAACATCTGCCCTCCCAGGCTCCCTTGCATCTCTTCCCTTACGATCCCCTCCCCCTTCCTTGATTTCCTTGACCAAATGGGCCAGTCTTCCCGTTTTCACCGCAGCCTCTATTTCCCTCTTGAGGTACATGCAGTCATCGGTTTTGTGCCCGAAGCCCTTATGAAACTCATAGTATTCGTTCGGCTGTGCTTTGGGTCCCGGCTTTATGGGGGTGGCCTTGGGAAAGAATTCTTCACCCTCTCCGTGGCCAGTATCTCGCTTGGTGTCTTAACGAGAGGGGTGAAGCTGTCGGAGTAAGGGGGAGGGCCTCTCCCTCGGGGTCTATAGGGGGAGTATGAGGGCCTTGCCCTGTCATGCAACATTCTATCAAAGGTGGGTTTCCGGGAATAGGGTGTACCTTTCTCAGGGGGTCTTGTTGTTGGAGCAACCCTCCGGGGTGTGGCGTCCGTCTCCTTAGCTTTGCTGACCGTATCTTTTCCCCGGACGAAAGCCCTGACCCTGTCCATAAGATTGTCGAAGGAAGGTGGAAATTCCTCTCCCAACTTTTCACACAGCTGTGCATGCTTTAGCCCATTTATGAAACTACTGATTTTCATGACCTCCGGGACATCCTTGATGTTCATACTTTCTTTAACAAACCTTTCCATATACTGGTCTATCCGTTCATTATCCCTTTGCCTGATGTGAAGGATTTCATTGGGATTCTTGACCACCTTCCTTTGCTGGCCAAAATTCCTGAGGAATTTTTCGCTTAACTCTTCGTAGGTGTCTATGCTCCCCGGGGGAGACTATCAAACCGCAGCCGGGCTCCTTCCGCTAAGGTTTGCACAAACATGTGGCACCATACTGCCATGGGCCACCTTCCTAGTTGCCCCGCTCCTCGGAAGGCATGCAGATGATCTTCTGGATCTCTCGTTCCATCGTAGCGATCGAAGCCTGGGGGCAGCTTTGTCTTGGGGGGCATGGGTGCCTCTGATATTCTTCTTGTGAACTTTGAGACCTCGGCCAGGTCTCGTGGCAGGTATGGTTGGTCCAAACCGCCGCCACCCAAGTCGTCTTTCTCCTTTTCCTTGTGTTTCTGACCTGTGATCAAGTCTTCTCTTTCCTCAGAAGACATCTGCCTCAGGGCAGACATGAACGTTTCCAGCTGGTCCCCGTTGTTGCTCTTATTCTGGATGTTCGTTCCTTCCTGATTAGAGGGTGTGTCAAAAGAGAGTCTGGCCCTGAGGCTGTCTAATTTTTCCTGTCTCTTCAAATCTTCAAGATACTTAGTTATCTTCTCCCTGTGCATGGCCACGAAGCCAGGAGTGACATGCTCCGTTTCTTCCAGATTTTCTACCAGGTTCTCGTTACCCTCTTCATGAGTAATATCCTCCACAGTGACCTTATCCAAATCGTTTTGTGCCGCTTGGGTGACACGCGAGCTATGTGGGGTTGCCATGTTGTTTTTGGAAGGGTAAGTTGCTCTCTGAACGTCGAGTGTTGATGTGGGAACACCGGTCAAGCCTGAGTCCCACGGATGGCGCCAATGTCGAATACCCAACCTCCGGAAGACGTTGGCTGGATCTTCGGTGACGTCAAGAGCTCTTGTCCTTGCTTGCTACAAAAGAGTAAACCGTTAGCCTCGCCACGGGGGACCCCGGGAGGGGGATCCGTGACCAAGCTCCGGCGTGAGAGTAAGTAAACTTGCCGGATGAGATAAGGAGTATTTTCCGATGAAGATATTCACCGGAAAGTTCCTATCTTGGTGTGAATCTAATTAGTGAGTTATGTGTAGTAAATACGAGGAATGTTGGTCGGACTTTAATGAGATGAGAGTTAATGAGAGTAGTAAATGAGAAGTTGGCCGAAGATTATACATACCTTTGCCCTATCCTTTCTCTCCCTTATATAATGACCAGCCCTTATCTCTTAGAGGAGTGTCCCCCATGTTATCCGACGGTACTTGTGGTTCTTTGGGAAGGTCAGACACGTGTCTGACCCCCAACGGCGCGATATATTTCCTCATTAATACACAGCCGGATAAGTACAGTGATTGTGACCGGATGCTCCTCTTATCAAGCATTTAATGAACCTGCTACTTCCTTAGCTGTTTCCCGCTTAAACGAAAGAGGAACCTTAACAAGCAAGAGTATTTTATTTAGTGGACTTTTAAGTAATTGGGCTCCCAAAGAGAAAGGCCCAAAGCGGGTAAAGTGGGCTTCCCCACTGGCCCGTCGTCAGTTTCTTATGCTAATTACCTATTAATTGTTTTAAAAAAAGTGAAGCTTTATTGGATTTAATATTTCACAGTAGGTACATAATCTTACTTGTGGGAATTTTTAGGAGGATTAGCAATTTATTTGGTTCACATGAAACCCGAATCACTTTCACGACTCGATCAAAACAGGGAGGAGCAAATGGTACTGGGTACCGGTACCATTACCGAATTTATCTAACCGGGTAGATTTTCGGTACTGATTCGGTACCAACTTTTGACGTTTTCGGTACCGGTTCGTTACCAGTATTTACGGCTTTTTACACAACTTATATTGTTTCATATGCTAATCACCTATTAATATTCACGGAAAACACGATACTTGCAGAATGGACAAGCTGGGTCAGAAGACTCAAAATGGATGAAATATTTCACAACAGCTACACACTCTATATAATTTCGGCCGATTTAACTACAAACCATTTGAAAGTTGTAACACCCCCAAAAATTTCACCTGCGGAAACTCCGCGAGGCGTGTCACGCATCAGAGTTCGAGCCACCAATCACATTGAACCAATGATAAATATTTAAATAAGTCATGACACTATTTACCAAAATAAGTTGTCAACATAATATTAATTCTCAAAAGTTGTGTAGCGGAAGCATGTAATAAGTCGTTTAGCAATTGTTTCGTAATAACGCTTAAAACCAATGTATTAAATGTATTTTAATCCAAGGGCCTCGATCCATGACCACTCCAGCACTCCCAGATAGCAAGCTTCCCAATTCCAAGATACCTAACGACCTGCGAGCATGTAACACGTGTATCAGACAAAGCTGGCGAGTTCACAGTTTTAGAAAATGTTTATTACCCGTTGTGTGAAAAACCGTTCAATAACCAATGCAAGTAATATTGTTAATATCTCATTTCCAAACACGGACGGCTCCTGAAACACAAGACTGCCCTTCCCACGTACTCCTATCTAGTACTGGGCCAGACTGGGTCATTAGTTCACCTCCGTCCTCTACAGGCACGGGGTGAGGGTGCCAAACCTAAGTAGCGCTACTAACTAATACCCGATGAGGGACTTACAAAAGATGATAGGTGAGAATATTAACCAATATACTCGTTTTTACCCAAAGACTCATCCCCCCCCATGGGATACCCACTGACTGTCCCCAACCACTGGGACGCATGCTCGAATGTAGTGAACTCACCTTGGTTTGCTCGGTAGAATTATTTACTCGTTTACAACAGTGATTTACCAAGCCCTATGATAGTTACACATAATAGTCAGTTTGCATTTCAACACAACACGTATCATTTCACATTTAATCATCAACTAGTGTACACGAATACAATGTTAACACTTCAATATCTTTCAGTTCACACTTTCATTCGACACCTCAGTTATGTTTCGACACTATCTTTCGTTTCACATTTATCCTTCGACACATCAGTTATCAATAGGTTAACGGTTATTTTTCGACACGCAGTTATATTTCGATTCACAGTCATCCTTCGATCACACATATCTTTCGATCACAAGTTACTGTTCGATCACACATATCTTTCGATCACACATATCTTTCGATCACAAGTTATCTTTCGACAACAACAGTCATCTTTCGACAACCACAGTTATCTTTCGATTCCAAGAACCCTAAACATACGATTCAGCAATTATCATTCGATCAACAGTTACACCCTATCACAGCCCTAATCATCGCTTACAGTTACATGATCAAGCATCACAAAGACTCTTGCATCAAATCATCGATGTGTTTACCAAAACAGTAATACGTAATCATTCAATACTTCACATAATCGTTCCATCAATCGACAATAACAGTAAATCAGCACATGATAATTACCACTTCAGCATGAATCCTACATGTACGCATACAATCTCAAACAATGTTCATGTAATGCTACAACCAATGAATCAATTAACACGTGTGCGTCTCCTTGAACATCTAGTATAATTATAATCCCTAATAATGCACATGTAACCAACCACAACCCATTACCATTGAGATCGATCCCCACATCAGATTCTCTGGTTAAATCGAATGAGGGATTCAATCCATGTTCTGTCCGGGATCGATCTATACTTGATATGATAATCAATCAATCAAAAACAATCATATGTGTTTTATTAACATAACAGTTTACCACCATAAATTTCCAGCAATCATAACCCTAAGCTACACATTCACTTACTATTTTGTTAATCATGCTAACACATAGACAAGAACAAACAATGAATAGCATGGTAAGGGTTCACTAACCGAATTACTTGATCCAACCGAAGGATGCCTCGAGGGGAGGGGGTTTTCTCCTGCCGACGTGAACAATAGGGGATGTAGGGTTTGCTATGTTGTATTTTATGTTATACGAATATGTAACTCACAACAACATAGCAGTGGGCCGATGGTCATGTTCACTATCCAAACTGGGCCGGGATTCAGTTTACAACAAGTGGGCCGAAGGATTAAGCCTCAGGTCGAAAGACTAGAACTCGGTCGAAAGGTCTTATCTCGAAAGGTCGTATGTCCTAAGGTCGAAGGATATTCGAAAGACTGGCATTCGTCCCGAAAGATCTCCAGTCGAAGGATGATCGAAAGACTGAATTCCCGTCGAAAGATCTCCAGTCGAAAGATCTTGGGTCCTCGGGAATTCGGGTTGTCACATCATCCCCAACTTGAAGGAAATTTCGTCCCGAAATTTGACAAGTAAGTACGAGAGAGTGAAGTGGCAATTCAGGATTGCTGCGGATTTTCCTCAGGTGTTACATCATCCCCAACTTGAAGAGGAATTTCGTCCCGAAATTCACCAGTGATAACCATGGTTGGTTCAACCTCTTGAACCATTGAGGGTATTAAAGTTTCAACAAATCCTTACATTCCTATGTAAACTCCAGTCCACGTATTGAAGTTTAACAAATCCACACAATTGTCATACCACTTATGCTAGTGAACCTTGACTCCTTAGCCCGTGTTTTCGATAGGTTCCCTGATAAATACAACTGTTCCGATGACTTCAGATTCCGACAAGGGTATCATAAGGGTTCCATCGGACAACACAGTATTACATCCATGGCATACATACTATTACGACAGTTATTCCCCTCCATCAATTAGTCCTGGTTTGTGAGCCATGTCACCGTTTCATTCTAGTAATTCGAATGTTCCCACGCGTCGAAGCTAAGATTATCATGTTTACTATAGCGTACCGCACCCTCCTAGGGTGATACTTTCGATTATGACACGTTCGTCCACGACGAACTCCCAGAGTTTCTTAAGCTTATCAGTTTTCCTAGAAGTTACGCGTTGCCAACAAACAATTTCCAATCTACACAATTTTCAAAAGTTTTGAGCTCAAGTCCTGGATCTGCGATTAGGTTATCACCCACCTTAATTCAACAAGGAAATTAGTGTTACTGTCCAAGCGATGCCTCAAACAAGGTTATATGCATACTAATACGGTAACAGCCGCTGTAGAACTCACCCGAAGATAAGCGTCCTTCCAGTTCTACTAAAGTTAACCATACACATGCTCACATCATGTCCCCGTGTGCGAGGATGATTCGTATACTCTGATCGTTTGCCCCACGGTGATCCGAAATGTCCATGCTTAGACGTAAGCCGAGGGTATCGTGTATTGCCTGTCATAGATTAGGTATAGCTCCAATATCAGAAGTAATAGAAGTTGGCACCTCGTGCCTGAGACCGCCTCTCTCAGAAGAATATCCACAGCTTGTGAAGACCCGCTAGTTTTCTTGATTGCAAGAGAGTGTGCTGGTTTCGTGAGACAATCAACGGTCCCTAGGTGATATCGGTTCCGTTCTGAGTTCTAAGTAAACCAATGACAAATTCATGATGTTTGTTCTCGTTTCCAATGGTCGTTTCTGGTTACTGCCCAAACAAGTAGGTTTCCGGTGTTCCACCTTGACCTTCGCACATGTCCAACATCGTTCATATGTAGTGCTATGGGGCTTTCCTGCCCGGTCATTCATACGAGGCTTAGAATCCTAACATCTGCTATCAAGCCCAAACTACTGGAACATCGGAGTTGGTGTACTTCGCTCAGTATGAGTTCCATATGGTTGCTGTATAGTGGAATCCACATTTGTTCCATGAGATAGCGAATAGCGTCTGCCTTGCCGATAGTTGCTTCTTCATGCCTTGCATGAATCCATCCTGTGAATTCTCTTCCAAGTGAGTCTGGTCAGGTGTGTCAGAGTGGATAATGAACTGCAAGGTCGTGCACGTTCAGGTCTCACGGTCGTAATCATCCAAAAGTTCCATCCAGCGTTCTCATCAACTGACAAAGCTTCTTTCGTGGCCAGGGTACACGGGAGGCCCTTGTGATCGGTCTAAGTAACGCGTTCGGTACCGCCCAAGTAATGCCTCCAAGTGAATCCAAAGGTCACGATTTCCACCACCGGTTGTGTGTCGTGCTGTTCTTCTTCGTAACTCCATTACGCACGTCGTCACTTTCTTGTGTTGCGTCGGCGTGTAACTGGGACTCCGATTCAAACGTGATGATATACCACTGTATTACCCCCATCCTCGGGTAAAACGATGCTCAGCGCCTTGCAGAGTTAAGATTCGAAAATTGGAAGGGCGTCCTCTTGTTCTGCCTTTCGCAATCACACCACTCGGCTGTACTAGAGAAGTCCAAGTTTTGTGACTTCCGGAATTCTTGCGATTAATCTGCGGTAACATCAAGCGGGACCAGGTAATCGTTGTAGCCTCGGGGAATTCTTCAGTGTCGATCAGTTTTCAACCAAAACGGGTCTTAGCGAGATCCACGTGCATCCCTGCTTCATTGATTATATGACTCACCAAAGACACCTCTCGAATCTAGAAGTTACATTGATCGAGACTTCATGTGGTATGGCTCCTCCCTCAGGGTTCTTCTAATAAAATGCAAGAATGTCTGTGATGTTCTTTCCTCTTGGGAAAAGATTCGGAACGTCATCGAATAACATGGTTGGTTCACATGATACGTAAAGCTGCGGGGGTGATGACCACCCCAAAGATCATGGAATACAAAGTCGCATAGCTGAATTGCGTCGGATATGTCGCTTTTAATAATCTTTTCCCCCTGGACTTTCATCTGATGAAGCTCGTCCCTTGCAACTAGTCAACGGGTCGTCAATACACGGTCATAGCAAACGGTTCCTTGACTGTCGCCTTGATGAGTTCCCGATAATCAGTACACACACCAAAAGGCTTATCCTCCCGGATATATCTGGGCTTTCCAAAGCGAAAACTTGATCTGACAACTTTCCTTGTCGAACAGTTCTCATAGTGGCTTATACTGCTCTTGCACCCCTCCTGATGCAAGACAGTAAGGGTACGAGTATTCAGAGCTTCCCCTAGTCGTGAGGTCAACGAGTTTCTGACTAATAGTTGTGGTGATATGCCTGAAAGTTCTTCGAGTTGTTCATTGAGATTAGTCACGACAATTGATAGATCCTCGTTCCTATCGCCCTTGTCTGATTGTTAGAGTTAGTTGCTACTACAGTGAGGTCATCCTTTCATAGACGCTTTCTGGGCTGTCATCACCGACACGATGCGATTCTTCTCACCACTCCGGTACTTTAATGCATAAAGTGACGCTAAATTTCTTCACACAGGGTGCGTCTGAGTGATTTGTCTGGTTAATGAATCATTACTGACTACTATCTCGTAGCCACCAAAGATAATAGGAGTGAGACCGGTGTCGAATGCCTGCCTCCCGTAAGGTCGAGTTTGTGTCCCATCTAACGTGTGCGGTCGCAGTTGACTTGTCATCAGCCGGTTCCATAACATGTTTGGTTTTGCGAATCATCAGGGTTAAACAAAATTAGGGCGAAGCGATTTGCTACCCATCCGAACCACCATGTTGTTATTGTCCTATCATTGCCCACATCAATCCTAACTTCCTTTCCGTGAGCACCACTGCCGGTGCAATTGTTACAGTCACGCGGATTCCTCCCGTACTGTCATCGCTCCCTTGGTTGTGGTCGTTTTGAATTACCAACGTCCAATGCATGCCGATGGCACCTTCATTTCCCTTACAGTAGGCTACTATTACAAGTACCTGGGTGTCACGAATACTGTTGCTCCAATGTTGGTGTTTGGAGCCGGACGCCATGTTCTTTCACCACAATGTACCTCTCTTCGCACTTCGTGCCAAGTTCCAAGGTGCTACTCGTTGTGCTGGAAGTTACACATCCCACACTAAAATCTGTTGTCACTTCTAAAGTCCAGATTGGTTTGTAACAGTTGACTCCCACGAGTCGCTGACCAGAGTTAAGTTTTAGATTGAAGTCAGTTCGCTGGTGTCCGTTGCTGGTAGTCGGGGTCGTCCAAATACTAAAGTCGGTAGGATACCACACTCATCCTTTTGTCCATCATTCCAGCAAGTGATTCGAATTATTCCCAGTGTGTTTCAAGAGTGTTGCAAGAGTGATCGCACTTCGAGATTGAGGGCGTTAGTATGTTAAGTTCAAACAAATGAAGATAACTGAGGAAGGTAATAACCATTCATTCGACGCTACCACATCCAATCTCAGGGATGTTCGTACAAGCACCTACATTCTACACAATTTGCTAGGCGTTCTGATGAGTGTTCAGGCAATGTTTGTTAACATCAAGGTTCGTAAAAGTTTGATGAGAGGTGAAAAGTTCGTGTTTCAAAAAGCTTGTGTTCATGTAAGAGTCACTCACTTGCTATGCCTCCTATAGGCTGTTGTGTGTCACATTAATCAAATAACAGAAGTGAAATGCCGTGTACACATTATAAGTGAAAAGCCTCGCTGGGACTCGCATTATAGAAGTGAAAAGTCATGTACACAATATGAGGGTAAGAATACTTGGTACATTCCGTACCAGCTTGATAGGCGGCTAAAGCCTCAGCCACGCGGGTGTTGATTAGGTCAGTCAACCCAGCCTGATTCATGGTGATGTTGCCACGTCCGTGTCCTCGTCCACTCATGTTTCCATAGTTGGGAATAAACCGATTTAGAGGTCGAAACGAGATGAGAGTCAAGTATCATACTGAAATTTACGTACTACCAAGTTCACACATAGTAGGGCAGAACCCTCCTCACGCTCGATAAGTCTCACTGGGACTTGCATGCACCCCGCGTTATTATTAAGTGTGCACCCATAATAATAAGGCAATTTGCATGCTTATCTCAGTGCTTCTTAGCTCGCGCTCAAAGTTTCCCCCGTTCAAACAACACAACGGATGTTATCACAGGTCTATGGCTCGCATGAGTCGATGTGTGGGGTCACGCTATCAAGTCACTATGGTGCTAATTGTTTCAGTTCATATACGTTGGGAGTGTGTGACTGTTAAACAAGTAATGTATAAAGTTAGAGAGAAACGAACCTTGCAATCTGGAGCTGAGTGTCATGATCGATTTTCGAAGTTGTTCGGTTATAGTCTGGTTTTATAAAACGTTTTAAAACCTAGTTCACTATAACCAGTGGCTCTGATACCAACTGTAACACCCCCAAAAATTTCACCTGCGGAAACTCCGCGAGGCGTGTCACGCATCAGAGTTCGAGCCACCAATCACATTGAACCAATGATAAATATTTAAATAAGTCATGACACTATTTACCAAAATAAGTTGTCAACATAATATTAATTCTCAAAAGTTGTGTAGCGGAAGCATGTAATAAGTCGTTTAGCAATTGTTTCGTAATAACGCTTAAAACCAATGTATTAAATGTATTTTAATCCAAGGGCCTCGATCCATGACCACTCCAGCACTCCCAGATAGCAAGCTTCCCAATTCCAAGATACCTAACGACTTGCGAGCATGTAACACGTGTATCAGACAAAGCTGGCGAGTTCACAGTTTTAGAAAATGTTTATTACCCGTTGTGTGAAAAACCGTTCAATAACCAATGCAAGTAATATTGTTAATATCTCATTTCCAAACACGGACGGCTCCTGAAACACAAGACTGCCCTTCCCACGTACTCCTATCTAGTACTGGGCCAGACTGGGTCATTAGTTCACCTCCGTCCTCTACAGGCACGGGGTGAGGGTGCCAAACCTAAGTAGCGCTACTAACTAATACCCGATGAGGGACTTACAAAAGATGATAGGTGAGAATATTAACCAATATACTCGTTTTTACCCAAAGACTCATCCCCCCCCATGGGATACCCACTGACTGTCCCCAACCACTGGGACGCATGCTCGAATGTAGTGAACTCACCTTGGTTTGCTCGGTAGAATTATTTACTCGTTTACAACAGTGATTTACCAAGCCCTATGATAGTTACACATAATAGTCAGTTTGCATTTCAACACAACACGTATCATTTCACATTTAATCATCAACTAGTGTACACGAATACAATGTTAACACTTCAATATCTTTCAGTTCACACTTTCATTCGACACCTCAGTTATGTTTCGACACTATCTTTCGTTTCACATTTATCCTTCGACACATCAGTTATCAATCGGTTAACGGTTATTTTTCGACACGCAGTTATATTTCGATTCACAGTCATCCTTCGATCACACATATCTTTCGATCACAAGTTACTGTTCGATCACACATATCTTTCGATCACACATATCTTTCGATCACAAGTTATCTTTCGACAACAACAGTCATCTTTCGACAACCACAGTTATCTTTCGATTCCAAGAACCCTAAACATACGATTCAGCAATTATCATTCGATCAACAGTTACACCCTATCACAGCCCTAATCATCGCTTACAGTTACATGATCAAGCATCACAAAGACTCTTGCATCAAATCATCGATGTGTTTACCAAAACAGTAATACGTAATCATTCAATACTTCGTATAATCGTTCCATCAATCGACAATAACAGTAAATCAGCACATGATAATTACCACTTCAGCATGAATCCTACATGTACGCATACAATCTCAAACAATGTTCATGTAATGCTACAACCAATGAATCAATTAACACGTGTGCGTCTCCTTGAACATCTAGTATAATTATAATCCCTAATAATGCACATGTAACCAACCACAACCCATTACCATTGAGATCGATCCCCACATCAGATTCTCTGGTTAAATCGAATGAGGGATTCAATCCATGTTCTGTCCGGGATCGATCTATACTTGATATGATAATCAATCAATCAAAAACAATCATATGTGTTTTATTAACATAACAGTTTACCACCATAAATTTCCAGCAATCATAACCCTAAGCTACACATTCACTTACTATTTTGTTAATCATGCTAACACATAGACAAGAACAAACAATGAATAGCATGGTAAGGGTTCACTAACCGAATTACTTGATCCAACCAAAGGATGCCTCGAGGGGAGGGGGTTTTCTCCTGCCGACGTGAACAATAGGGGATGTAGGGTTTGCTATGTTGTATTTTATGTTATACGAATATGTAACTCACAACAACATAGCAGTGGGCCGGTGGTCATGTTCACTATCCAAACTGGGCCGGGATTCAGTTTACAACAAGTGGGCCGAAGGATTAAGCCTCAGGTCGAAAGACTAGAACTCGGTCGAAAGGTCTTATCTCGAAAGGTCGTATGTCCTAAGGTCGAAGGATATTCGAAAGACTGGCATTCGTCCCGAAAGATCTCCAGTCGAAGGATGATCGAAAGACTGAATTCCCGTCGAAAGATCTCCAGTCGAAAGATCTTGGGTCCTCGGGAATTCGGGTTGTCACAAAAGTGGATGTTAATTAGTAACAACCAGAAAACCTTATTAGGTCAGGAAGAACCCCAAATTGTTTTACTGAAAGTTTGATTCTTCCTTAAAACCCTAAATGACACACAATTAAAAAATACAGAGACTAAAATAAATGTGAGGAAGACATATACCTGAACTTCAAAGCAGAGTTGGAAGCTGCAAATTAACTGAAAGGGGGGAAAGATGAATCAGCAAGAGTTTATACCTTATACAACTAACAAAAGTGAGGGAGACATATACCTGATTTTCAAAGCACAATTGAAAGAGCAAAAGAACTGAAAGGGGGAAACATGAATGAGCGTGGGTTTATACTTTATAGGACTGAAACGTGTTAATAAAACACGTGTGTATACCCTGAGATTAACACGTGGAGGCAGTGTTCATAAAAAAAGTTCAGAGCAAAAAGAAAATAAACAGGATTCGAACCTGGACATTTATATTCACATAGGAAGCCATAAACCACTATGCCAGAAGACCAAACATGAAACTATAGCGTGGAAAACATTTTTAAAGCAAACCCGCAAGGAAAAAAATCAAAAAAAAAAATACCAAACCAGCCCACCAAGGGCTGGTTACTGTTCAAAACTACTGTTCAAAACAATCGAAATTTAATATAAGGATAATAAGGGTTTATTTTGTAAATATAAAATGTTATTTTTATTATTATATACTATACCAACTTTTAAGTAAATACACAAACAATAGGGTTAGGATCAAACACAAAGGATAAAATAAATAAGAAGGGTAAGAAGGTTTCTAGTTCATTGATCTTAGATTTGGAGGGTTGGGATTAGCTGTAGGGAAAAGAAGATAATAGAAGGGCATAAAGGGAATCCTATATTTATGGATTTTCTTTCTCCACATGCAAGGCACATGTCAATTCCCCCATCGATTTAAAACGTCCATAACTTTTTCATACGACATTTTTTTAAAACAAAATTCACCATAATAACAAGCGTTTTTTATCTTTAATATGAGTACCATATTATCATATAAAAAAAATAAAAAAAATTCATTTTACTGGGTTTTTTTCGCATTGTGTTAAAGGTTCGGTTCATTGTGCCTTTTAACTGGGTTTTGGTCATTACGTTTTAGTAGAGTTTCTATACATTGTGTTATTATCAAAACCATAACACAATGTTAATTTGGGTTCTATCCATTGCGTTTTTATAAGAACCTATAACATAATATATGACACAATGAAGATGGTGTTATATCCGGGTTTTCTATAAATTGTGTTATTAGTTCAGGTCATTGTGTTTAATATGTTTTCTATTGTGTTTTAATAATTTGTTTAATTTTTTTTAATATCTTGTTCATTTTGTTTTAGTTTGTTGTGTATTGTGTTTTTAGTTTGTTTTCTATTGTGTTTTCACTGCTCTACATTGTCTCTTTTATCTACTGTCATTAATTGTGTCTTTTATCTGTTGTCATCAATTGTGTTTTTATTTAGTCTGATATTTATTGTGTTATATGTTATCGCCATTGTGTTATACGTTATGGTCATTGTGTTTTAGTATGTTGTCCATTGTATCTTTATCTGTTTGTCATTGATTGTGTTTTTGATCTACTTTACATTGTGTTTTACATCATGTCCATTGTGTAATATATAACAGGGTTTTTGATTTTTTTTTTGAAAAATATAACAATATGGTACTCATATTAAAGATAAAAAACACTCGATTTTATGGTATAATTTAAAAAAAAACAAAAGATGTATAAAAAAGTTACGGTCGTTTAAAAATTAGGGGGGGAATAGCATGTGACTTGCATGTGCATATTCGCTTTCTTCTTATAGACAAAATTACCCTTTCCATTTAATTCCTCCTAGGACACTTGTCACTCTCTAGTGGCTTCTTACCCTTCTTATTTTTAAATCCTTTGCATTATAACTCAACCCACAATTATAGAGTAATAAATGTGATAGAATGGAAAATTATTTTACATTTATTTATTTTTTTTCTGATTTGTTAATTATGGAAGTGGGAAATATAAAAAGATAGATTTTAAAACAGTTTTACTTGGTTTGTTAGTATACTAGGTTTAAGCCCCCATGCGGGGCGGGGCGTAAAACCGTGCTACTAACGTCCTGGGCGTGGTAGAACGATGCTAAAAAGCAAGCCAACAACGACCAAAATCGGGTAAAAGCAAAAGAAACATACGAATTTATGGCACCTAGTAACTCACATGACGTAAAATGTAAACGGACTTACATTTAAACCAACACGTATTAGAAAATCGAGAAGGCCAAAAGGATTTTTTTTAAATGAGGAGAAAAACAACCACCTTGTAACTGAAAGGGAAGTAACTAAAAAAAAACAAAAAGAAAATGAAAAAAATCCTTGAAGAACCACTGACCACTTTGGTGGCCAAATTGGCTTGGTATTGGTGGGGGTCTTGCTAAAGAAAGTCTTGTGGCATGATTGTAGTTAGAGTAAACTGCCATTTTGGTCCCTGTGTTTTGGCCAGTTTTGCCATTTTAGTCCAAATCTCAAACTTTTTACATCTGGGTCCTTATGGTTTCACTTTTGTTGCCATTTTAGTCCTAAAAGAAAATCAGCTGCTATTTCTAAAAAAAAACTTGGTTTTTTGTCCTTTTCTACAGGGGCAATTTAGTCATTACAAGTATTATTATAACACACTATTAATTAAAATAATTAAATTAAATAATCCCCATACAATTCATCTTCCCCCAAACACTAATCATCTTCTCCAATCACTCCACAAAACAAGATTTAACAAACAAAATTGATGTATAAAATCAAGCTACAAATGTCGTTTACTAGCAGAAGATCAGCAACTGATCTATAATCTATGATCATCCAAATAAGTGGAAGTTATACAATGATACAAAAACAGATATGCGGATCAAATCAAGGGGGTATAACTTCCACCTTTTTCGACGAAAACTTCAAAACAACAATGTACAAAGCAAAACTGACTGAATAATCAAACATTAAACATATCTCCATACATATTTCTGCTGAGATCCAACCGAGAAAGCATCAACAAGAAACAAAGAAAATTACCCACATTTAACCCACCTACCACAACCAAGAATCACCAAACAACAATACCCATAAATGTATTCAGGAACAATGCTCAAATCTCTAATCTGCACCTCCGACATCATCTTCATCGGTGGAGGAGCTTCTGGAGGTGGTAACGGCGGCGGGGGCGGTGGTGGAGGAACGATGATAGAGGTCTGCAAAATCCAACCACCATCGACGCTCTGATTAACCACCACCGCTGCAAAATCCAACAAACAAACAACCCCTGCCACCATCTCAGATATGCACCATGTGTCTCTACCTTTCTTTTAGATCGGTGGTGGTAGGTTTAGGGTTTTCGAGTGGCGACGGTGGTGGCATTTAATGGGTACAGCGACGGTTGTGGTTGTTGACGGTGACAGTGGTGGGTGTGACTGACGGGGGTGATGATTGTCACACCCCAACCGATGACGGAAACATCGGGGCGCGGCACTGAGCCAAACAGATTGTCCATAAGTTTCCATAACATCTATATTTACCACATATTTAAAACAACACGTCCCATACCATGTCATATAAGATAATATAATTATTACAGAAAAGATCTAGGCAAATTGTTCTGTTCCGACAACTCAGATTTTTATTATAGACAATTATTTATTGTTTCTAGACCTTCCCAAGCCTCGATTTCATCACCATGCACCTAATCATCCTAGCAACTTAAGCACCTGTCACATACGTTAAAGTAAAAGTCAATACACATAGTGTAAAGGTGAGCATACAAGTTTGATAATAGCATATAGAGTTCGAAAGCGTTACGCATAACCAGTACGTACACAGAGTGAAATGAGGCATGTTAGTTATCGACATGAACCTATCGATACCAGTGCTGCCCAAGGCAGTTCGCGATACATACTCACCACTGTGAGCCATGTAGGTAATTGTCCTTAACAACCCCCGAGTGAACGGGTGCTGAGTACAAACTAATAGTACTACCGTTGCTAAGGGAGATAGACAGCATTCCATGTGTAAACATAACAAACAAGCATTCATTTAGCCACGTATACATGCGATAGCGGTTAGCGTATAAAGTATTGTGTGGTGTGTTCGATGTGATTTTGTATAAGTAACGTATGTAACACCCAAAAGTGCGTAAAGCAAAAAGGGATCAAGTATACTCACAGCGGTTGAATGGATTGAAGGGAGCGCTTGAGAGTAGGGTTAGCCTGAATAGTTCGATAGCATAATGATAAGTGACGCGTAAAACGAAACAAGTGTTGGTGGTCGGACAACTGGTCGATCGGATGGTAGTCCGATCGGATAGCTAATCGTGCGAGTGACAGTCCGTTCGGACGGGTATGCGGTCGGATGGCCGTTCGAGTGGATTGTTACTTCCTTTGGGAAAGATGTGTTTGTGTATAATGGCTTGACTTTTGAAGTTTTTGTTGTACCATTTTGAAAACATTGAAGTATCTCTACCTTTCAGGTCGGTCGATCGGACGGTCGTTCGATCGGACGTCAACCCAATTGGTTGAACACTTTGGTGAGACAAGTTCACAGAAGGTTGTCACTCGATCGGACGTTTGTTCGATCGGGTGGCATTCCTAGTGCATTGAACATGTTGAAAATTGTTTAAGTGTGGAAGTTCAAATGTCTCATGGTTCGAATGGCAGTTCGATCGGACGGCTGTCCGATCGGAAAACAATTCGTTCAACACTCAGACTTCAAATGTTGGTGAATAGTTTAAGTGTGGGACCCAAGGTGCAAGTCGTTCGGTTTGGCCCGTCGTTCGAATTGGCTGTTCGATAGGACAGCAGTCCGATCGGACGGCACTCCGTCCTGGTCGTCCTGTTCGTCTTACACTTGGTTGTTTTGATTGTTTGTTATTTTTATCGAGGTGTTGTGACAACGTGCTAAGCAACAGAAACCTCGTCAATACTTGGTATTCCTGATCGGACAGGAATCACCCAAATCCGATTAGTTGACTGTTCGTGACGGTGTTCCATGTTTAACCCAAAATCAGTGAACCTCGTGGATAGAATCTAGATCTCGAGCCACACAACCACAAGAATGAGTAGTAGGTCGGCACAAGCTCCGTTTCTATCGGTTTTGAAGGCATTGAGTGTAAAAGAGTTGAAAGAAAGTTAGAAAAACCATCTTTCAATCATTTTCATTGTGAATATGTTTAGATCTAGGGAAGATCTTTGTTTTTTTATGTGGAAATCGGTTAGATATAAGTTGTTCTTGGTGGATCGAGGCCAAAACATGAAGTTCTTCAAGAATACATCATGACGTCATCCTAGAACACCTTGAATCTTGATGATTTCACGGTTAAAAAGTAAGATTCAAAAGATAGAAAGGTGTAGGAGTGCGTGTAGATTAAGGAAGTACAAGATTTAGGACGAGATCTTACCGGAATCGAGAGAAATCTGAAGAAAAGTGAGGAGAGCGAGCTGTTCGGACATCAGTTGCCAAAAGTAGAAAGAATGATGGTGACAAGGGGTATTTACAGGGTTACCCAAAGAGGAAAGAGGCTGGTCGATCGGTTGGCAGGCTGGCCGACTGGCTGGTCGATTGAACTGCAGTTCGATCGGACAGCCGGTCGATCGGTCAGCTGCTTGATCTATCAGTCAATTGTTTTGACGAGTTTTGCCGTTTTGATTGCGATTGCGTGCGACGCGAATGCGATAGAGTTTCCTATTCAGATTACTTTTTATCCCAACTACTCATATCTCGCACTATCTCTTTTCCACCAATTATTATACCATTTCGATTTGCGATTGAGTTTCGATTGCGTTTCGATTGATTACCACATACAATATAAATAAGCATGCACAAGTGTCACACCCCAACCGATGGCGGAATCATCAGGGCATAGCACTGAGCGAAACAGATTGTCCAGAAGTTTCCATAACAATTATTATCACTCTTCAATTTATATAATACGTCTCATACCGTACCTTAAATAGCAAATAAATTATTACAGATAATCATCAAGTCAAATATTCTGTTCCGACAACTCAGATTTTAAATATAAAAATTGTTCAAATGCCTCTAGAGACTCGATTTGCAAGATCCACAGACAACTATGCTGTAGACGCTTATTCTAAGCTCGCCTTCCTAGCAGATAAGCATCCTAATTGCCTGTCACATACGTTAAAATAAAGTCAATACATATAATGTAAAGGTTAGCATACAAGTTTGATAATAGCATAATAGAGTTCGAAATAGTTTACGCATAACCAGCACGTACACAGAGGAAAACGAAGCATGTTAATTATCGACATGGACCTATCGATACCAATGACTGCGGGTTGACTGCCCGAGGCAGTTCGCAATACATGATTACCACCGTAATCCATGCAAGTAATTTGTCCTTAACAACCCCCGTGTGAACGGGTACTGAGTCCAAACTATAGTACTATCGTCGTTAAGGCAGGTAGACAGCATTCCACGTGTAAACATAACAACAAGCATTCATTTAGTCACGTAATACATGCGGTAATGGTTAGCGTTTGAAATAATTGAGTAGTGTGTTCGATGTGATTTCGTATAAGTAACGTATGTAACACCCAAAAGTGCTAAAAGCAAAAAGGGATCAAGTATACTCACAGCGATTGATGGATTGAAGGGAGCGCTTTAGAGTAGAGTTAGCCTGGATAGTTTGATAGTATAACGATGAGTAACGCGTAAAACGAATACAACTGTTAATGGTTCGAATAGCCTGGTCGATCGGACGGTAGGTTCGATCGGATAGGTTGTTCGTTCGGTTTGACAGTCCGTTCGATCAGCCTGTTCGGTCGGCTGGTATGCTCGATCGGTTGGGCTGTTCAAGTGGATTGTTTCTTTCTTTGAGTAGGATGTGTTTGTGTATGATGGCTTGACCTTTTGAGGTTTTCGTTGTAGTATTTGAGAACATAGTGTCCTTACCTTTCAGGTCGATCGATCGAAAGGGCCGTTCGATCGGCCGGCTTGACCGATCGGTTAGGTACTTCAGTAATAAGTCCTCAGCAGGATGTCACCTGATCGGACGGCATGTTCGATCGGGTGGCACTCCAATACGTCGAACGAATTGAAAATCGATTAAGTGTTGAAGCATAGTATCTCATGATCCGAAGAGTAATTCAAATCAAACCGTAGTTCGATCGAACAGCACTTCTTTCAATACTAGACTTCATGAAATTGTTAAAGTGTGGGGCCATGTGCTAGCCAATCGGCTGGCCTGGTCATTCGGCTGACATGTCCGATCGGTTGGGCTGTTCGTTCGAACAGCCTGTCCGATCGGTCAGCATCCTGACCTGGTCGGCCTGTTCGTCTAACACTTGGTTGTTCTGGTTGCTTGACGTTATATCGAGGTATTTTGACAACGAGCTGAACCATGGAACCTTCGTTCTTACCTGTTTCCCCTGCTCGGACAGAAATCACCCAAGTCCGGCTGGTGAACTGTTCGGAACGGTAGTTTGACGTTTAACCCGAATTCGGTGAACCTCGTGGATAGAATTCTGAATCTCGAACCGCACAACTACTAGAGTGATTAGTGAGTGGGTTCAAGCTCCGTTTCTACCGGTTTGAAGGCATTGTGTGTAAAAGAGTTGAAAGAAAGTTGGAAAATCCATCTTTCAATCTTTCCCACCGTGAATATGTTTAGATCTGTGGTAGATCTTTGTTTGTTTATGTGGAAATCGGTTAGATCCAAACTATTCTTGGTGGATTGAGGCCAAAACATAAAGTTCTTCAAGAACACCATGATGACATCATCCTAGAATGCTTGAATCTTGATGATTTCACAGTTAAAAGTTAAGATCTGAAAGATAGAAAGGTGTAGGAGTGTGTATAGATCAAGAAAGTACAAGATTTAGGATGAAATCTTACCGGGATTGAGAGAAATCTGAGAAAAAGTGAAGAGCACGAGCTGGTCAGTCAGAGAGTTTCCAAAAGTGGAAAGAATGACAATGACAGGGCTATTTATAGGCTTCCCCAAGAGGAAAGGGCTGGCCGATCGGCCAGGCATCCCTATCGGACAGCCTGCTCGATTGGACAGTCCGTCCGATCGGCTAGGCTGTTCGATCGGCTAGGAGCCTGATCGATCAACAGCCTGTTTCGAGCGTTCGGTGCGACGATTTCTGATATTTCGATTTCGATTGAAGACGATACGAATACGGTAGAGTTTCCTATTCAAATTACTTTTAATCCCAACCACTATATCTACATACAAGCATCTATATTTCACACTATCTTTTCGCCACCATTTATCATAATTCGATTTCGATTGAGTTCGATTAAGTTTTCGAGTTTCGATTCGAGTTTCGATTGATTACCATACATAACATAAAGTAAACATGCACAAGTAACACATAAGGCACACACACACACGTATACTAACACCAGAATTCGCGTAATTCGAGTTTCGAGTTCGATGATGATTCGAGTAGCTTGATCATTGATTGATTGACTTTATCGCATTGTTACTTCCTATTATTCACAGTCGCAAATCGTTTCGCGTTGATAAAATTCGATTACTTTGATTAATAACACTTACTCCACATAATACAACTAACAGAAACACCAACCTAGAATAGACTAACCATAGTCAAAGAAGTCAATCTTGACTTTGACTTTGACTTTGACATTCGGTAACACGGGGTGTTTCAACCTCCCCTTGTTTAGGGAATTTCGTCCCGAAATTAGGCTGAAAGCTGTACATCACCGTGAATCACGTTTTGCTACTTCCTCTCTCTAGGCTCTCACCTGAACAACTGCGGGTACTTCGCCTTCATGTCGCTTTCGAGTTCCCAAGTGAACTCTACGCCTCGTTTGCCTTCCCATCGGACTTTCACAATTGGAATGTGCGAGCGCCTGAGTTTCTTGGTTTGGCAATCCATGATTTCGACAGGCTTTTCCACGAAGTGTAGCGTTTCGTTGACTTGAAGGTCATCGAGACTCATGGTTAACTAGACACTTTCGGAGGTTCGACACATGGAAAGTCGGGTGGACGTTACTAAGTTCCTCCGGAAGTTCGAGTCTGTAGGCGACTTTTCCGATCCTTTCCAGAATCTTAAAAGGTCCAACATATCGAGGTGCTAGTTTCCCTTTCTTGCCGAATCTGACCACACCCTTCCAAGGTGATACCTTTAGGAGTACGTAGTCGCCAACGTCAAATTCAAGGGGCTTGCATCTTCTATCGGTGTAACTTTTCTATCTATCCCGGGCTTTTGACAAGTTGTCTCGAATCTGGAGGACTTTGTCAGTCGTTTCGTGTAATAGCTCAGGACCGGTTAATTGCGAGTGACCGATCTCATGCCGTACAATAGGCGATCGACATCTCCTTCCATATAGGGCCTCAAATGGTGCCATTTGTATGCTGGCATGATAGCTGTTGTTGTACGAGAATTCGACTAACAGCATGTATTTGTTCCAATTACCACCGAAGTCTATGACACACGCATGGAGCATGTCTTCAAGAGTACGGATCGTTCTTTCAGTCTGCCCGTCGGTTTGAGGATGGAATGAAGTACTCAGGTTAAGCGACATATCGAGCGCTGCTTGAAACGTTTCCCACAATCGCGAGGTAAACCGAGCGTCACGGTCAGAAATAATGTCACGAGGCGTACCATGATTACAAATGATCTCGTCGGTGTAGATTCGGGCTAATCGTTCCACCTTGTAGTCTTCTCGTATTGGCAAAAAGTGGGCTGACTTGGTCAAACGATCAACGACAACCCAAATGCTGTCGTGACCTGATGACGTGGGTGGAAGCTTGGTTATGAAATCCATAGCTATACTCTCCCACTTCCATATAGGGATTGGCGGTTGTTCGAGTAAGCCAGAGGACCTTTGATGTGCAGCCTTGACCCTTGCACAAGTCAGGCATTTCCCAACGTAGAGAGCGATATCCCTTTTCATTCTCGGCCACCAGTACTTGTAACGAAGATCCTGGTACATTTTGTCGGCACCGGGATGAATAGAATACCGAGATTTGTGGGCTTCATCCATTAAAATCTTTCGCAATTCGGTCCGCTTAGGGATCCAAATTCGGTCCAGAAAATAGAAGATCCCATTCGATTTGCTTACAAGCTGAGCTCCATCGTGACAGATTCTCTCCTTCTTCAAGGTGCGTTCATTAAAGCAAGCATGTTGGGCTTCGCGGATGAGGGTTTCGAGATCGTGTTGGGCTTGGGCATTACGAGTACTGAGCAAATAACTCCGTCTACTGAGCGCGTCGGCAACAACATTTTCTTTGCCTGGGTGATAACGCATCTCACAGTCGTAATCGTTAAGAAGTTTTACCCATCGGCGTTGGCGCATATTGAGTTCTTTCTGATTAAAGATGTGTTGTATACTCCTGTGATCGGTGAAGATCGTACACTTGGTACCATACAGGTAGTGTTGCCAAATCTTCAATGCAAAAACAACTGCATCTAGCTCGAGATCATGGGTTGTATAGTTCTTCTCGTGGATTTTGAGCTGACGAGATGTGTAGGCTATAACCTTGTCCCGCTGCATGAGAACACAACCGAGACCAAGGTTGGAAGCATCACAATAGACAATGAAACCGTCGTTCCCGTCGGGCAACGTGAGAATAGGAGCATTGCAAAGCTTATGCTTGAGGGTTTGGAAAGCAGACTCTTGTTCGGTTCCCCAAACAAAAGACCTGTCTTTATGCGTAAGAGCGGTAAGCGGCACATCGATCTTAGAGAATCCTTCGATAAATCGTCGATAATAACCCGCTAATCAGAGAAAAGAACGGACTTCAGACGGATTCTTTGGTGTAATCCAACTCTTAACTGCTTCAATCTTCGCAGGGTCGACATGGATACCTTGACTATTCACGATGTGACCCAGAAACTGAACCTCTTCAACCCAGAATTCGCACTTGGAGAACTTGGCATAGAGTTGGTTCCCCTGAAGTAACTCGAGAACCAAACGTAGATGTTGCGTATGTTCGGCTTTTGATTTGGAATAGATCAAGACATCGTCGATGAACACAATGACGAAACGGTCTAGAAATGGCTTACACACGCGATTCATCAGATCCATGAAAATCGCGGATGCGTTGATTAAACCAAAAGGCATAACAACGAACTCATAATGGTCGTATCGAGTGCGAAAAGCGGTTTTGGGTATATCTTCCTCTTGAATGCGCAATTGATGATAACCTGAGTTGTAACGCCCGGCTCTTTTGTACTTTCCATTTATAGAAAGTTTTGTTCGTATTTCTATTTTTGAAACCTTGTATTCTTGTAATTGTTCCTTTCTTTGTGATCATTGTCAAACGAAGACTTGGATCATTAATGAAACTTGTATTTTGTTACATTTATGTTGTACGCACTCTAATTATGCTCGTATGTTCGATTGGTGAATCAATTTGTGCTTGAACGTTATTCTTGGAAACTATGTGCTAAACTTGTAATTAAACTAAACTGATGCATTGAACCTGTTTTGAACGAGGACGATACTTGGTTATGACATTTATATGCTTAATTATACTTTGATTATGATCGTCATACTTGATTTCACCTTATACTATGCCTTTATGACCAAACAAGTCCCTAAACTCTCAAATTTACAATTAAAGGATCAAACATAAACTCCAGGGGCCTAAGTGTAACAAAACGAAAGTTTGGAGAACCATACCCTCCGCGTGACGCGAAGGGGCTTGGCATCACGCGAGCCCCTTGTTTCGGCAGAATGTGTTTCTTCCAGCTTTGTGCACGAAATCCCATTTCTCTAACTCCCCCAATCACCTTTAATCCACCTCTAATCTCCTCCAATCATCTTATAACTCCTCCATTATAAATACCCACCTTCTCCAACCCATTTGACACTTTCACAACTCCTAAATCTTCACTAAACTACTCTCTAATCAGCTGAGAATCTGAGTTTTGGACAGATTCGTGAAGCTTTACTAAACTGAGTGTAACTTGGTCATTTCTCGACCAAATCACTTGGTTCTTCTTCCTAATGCTTTGTTATGTCCTTGGGTTTGAATCCTTGGTTTTTCCTTGGAAGAATCATGCTTGGATTTGCCCTAAAATGGAATAAAACTTTCTGTTTTGTTTACTTTTATTCAACAACTTGTTATTTCTTATCAAACTTGGGTCTAACTCATCTCAAACCTATGTCCTAATGCTTACAACACTTTAGTGGTTGGTTAGGCTTAAAAACAAGGTTGAGACACTTAAAAATCAAAGGATTAAACCTCATAAACTTGGTGTTTTGTTTAGGGTTTTAACCCACAAGTCATGTCAAACTTAGACTTTGATGCATGAGTGATTATGGAACAACTTGGGTTGTCCAAACATACAATCCTCACATGATTTGATGATTTCTATTAGTTTAGTTTATCTTACATGCTTGTATTAACCTTAGTTCATGACCCTCCTTGGTTGTTTTTACATCAAGTGTGGTGGTGAACATCAAAGGGGCGCCTAAATGGAAGCTTAGTCTTCCTACCCCATACATGACATCCTTGTAACTAGAGGTGCCTAAATGGAGATTTATTCTTCTACCTCCTACTTGAAATATTGGACCTAAATAATATGTAATATTTAACCTAAGTATAAGCACATACTCATTCGAACCTTTGATGTTAAACTTATGTTTACATGTTAAAGAAGTAGAACATCATCCAAGACCTAAACCTTAATATGATTCTAATGGGTATACTACCCATGAAAAACATTAAATAACCATATTGGTTACCTAGTGCCATATGATGGTTATAAGGTTTAAAAGATGATTATATATATATATATATATATATATATATATATATATATATATATATATATATATATATATATATTCTTTATGCTAATTTATTCCATATTCTTAATCCATCGTAAACGCCAAACTCACACACCTACGTTTCCTCGTGTAGAAGGACTAGGTGCTCCAAGCTAAATCATCCACCAAACTTACTCTCGGATCATCAAGTCAAGACTTGTAAACCGTGAGTATACTCGATCTCTTTTTCCCCTTTACACTTTGGGATGCAACATGTATGTCTATTCAAAACAACTTTTATGCTTAAACAAAACATACTCTATCGAAGGAAACATGAAACTATTGTGAATATTTGCTATGCTTGTATGCTCTATGAACGATTTGGAACGTTATATGCTCATTAACTTTGCTAGCCCACCTTAACAATTATAGCGCTATAGGATTGACGCCCCGCCCGTTATTCTTGTGGGTATTGTTAAGTTAAACTTTACCATCCCGCTAAACTTTTGGGATTAGGCTTGTTATGCGTTGTATTCTTGGGTTTGATCATATTGTACGCCAAAAATTGCATTGCTAGTAATTTACACATTATGTAACATGTTGGATATGAGTTTTTATTCTATTATGCTATGTAGTCAAACTTGTATACTCGCCTTTGCTTTTGCATTGAACTCTATTTTAATACATGTTGCAGGTTAATTGATGAAGTGATGTTACACGATGAAACAAGATTTAGGGTGGACTAGATACACACCTAGATTAATCTATCCTTTATTGTTATGATTTATGTTGAAACAATGTTGTTATTTTTGTTTGAATCTTGTATGACAATTAGTCTTGAAATGAAATTCGAATTTAATTAAATATTGTCACATAGTGTTATGAAGTCTCTAGCAATCTATACACACTTCGTCTCATCCCGATGTTTCCGTCATCGGTTGGGGTGTGACAGATTGGTATCAGAGCCATAACTATAGGGAATTAGGAAAATTGCCATGCTTTTGCCCTAATCTATAGTTCTAGGAATTTTGCCTCTTATTTGTTGTTTAAAACTTTTGTACTCTACCATGCATGCTTCCTAGCTATACTTTTGATTAAATTTATGTGCCTTTCCTAAGGCTAACACGAATACACTTATGCTATTTTTATACTCTTGTAACATCAACAAGAAGAATTAACCAAAATAGGCGTGAAACCCACAATTTGGTAAACGACTCTCATCCTACCTTTAATCTATTTTGACGAAATTTCACCATTAAGCTAGGAGTGACATCCACAACTTAATGGTAATTTTCATTTCAATTCTAGTGGACCCTCATCAAAGTGTCAAAATTTTATTTTTGATCGACGAGTACCAACCACATTTAGGGTACGAAATCGTCAAGTTAGGGGTGAAACCCGCATCTCGTCGATTAAGTCCCATTCCTCGATTTTTATTCTCACCAAAGTCCCGAATGTTTCAATCATTTAGAGATGTGTAGTAACCGGAAGGGTAAGATACCGTTAATCGCTTCTCGACGAGAGTATCTTACTTATAGGCCAAAGCACAATATCTCTAATTCGAAAGAACTTTCAACCCACTTTGGAATAGTCGACGTTTCTCTACCCGAAACAATCCAATGTTATATTAAGCCTCTCTTTTATGTATCTCAATTTATATGTGATTTTATACTTGAACGTTCGTTCATTTCCAAATGTCGTTTTAATCATTTTGCACGTTATCGTAATCGCGAACAATAATAATTCCTCTCGAACAAACTAAATTTACAATGCTTTCCTTATTCATGTTATGCTATGTGAAACCCATGATTATACTATGTGAGACGTCGTAATCTTTTATGTTATACAACTCGAGCTGAACCTTTTATGCTATATGACATTTTATGCCATGTGAATCAAGTGAACCTTTTATGCTATGTGATCCTTTATGCTATGTGATCAATTTCATTTTCTTAAACAAACATTATGACCAAGTCTCACCTATTCCCTCTTTTGAATCTTAGATGTCTTCTCATCACTCCAACGCGTCTAAGAAGTCAAAGTCTCGCTCCACAAAGAAGATGATGGCTTTCATGGCCGATCAATTTGCGCGTGTCGTCCCAAAGGTCATTTCCGAGATTCGAGCCTCCGAAACTCCTCACTCTTCCGTCGACTCTAAGGTTGAAATACGCAAGCCCGTCTCGTTCAACTTCAAGCACTTTTCGTCGTGCAATCCCAAGCCATTCACTGGAAATGATGGGGTGACCGCCATGCTCGAGTGGTTTGATAGCATAGAGGTCACATTCATCAACAGTGATTGCCCCGATGAGCTCAAAACGCGTAGTGCGACTGGGGTATTCCAAGCCCGAGCTCTTGAGTGGTGGACGAACGAAAGAAACATCCGTTCGAACGAGCTAGCGTATGCACTGACATGGGAGGAAGTCAAAGCCTTGATGATGGACGAGTTTTGTCCTCCGCATGACCAACGAAAGTCGGAAGAAGAATTTCGGACTTTAAAACAGATTGGCGATGATAACCTAGCTTACACCACCCGTTTCAAACAACTCAGCTTCATTGTCCCTCACCTTGTTATGACCCCTGAACGCAAGAAAAGCAAATATATCAATGGGTTACCCCTAGCATGCGTGATACGATCGAGGCAGCCAAACTCGATAGCATCGAAGCCATTTACCATTTGGCCGCGTCCTTGAACAACAACCGTATCCGTGATAAGCAAGCCGCAAACCCTGTGTCTTCCAAGCTAGCCCACCAAATCACCCAACAATCGAATAACAATACGGGGAAAGAAGCGAAAGCAATCCAACCCCGTTTGCAACGCGCAAGGCGCCACCTGTTTTTCCAAAATCGATCTTCGTTCTGGTTATCACCAACTTCGAGTTCTCGAAGAGGATGTCCCCAAAACCGCCTTTCGTACTCGCTATGGACATTACGAGTTCGTGGTTATGCCTTTTGGTTTGACCAACGCACCCGCCGTGTTCACGGATCTCATGAATCGTGTTTGTAAGCCTTACTTGGATCGCTTCGTGATCGTCTTCATTGATGATATTCTCATTTATTCCAAATCTCGAGCCGATCATGAACGTCATCTTCGCCTTATACTTGAACTCTTGCGTGTTGAACGTTTATACACTAAGTTCTCTAAATGCGAGTTTTGGATCAAAGAAGTTCAGTTCCTTGGACACGTTGTTAGTGAAAAAGGAATCCATGTTGACCCTTCAAAAATCGAAGCCGTGAAGAATTGGACCGCGCCTAAATCTCCTTCTGAAATCCGTTCCTTCTTAGGATTGGCAGGTTATTACCGCCGGTTCATCTCGAACTTTTCAAAGATCGCCGTTCCTCTCACTTCGTTGACTCAAAAAGAGAAACCTTTTGCTTGGGGTCCTGAGCAAGAGGAATCTTTTCAAACTCTCAAGGAGTTGCTTTGCAACGCGCCTATCCTCGCTCTCCCTGATGGGAATGATGATTTCGTGGTGTATTATGATGCCTCGAATCGTGGTCTTGGCTGTGTGCTCATGCAACGAGACAAAGTCATCGCTTACGCCTCTCGCCAACTCAAAATACATGAGAAAAACTATACTACCCACGACCTCGAACTTGGCGCAGTTGTTTTTGCGTTAAAGATTTGGTGACACTACCTATACGGTACTAAGTGTGTGGTTTTCACTGACCATAAGAGCCTCCAACACATCTTTGACCAAAAAGAACTCAATATGCGACAGCGACGCTGGGTAGAATTGCTCAACAACTACGACTGCGTGATTCGCTACCACCCTGGTAAGGCGAATGTCGTGGCCGATGCACTTAGTCGTAAGGCTAATGTAGATGTCATTCGTTGTTTTCATATCTCGAGCGATCTTCACAAATGCATTCGTGAAGCGCAGTACTCATCTATCAACGAAGGTTCCATGGCTGTAGAAATACGTGGAGCATCTGAAAGTCAACTCATTTCGAAACCTGATGGTCTCCTCTATTGTTGTGATCGCGTCTGGATACCAGATCATGACAATCTTCGTGACCTCATCATGAACGAAGCACACAAATCTAGGTACTCAATTCATCCTGGCGCTGACAAGATGTACCATAACCTACATACATCCTATTGGTGGCCTGGTATGAAGAGAGACATTGCTGTGTACGTTTCCAAGTGTCTTACCTGTTCGAAAGTCAAAGTCGAGCATCAACGACCTTCTGGCCTACTCGAACAACCTGAAATCCCCGTTTGGAAATGGGATAGCATTGCGATGGACTTCATAACTAAGCTCCCTCGTACACCTTCTGGTTACAATAGTATTTGGGTGGTCATTGATCGTTTGACCAAGCCCGCTCAATTCATTCCCATTCGTGAGGATTTCAAGGTTGAACGACTCGCTCGTATCTATACCAATGAAGTCATACGCCATTATGGTGTTCCCCTCGACATCATTTCTGATCGTGATGGTCGATTCACTTCGCGTCTCTGGCAAACTTTTCAGTCCGCTATGGGTACTCATTTAAATCTCAGTACAGCCTTTCATCCTCAGTCGGATGGACAGACTGAACATACTATTCAAACCCTAGAGGACATGCTCCGTTCTTATGTCATCGACTTTGGTGGTACTTGGGATGTGCATTTACCTTTGATCGAGTTCTCGTACAACAATAGCTACCACTGCAGTATTCAAATGGCTCCTTTCGAGGCATTGTATGGTCGCAAATGCCGGTCTCCTTTAAGCTGGCATGAGATTGGTGACAAGCATTTTACTGGCCCTGAGATCATACAAGAAGCAACGGATAAGATTCTCCAAATCCATGACAATCTACTCAAGGCTCGAAGTCGTCAAAAGAGCTACGCTGACAAGGGACGCAAACCTATGGAATTCAACGTTGGAGACCATGTCCTTCTCAAGGTGTCTCCTTGGAAGGGGGTGGTTCGTTTTGGTAAAAAGGGAAAGCTTGCCCCTCGCTATGTTGGTCCTTTCAAGATACTCGAAAGGATTGGTAAAGTGGCTTATCAACTCGATTTACCTCAAGAGCTCAACAACGTTCATCCAACGTTCCACGTCTTAAACCTAAAGAAATGTCTCGCTGATGAAGGGCTTTAAGTTCCTCTCGAAGATCTTCAAATCAATGAAACTATGCATTTTGTGGAAAGGCCAGTGGAAATCGTAGAACAAGAAGTCAAGTTATTAAGGCGCAGTAAAATTCCTATCGTCAAGGTTAGATGGGAAGGAAAACGTGGCGCCGAATTTACTTGGGAACTCAAAAAGGATATGAAGTCGAAGTATCCTCATCTCTACCCTACGTCTTCCTAAATTTCGGGACGAAATTTCCTAAAGGAGGGGAGACTGTAACGCCCGGCTCTTTTGTACTTTCCATTTATAGAAAGTTTTGTTCGTATTTCTATTTTTGAAACCTTGTATTCTTGTAATCGTTCCTTTCTTTGTAATCAATGTCAAACCGAGACTTGGATCATTAATGAAACTTGTATTTTGTTACATTTATGTTGTACGCACTCTAATTATGCTCGTATGTTCGATTGGTGAATCAATTTGTGCTTGAACGTTATTCTTGGAAACTATGTGCTAAACTTGTAATTAAACTAAACTTGTGCATTGAACGTATTTTGAACGAGGACGATACTTGGTTATGACATTTATACGCTTAATTATACTTTGATTATGATCGTCGTACTTGATTTCACCTTATACTATGTCTTTATGACCAAACAAGTCCCTAAACTCTCAAATTTACACCAAAAGGGATCAAACATAAACTCCAGGGGCCTAAGTGTAACAAATCGAAAGTTTGGAGAACCATACCCGCCGCGTGACGCGAAGGGGCTTGGCGTCACGCGAGCCCCTTGTTTCGGCAGAATGTGTTTCTTTCAGCTTTGTGCACGAAATCCCATTTCTCTAACTCCCCCAATCACCTTTAATCCACCTCTAATCTCCTCCAATCATATTATAACTCCTCCACTATAAATACCCACCTTCTCCAACCCATTTGACACTTTCACAACTCCTAAATCTTCACTAAACTACTCTCTAATCAGCTGAGAATCTGAGTTTTGGACAGATTCGTGAAGCTTTACTAAAGTGAGTGTAACTTGGTCATTTCTCGACCAAATCACTTGGTTCTTCTTCCTAATGCTTTGTTATGTCCTTGGGTTTGAATCCTTGGTTTTTCCTTGGAAGAATCATGCTTGGATTTGCCCTAAAATGGACTAAAACTTTCTGTTTTGTTTACTTTTATTCAACAACTTGTTATTTCTTATCAAACTTGGGTCTAACTCATCTCAAACCTATGTCCTAATGCTTACAACACTTTAGTGGTTGGTTAGGCTTAAAAACAAGGTTGAGACACTTAAAAATCAGAGGATTAAACCTCATAAACTTGGTGTTTTGTTTAGGGTTTTAACCCACAAGTCATGTCAAACTTAGACTTTGATGCATGAGTGATTATGGAACAACTTGGGTTGTCCAAACATACAATCCTCACATGATTTGATGATTTCTATTAGTTTAGTTTATCTTACATGCTTGTATTAACCTTAGTTCATGACCCTCCTTGGTTGTTTTTACATCAAGTGTAGTGGTGAACATCAAAGGGGCGCCTAAATGGAAGCTTAGTCTTCCTACCCCATACATGACATCCTTGTAACTAGAGGTGCCTAAATGGAGATTTATTCTTCTACCTCCTACTTGAAATATTGGACCTAAATAATATGTAATATTTAACCTAAGTATAATGTAACACCCCAAATTAGTAATTATGCTCATTTACATGTTAATATGATATGCTACAAGTTATAACACATACAATTTTAATATGATTGTATTTACGTTGTAAACTAGGTTATGAGTAGGAATTTTACATTAGGATAATATTTAAGAATTATGAACTTGGTTAGTAAGTATATAAGTAAGGTTTAACTATAAGAAAGGGAATTGCCATAAATAATAAAAACTGAATCTTGAAGGGGCAAATGTGACATGAATAGAAAGTGGAAATGATAAATTAGAATTAAAACACAATCACACACATAACAGTGTGTGTGTGTCGACCAGGAGCCAAGAAAGACACAGGGGAACCCTTTTTCATCATCCCAAATTCAGCAATTGAAGCTCTGATCTTGGCTAATACTCATGCATGTCCTTGATTTCTTAATCATCCAAGCATGCTAAAGCACTAGGTAAGTAGAATTTCATATTTTGGATGATCTTGTATGTTATGGGTCTTGAGAAATTCATGAGTTAGTATGAAATTAGTAGGATGATGAACTAAGAACATCAATTAGACCATAATGAATGCTTGAAATCGACTAGATTAACATTAGAAGTGAAAACCCACTTAGGGTAAGGGTGTTATGAGGTACAATGTGAAATTCTTGAGTAAAATTAGTACACGGATTATGTATGATGATGTTATAATGAGAACTTGCTAGTTGGAACTGATTTAAATGGCATGATTTATGGGATTCGAGTTAAATTGATGTTCTTGTTGGTCTTGATATGATTTGGTTGAAGTTGTGCAAATGATACTTGTACTTTATGCCTTAAAAATGGTATGCGCGCCAAGTGTTTGTTGAAATGCTTGAATGAAATTATCATGTGTTATTACTATGTTAAATTATTAGAAATTTGCAAACTTTAGTTGTTCGCTTGATTGTGTTAAGAACGGAATGAAAAGAATGGCCTAAGATTAAAGAAAATGATTTTTGATTCTAGGAGTTAAGGAAGAAAGTTCAAGTCGTGCCGGGATACAAGCTAGCAACGACAAAGGTAAGTTCTTTACTTACAAAATAATATTAGTATGTAATAATGTGATACGTCATTATTCTTTTGTCAAAGTTGCATAATTGTAATGAGCTTGATGTAAGTCTATACATGATATGGATATGGGTCGAATAAGCAAGAAAAGATGTTGAGCTAAGTTGAGGAGTTCATGTTCGAATGACGGTTGAAAAAGAGTATATTGTAGTTCGACTAATAACTAGAGGTTGTATGAATTATCTAATTGAAATGTCTATTTGGTTGGTTGTATGTAGGTAAAGCTACTTGATGGATGGCATGGTTGGACCGAACACACTTGCGATGCACGCTTCCACGAAGTCTCTAGTCATGGTCTAAACTTTTGTTAAATGTTTTCTTTCGTTAAACACGGGTCTTTTGTATGTAAGTTAACCCGGAAGTAGTTAGATGTTGAACTTGTAGTCAAGAACTTGGTTATATTTTGTGAAATGTTTGGGTTTAAAAACTTGTTCATGACTATATAGTTGGTTAATGTGAAATTAAATGCAAAAAAAATTTACTTATGAATTATTCGACCCGTTTACTATTTTGTCAAATGCAAGTACGTTAGTGTCTTTTTAAGTTTTAGACCTTACAAGTTGGTATCAGAGCCAAGGTTTGAGAGATTCGAGTAAGTGATGGTACTCGAACTCAAACCGAAAGCTCTTGTGAAGGTGTGTTCGTTCCAAAGCGCCACGCGAGTAAGTATTTTAAGAATTTCATGTTCTTAGTTAGAAACGGGAATGGGTTATGGTTTAGCTATTATCCTGGTTTTGGATGATAATGGGTGCTATGGAAGGTTACGGGACTGCCCAAGACCATTTCGGATTGGAAAAAGAGGCTGAGAATGAAGGTTTTAAATTAAACAGCGATTGCAGGCCAGAAGCACCGTCGGCGACGGCCCTTTTGGGCGTCGGCGACGCATCTGGAGACTCCGACGGCTTAACTCCCTGCCTACGGAGAAATTTCAGCGACGCTCATTTTTTAGCACCATCGCCGACGCAGCCTTGTGCCGTCGGCGACGCCCTCTCCTGAACTGTTTTGCTGATTTGTTTTGTTTATGATTCCGAGGTTTCCAAACCCATTCCAAACACTTGTTAAACTTTAAGAACACCTCAAATTCTCTATGAAATTTAGATTACTAATAGTTATCATGCTTTAATAAGGAATGTGTAAAAGAACGGGACGTTACATACACGAATGAATGAAGTAAGAAGTGTATCTAGAATGTTTGTATGGAAAAGTTGGATGAAATTGCGACTTATGAGAATGAATTAATATTATGATTGAAGTATAGAAAGACTGGGGAAAACGAATGTAATGATGTTTAACATGAATGTTCAATTGTAGATGGCAAGTGGAGGAAACACGGATACTACCGAACGTATAACTCGAAACGAGTTAAACAAGATGATCTCGGATGAAGTAACGAAGGCGTTTGATGCAAACATGTCAAAGCTAGCACAAGAAGTGGAGGGCCAAGTACTAAGTACGGTGGAGAATATGATCACGAGTAAAGTGGATGAATTGAAGGAAATGATAACCGGGATTCAAAGCAAGAAGGAAGCAAGACGGTGTACCTACAAGGATTTTATGGCATGTAAGCCTACAACTTATAATGGGGAAATTGATCCCATCGAATGTCAAAGATGGATAGCCAACATGGAAGGGGTGTTCATTCGAAGTCATTGTGACAAGGAAGATCAAGTCATGTTTGCCACGGGGCAACTATTACGAAGGGCTAAAGATTGGTGGGACTCGTATAGCAAGGAGATCGGAGAGAATCGAGTTCAAACTTTGACTTGGCAAGAATTCAAACAACCTTTTATCAAGTACCATTGTCCACAATCAGCTGTGGATCGAATCCAAGAAGACATTCTTCGACTCCGACAAAGGGATGAATCAGTCAATGAGATCACGAACACCTTCCTTGATGAACTGAAGTTTTGTGAAGAAATAGTCGGAACGGAGAGGAAGAAGATTATCCGTTATCATGGCATGCTGAAGGCTGAAATTCGGGAGTTTATAACTCCTTCTAAATGTGAAACTTTGGACGAGATCATTGATTTGGCAAGGGATAGGGAAATTGAGATAAAGAGGCAAGATGAACGTGGGGAGAAAAGGCAAGCCGAGAAGGGGTCAACACAAGGCTCTTCTAAGAAACCCAAAACGCATGATCAAGGAAAGAAGGAAGCTTCCAAAGGAGGGTTTCCACGATGTAAGACATGTGGAAAACCCCATTCGGGTGAATGTTTGTTGGGAAAGAAGGGGTGTTAAAACTGCGGACAAGAAGGGCATCCGTACTAGAACTGTCCGAATCCCAAGAGGGTGTGTTACAATTGTAACGAGTCGGGCCATGTGAAAGCTGAATGCCCAAAGCTTAAACAAGGGGTGAAGAAGGAAGGAAAGAAAGAAGAACCCGCGAAAGCTAAGGGAAGAATGTTCCAAATATCCACGGAAGAAGCAAGAGCTCACCCGAATGTGGTCTCAGGTATCTATATGATAAACTCAATACCCACTTATATATTATTCGATACCGGAGCTAGTAGATCATTCATTTCTAGTGAGTTAGCACGTTCCCCCTATTCACGATAGAAAGAATGTGTACACCACTCGAAGTAGAAATTGCCGATTGTAAGAGTTACCTTTTGCACGAAATATGTAGAGGTTGTAGAATCACTATAGAGGACGAAGATTTTGATATTGATTTGATTCCCATGGTCTTGGGAGAATTTAAGGTATTGGTAGGTATGGATTGGTTATCCCGTTATCACGCGGAAATTTTATGTGAAAACAAAATTATTCATGTGACATCTCCTAAAGGGAAACGGGTAACCATTCATGGGGAAAGGGAAGTAGGGGCAAAATTTTGTACTATCTTAGAAGCAGTTAAGTACGTGAGGAATGGAAGTAAAGCATTTTTAGCCTATGTTGTCGATACTAAATTAGGAGCCTTAAGAATTGAAGATACTAAGATAGTGAATGAATACCCGGATGTATTTCCGGACGAATTGCCGGGACTTCCACCCGAGCGGGAAGTTGAATTTCGTATCGAATTAGAACCAAATGCCAAACCAGTAGCCAAGGCCCCTTACCAGTTAGCACCCGCGGAAGTACGGGAATTAATGGTTCAATTACAAGAACTTCTTGACAAGGGTTTCATACGCCCGAGCGTGTCCCCGTGGGGAGCGCCTGTTTTGTTCGTTAAAAAGAAGGAGGGGTCGATGAGAATGTGCATCGACTACCGTGAACTTAACAAACTCACGGTAAAGAACCGATACCCACTTCCGAGAATAGATGATCTCTTTGATCAACTACAAGGGGCAAGTTGGTTTTCAAAAATCGACTTGCGATCGGGCTACCATCAAGTACGAGTAAGGGAAGAGGATGTACCTAAGACTGCATTCAAAACTCGCTACGGACATTACGAATTCCTGGTAATGTCATTCGGGTTAACTAACGCTCCGGCCGCTTTTATGGATTTAATGAATAGAGTATGCCGAAATATGCTAGATCAGTTTGTCATAGTGTTCATTGATGACATTTTAGTATATTCTCGTAGCGAGTCCGAACATGCGAGTCATTTGCGTCAGGTGCTGGAGACGCTTCGAAAAGAGAAATTATATGCTAAATTTTCTAAATGTGCGTTTTGGCTCAGGGAAGTGCAGTTCTTAGGACATGTAATCAATGAGAAAGGGATTTTGGTGGATCCCACTAAGGTGGAAGCCGTGATGAAATGGGTACCCCCGAAGAATGTTAATGAAGTAAGAAGTTTCTTAGGTCTAGCCGGCTATTATCGGAGGTTTATCCAAGACTTCTCCAAAATAGCCCTTCCTTTAACTAAGCAAACAAAGAAAGACGAAAGGTTCGAATGGAGTGATGATCAACAGAAGGCTTTTCGAATGTTAAAGGAGAAATTGTCTAGCTCTCCTGTATTAACCCTGCCAGAGGGAACGGAAGACTTAGTGGTATACGCGAATGCATCTCATCAGGGGTTAGGGTGTGTCTTGATGCAACGAGGCAAGGTCATTGCCTACGCTTCAAGACAACTAAAACAGCATGAAATTAACTATCCTACCCATGATTTGGAACTGGCGGCGGTCGTTTTCGCCTTAAAAATCTGGAGGCATTATCTCTATGGAGCAAGGTGTACAATTTATTCCGACCACAAAAGCCTTAAATACTTCTTCGAGCAGAAAGATCTCAATATGAGGCAACGGAGATGGTTGGAATTGATTAAGGATTATGACTGTGACATTCTTTACCATCCGGGTAAAGCTAATGTTGTGGCGGATGCACTTAGCCGGAAGGAATACCCACCACCTATCCGAGTGAAATCGATGAGAATGATAGTTACCCCAAATCTTCTTGGAACTATACGAGAGGCGCAGGATAAGTCCTTAAATGTTGGTGATCCGAAAAGTGAAAGAACGAAAGGGTTTGAAAATAAATTTGAATTAAACGCGAGTGGGTTAAGAACGAGGTTTGGGCGGGTTTGGATACCGCGCACTGTGAAGCGAAGACTTTATTAATGGAAGAAGCGCACAAGTCCCGTTACTCGGTCCATCCGGGAGCCACTAAAATGTATCGGGATTTGAAAGAAAATTATTGGTGGCCGGGAATGAAACGCGACATTGTTAAGTATGTATCTAAGTGCTTGACATGTTCTCAAGTAAAGGCGGAACATCAAAAACCTTACGGGAAACTACAACCTTTAGAAATTCCGGTATGGAAATGGGAGAATGTGACTATGGATCTTGTAACCAAACTTCCAAAAACAAGGAAAGGGCATGATGCAATATGGGTCGTTGTTGACCGCCTTACCAAAAGCGCCCATTTCCTACCCATTCGAGAGACTTATTCCTCAGAAAGGTTAGCGGAAGTTTATGTGAATGAGATCGTCTCCCGCCATGGTGTACCGGTGTCTATTGTCTCAGATCGAGATACGCGATTCACCTCCCGCTACTGGCGGAAATTTCATGAAGGAATGGGTACCCAATTGCATGTAAGTACCGCATACCACCCACAAACGGATGGCCAATCCGAACGAACGATTCAAACTCTCATAGACATGCTGAGAGCATGCGTGATGGATTTCGGGGGAAATTGGGATGAACATTTGCCACTAGTAGAATTTTCATATAATAATAGCTACCAAAGTAGCATACAAATGGCGCCGTATGAAATGCTGTATGGAAGAAAGTGTAGAACCCCGGTTTGTTGGGGAGAAGTAGGACAAAGGGAACTCGCACCGAATGATGTAGTGGCGATAACCAATGAAAAGATCGACGTTGTACGGGCTCGATTAAAAGCGGCGCAAGACCGACAAAAGTCCTATGCGGATAAAAGAAGACACCCTATTGAGTTCCAAGTGGGGGACCGAGTATTCTTGAAGGTGTCCCCGTGGAAAGGCATAATTCGATTCCGTAAGCGAGGAAAGTTGGGTCCCCGATATATCGGACCGTTCAAGATTCTAGCTCGAGTTGGAAAGGTAGCCTACCGTTTAGAACTACCCTCATCATTAGAAGGAATCCATAGCACTTTTCATGTGTCACAATTGCGGAAGTGTTTAACGGATGAAACGACTCATGTACCCCTTGAAGACATCGAAATAGACGAGAAGATGAATTATATAGAAAGGCCGGTAGCCATAAGGGATTCCAAGATAAAGACTCTTCGCAACAAAGAAATCAGGCAAGTATTGGTCCAATGGCAACACAGGAAGGGGTCGGATCTCACTTGGGAACCAGAGAATGAAATGAGGAAGTTCTACCCGTTTTTATTTGGTACGTGAATCAGGTTTCGGGGACGAAACCTTCTTTAAGGGGGGTGGACTTGTAACACCCCAAAATAGTAATTATGCTCATTTACATGTTAATATGATATGCTACAAGTTATAACACACACAATTTTAATATGATTGTATTTACGTTGTAAACTAGGTTATGAGTAGGAATATTTACATTAGGATAATATTTAAGAATTATGAACTTGGTTAGTAAGTATATAAGTAAGGTTTAACTATAAGAAAGGGAATTGCCATAAATAATAAAAACTGAATCTTGAAGGGGCAAATGTGACATGAATAGAAAGTGGAAATGATAAATTAGAATTAAAACACAATCACACACATAACAGTGTGTGTGTGTCAACCAGGAGCCAAGAAAGACAAAGGGGAACCCTTTTTCATCATCCCAAATTCAGCAATTGAAGCTCTAATCTTGGCTAATACTCATGCATGTCCTTGATTTCTTAATCATCCAAGCATGCTAAAGCACTAGGTAAGTAGAATTTCATATTTTGGATGATCTTGTATGTTATGGGTCTTGAGAAATTCATGAGTTAGTATGAAATTAGTAGGATGATGAACTAAGAACATCAATTAGACCATAATGAATGCTTGAATTCGACTAGATTAACATTAGAAGTGAAAACCCACTTAGGGTAAGGGTGTTATGAGGTACAATGTGAAATTCTTGAGTAAAATTAGTACACGGATTATGTATGATGATGTTATAATGAGAACTTGCTACTTGGAACTGATTTAAATGGCATGATTTATGGGATTCGAGTTAAATTGATGTTCTTGTTGGTCTTGATATGATTTGGTTGAAGTTGTGCAAATGATACTTGTACTTTATGCTTTAAAAATGGTATACGCGCCAAGTGTTTGTTGAAATGCTTGAATGAAATTATCATGTGTTATTACTATGTTAAATTATTAGAAATTTGCAAACTTTAGTTGTTCGCTTGATTGTATTAAGAACGGAATGAAAAGAATGGCCTAAGATTAAAGAAAATGATTTTTGATTCTAGGAGTTAAGGAAGAAAGTTCAAGCCGTGCCGGGATACAAGCTAGCAACGACAAAGGTAAGTTCTTTACTTACAAAATAATATTAGTATGTAATAATGTGATACGTCATTATTCTTTTGTCAAAGTTGCATAATTGTAATGAGCTTGATGTAAGTCTATACATGATATGGATATGGGTCGAATAAGCAAGAAAGGATGTTGAGCTAAGTTGAGGAGTTCATGTTCGAATGACGGTTGAAAAAGAGTATATTGTAGTTCGACTAATAACTAGAGGTTGTATGAATTATCTAATTGCAATGTCTATTTGGTTGGTTGTATGTAGGTAAAGCTACTTGATGGATGGCATGGTTGGACCGAACACACTTGCGATGCACGCTTCCGCGAAGTCTCTAGTCATGGTCTACACTTTTGTTAAATGTTTTCTTTCGTTAAACACGGGTCTTTTGTATGTAAGTTAACCCGGAAGTAGTTAGATGTTGAACTTGTAGTCAAGAACTTGGTTATATTTTGTGAAATGTTTGGGGTTAAAAACTTGTTCATGACTATATAGTTGGTTAATGTGAAATTAAATGCAAAAAAATTTACTTATGAATTATTCGACCCGTTTACTATTTTGTCAAATGCAAGTACGTTAGTGTCTTTTTAAGTTTTAGACCTTACATATAAGCACATACTCATTCGAACCTTTGATGTTAAACTTATGTTTACATGTTAAAGAAGTAGAACATCATCCAAGACCTAAACCTTAATATGATTCTAATGGGTATAGTACCCATGAAAAACATTAAATAACCATATTGGTTACCTAGTGTCATATGATGGTTATAAGGTTTAAAAGATGATTATTTATTTATATATATATGCTAAGTTATTCCATATTCTTAATCCACCCTAAACGCCAAACTCACACACCTACGTTTCCTCGTGTAGAAGGACTAGGTGCTCCAAGCTAAATCATCCACCAAACTTACTCTCGGATCATCAAGTCAGGACTTGTAAACCGTGAGTATACTCGATCCCTTTTTCCCCTTTACACTTTGGGATGCAACATGTATGTCTATTCAAAACAACTTTTATGCTTAAACAAAACATACTCTATCTATGAACGAAACATGAAACTATTGTGAATATTTGCTATGCTTGTATGCTCTATGAACGATTTGGAACGTTATATGCTCATTAACTTTGCTAGCCCACCTTAACAATTATAGCGCTATAGGATTGACGCCCCGCCCGTTATTCTTGTGGGTATTGTTAAGTTAAACTTTACCACCCCGCTAAACTTTTGGGATTAGGCTTGTTATGCGTTGTATTCTTGGGTTTGATCATATTGTACGCCAAAAATTGCATTGCTAGTAATTTACACATTATGTAACATGTTGGATATGAGTTTTTATTCTATTATGCTATGTAGTCAAACTTGTATACTCGCCTTTGCTTTTGCATTGAACTCTATTTTAATACATGTTGCAGGTTAATTGATGAAGTGATGTTACACGATGAAACAAGATTTAGGGTGGACTAGATACACATCTAGATTAATCTATCCTTTATTGTTATGATTTATGTTGAAACAATGTTGTTATTTTTGTTTGAATCTTGTATGACAATTAGTCTTGAAATGAAATTCGAATTTAATTAAATATTGTCACATAGTGTTATGAAGTCTCTGGCAATCTATACACACTTTGTCTCATCCCGATGTTTCCGCCATCGGTTGGGGTGTGACATGAGCGTAGATCGATCTTTGAGAAACACATAGCACCTTGTAGCTGATCAAACAAATCGTCGATGCGAGGTAGAGGGTATCAGTTCTTGATGGTCAGCTTATTCAATTCCCGGTAGTCGATACACATCCTGAACGACCCATCCTTCTTTTTGACGAAGAGGACTGGTGCGCCCCAAGGAGAGGTGCTCGGGCGAATAAAGCCTTTTTCAAGTAATTCCTGGAGTTGGTTCGAGAGTTCTCGCATTTCGGATGGCGTGAGTCGATAAGGGGCTTTGGCTACGGGGTTAGCTCCAGGAATGAGGTCGATACGAAAGTCGATATCACGACTTGGCGGAAGTCCAGGGAGATCACCAGGGAACACCTGAGGAAATTCACGGACCACTGGGACGTCTTTGACTTCGGCCTTCTTTTTCTTTTCCTTCTCCGCTACTACAATGTTGGCCAAGAAAGCTCTGTATTCCTTGCGGAGATACTTGCTAGCTTGGATACATGACATGAGCTTGAGACCTTTCGAAGCAGTTTCACCGTACACACATAAAAGATCACCATTTGCGAGCGAAAATCGAATCATTTTATCGAAGCACACAACTTCAGTATGGTTTTCGCGTAGAAAGTCCATGCCTACTATGATGTCAAAACTTCCGAGCTGCATCGGAATAAGGTCGATTGGGAAGACATGATTGTTGAGCTCGAGGGCACAATCACGAAGAACAGAATTTACTGCGACAGTTCTTCCAGTAGCGACTTCAACTTCGAATGACGAGGGGAAATAAGAACGCTTACGACTAAGGAGCTTCTCGAATTCAAACGACACAAAGCTGTTATCGGCTCCAGTATCAAACAAACATGATGCATAAATACCATTCACAAGGAACGTACCATTAACCACGTTGTTGTCAGCCTGGGCTTGACGAGCATTGATGTTGAAGTTTCTGGCGCGGGCTGCTTGTTGCTTCTGCTGAGGCTGCTGCTGCTACTGGGGTTCTTGCTTCACAAACCTGTTCGGGCACATGTTTGCAAAGTGGTTAGGGTCACCACATGCAAAGCAGACTCGAGCATTGATCGCGGGTGCTTGAGCTGCGTGTTGGCCTTGTGGGGCTGGAAGTAGAGCTTGATGAGCAGTGGCTTGAACTGGGGCTTGACGAGGACCATAGCGACAATTAGCAGTAAAATGGCTATACAGATTGCAATGAGCGCAGAAACGACAGGCAAGTCCCACCGGGTGATGATATGAGCATGTCGGGCAGAGCGGGTGGGGACCTCTGTATGCATGCTTTGCTGGCGGCGCTTGAGTGGCTGGTGCTGGTCGAGGATGAGACTGCTGCTGAGCCGGTACGGCTTGCAGAGGGGCAGCAGTTGTAGTGACAACACAGTTCTTGTTGCTGGAGCTGCTGTTGTTGTGCTTCTTCTTGCGGCGTGATGACTTGGATGGTTGAGCAGTGGTGGTGTCGGCGGTCGATGCAGTGGTGGCTTGATGCAAAGACTTGGAGGGCTTATCCCAGAAACCAGCTTTTACTCACTTGTCATTGATCTCGGCGGCAAGCAAGTAAGTTTCTTCGATCGATGAGGTTTTCGCGGCGTCAACAAAATCGGCAACACAATCGGGTAGAGCTCGAATGTACTTCTTGATGGCCATGTCTGACGTCTTGACTTGATCGAGACAGATGATGCTGAGCTGTTTAAAGCGAGCTGTCAAGGCAGCGTTATCTCCGTCCTTCTGCTTGATGTTCCAAAACTCGTCCTCCAGCTTTTGGCATTCATGGGGTGGGCAGAATTCGTCCATCATGATGGCTTTCAGCTCTTCCCAAGTCAGCTCATAAGCTGCATCATTCCCGCGTTTGTTTCGTTCGGTCGTCCACCAGTCTAGAGCTCGGGACTGGAAGACGCCAGTTGCGTTTAGGGTACGGAGATTTGCAGGACAGCCGCTTTGGCGCAGAGTGACTTCGATAGAATCGAACCATTGAAACATAGCCGTTGGGCCATCTTCTCCGGTGAATTCCTTTGGCCCACATGCCTTGAACTGTTTGAAGCTAAAGACAGTCTTGGCAGCATCCTTTGGAACTTCAGTTCTTGACTCCTCAGATGATTTGCTGACGTTTTCATAGACATCGCTCACAACTTTTGCCACTTGCTTGGCGATGATAGCAGCAAGACATTTGTCTCTCTTTTCTTGGCGGGTAAGCGGGGTTCGGTGTCCGGATGACGACATGGTCTGCAACAGACATCGTCGTAGGTCTCAGACACATCAAAATCGAATCTCACCTCACACGTCTACTACTTACTAAAGCTCAGGAACACGTCGAAACATGTATCACATAAACACATAAGCACATAATCACATATTCACGTAGTCACAGAAGCATATAAGCACGTAGAGCACAGAGACACATAGACACAGAAGCACATTCCTATTTAATCACAGAGGCAGTCAGAATACAGAAACCTATCATTCAAAGTTCGCGTGACATTCGTATGTATCGGTCGCGATTAGCATATCGAGTAGCATCGTATAGTCGCATAGCATGTCGAGTAGTACAGTATAATCGTATAGCAAGTCGAGTATGGTATAAGCGTTTACCGTAGCATAATGTCGTTTAGATTTGTAGCGACTTGTTATCGTATTGAGATAGAAGAGCAAATGCGAGTCGTGTGTGTCGATCGTAGTGATAGCAAAAATCGAATAATCCTCCAAAAACATAAACACATAATAGGTAATTACACATAAAACACATAAAATCGACGAATCGTCAGAGTGGCAACTGCCGACTCAAAAATACAAAAATCGAGAATTAGATCGTCTGCGGCTACTAGACATCGACTACCCAAAGCGATTCGACTATTCTCAATAGACTTGTCGTCACATTTCGACTTTCGGGATCGTGCTTCCGCCTCGATTCTTGGGCATTCAGCACGTATTCCCTAGGTCATACTCGTGAGTTCAGGTCGTTGGAGTCCGTCGAGGCTTTGGTGAGATGAGTAAAAGTTGGAATAAGTTGTCAAGGTTTGGGTTTCACCCTTGGCTTAGCAATTTCTTCCTTGTTTTAGTGAAATTGAGGAGATTATTCATCAAAATATGGATTTCACTCCTGATTTGGTATAATTCTCCTCGTTCGATATTGAAAAGTAATGAAGAAACTCTTTGATAAGTTGGTAAAACAATACCGAGCAAGTAACTTAGTTGAGAGTTTGCGGTTTTCACACCTAATCTCGACTAAATTGCTTGGCTCTATTTGAAAATTCGAGTGCAGTGATAGTGAAGAATAGCAGCATTTAGCACATACGCTTGGTTTGTTGCTTCCTAACTATAGTCTAGGTCTCTAAGACATCGACCCGGACTAGGTCGAGTCTAGCCTAATTCCCTATAGTTATGGCTCTGATGCCAATCTGTCACACCCCAACCGATGGCGGAATAATCGAGGCATGGCACTGAGCGAAACATATTGTCCAGAAGTTTCCATAACAATTATTATCACTATTCAATTTATATAATACGTCCCATACCGTACCTTAAATAGCAAATAAATTATTACAGATAATCATCAAATCAAATATTCTGTTCCGACAACTCAGATTTTAAATATAAAAATTGTTCAAATGCCTCTAGAGACTCGATCTGCAAGATCTACAGACAACTATGCTCTAGACGCTTATTCTAAGCTTGCCTTCCTAGCAGATAAGCATCCTAATTGCCTGTCACATACATTAAAATAAAGTCAATACATACAATGTAAAGGTGAGCATACAAGTTTGATAATAGCATAATAGAGTTCGAAATAGTTTACGCATAACCAACACGTACACAGAGGAAAATGAAGCATGTTAATTATCGACATGGACCTATCGATACCATTGACTGCGGGTTGACTGCCCGAGGCAGTTGGCAATACATGATTACCACCATAATCCATGCAAGTAATTTGTCCTTAACAACCCCCGTGTGAACGGGTGCTGAGTCCAAACTATAGTACTATCGTCATTAAGGCAGGTAGACAGCATTCCACGTGTAAACATAACAACAAGCATTCATTTAGTCACGTAATACATGCGGTAATGGTTAGCATTTGAAATAATTGAGTATTGTGTTCAATGTGATTTCGTATAAGTAACGTATGTAACACCCAAAAGTGCTAAAAGCAAAAAGGGATCGAGTATACTCACAGCGATTGATGGATTGAAGGGAGCGCTTTAGAGTAGAGTTAGCCTGGATAGTTTGATAGTATAACGATGAGTAACGTGTAAAACGAATACAAGTGTTAATGGGTCGAATAGCCTGGTCGATCAGACGGTAGGTTCGATCGGACGGGTTGTTCGTTCGGTTTGACAGTCCGTTCGGTCAGCCTGTTCGGTCGGCCAGTAGGCTGGATCGGTTGGCTGTTCGAGTGGATTGTTTCTTCCTTTGAGTAGGATGTGTTTGTGTATGATGTCTTGACCTTTTGAGGTTTTCGTTGTAGTATTTGAGAACATTGAAGTGTCCTTACCTTTCAGGTCGATCAATCGAACGGGCCGTTCGATCGGCCGGCTTGACCGATCGGTTAGGTACTTCACTAATAAGTCCTCAGCAGGATGTCACCTGATCGGACGGCATGTTCGATCGGGTGGCACTCCAATACGTCGAACGAGTTGAAAATCGATTAAGTGTTGAAGCATAGTATCTCATGATCCGAAGAGTAATTCAAATCAAACCGTAGTTCGATCGAACAACACTTCGTTCAATACTAGACTTCATGAAATTGTTAAAGTGTGGGGCCATGTGCTAGCCGATCGGTTGGCCTGGTCGTTCGGCTGACATGTCCGATCGGTTGGACTGTTCGTTCGAACAGCCTGTCCGATCGGTCAGCATCCTGACCTGGTCGGCCTGTTCGTTTAACACTTGGTTGTTCTGGTTGCTTGACGTTATATCGAGGTATTTTGACAACGAGCTGAACCATGGAACCTTCGTTCTTACCTGTTTCCCCTGCTCGGACAGGAATCACCCAAGTCCGGCCGGTGAACTATTCGGAACGGTAGTTTGACGTTTAACCCGAAATCGGTGAACCTCGTGGATAGAATTCTTAATCTCGAACCGCACAACTACTAGAGCGATTAGTGAGTGGGTTCAAGCTCCGTTTCTACCGATTTGAAGGCATTGTGTGTAAAAGAGTTGAAAGAAAGTTGGAAAATCCATCTTTCAATCTTTCCCACCGTGAATATGTTTAGATCTGTGGTAGATCTTTGTTTGTTTATGTGGAAATCGGTTAGATCCAAACTATTCTTGGTGGATTGAGGCCAAAATATGAAGTTCTTCAAGAACACCATGATGACATCATCCTAAAATGCTTGAATCTTGATGATTTCACGGTTAAAAGTTAAGATCTGAAAGATAGAAAGGTGTAGGAGTGTGTATAGACCAAGAAAGTACAAGATTTAGGATGAAATCTTACCAGGATTGAGAGAAATCTGAAAAAAAGTGAAGTGCACGAGCTGGTCGGTCAGAGAGTTTCCAAAAGTGGAAAGAATGACAATGACAGGGCTATTTATAGGCTTCCCCAAGAGGAAAGGGCTGGCCGATCGGCCAGGCATCCCGATCGGACAGCCTGCTCGATCAGACAGTCCGTCCGATCGGCTGGGCTGTTCGATCGGCTAGGAGCCTGATCGATCAACAGCCTGTTTCGAGCGTTCGGTGCGACGATTTCTGATATTTCGATTTCGATTGAAGACGACACGAATACGGTAGAGTTTCCTATTCAAATTACTTTTACTCCCAACCACTATATCTACATACAAGCATCTATATTTCACACTATCTTTTCGCCACCATTTATCATAGTTCGATTTCAATTGAGTTCGATTAAGTTTTCGAGTTTCGATTGATTACCATACATAACATAAAGTAAACATGCACAAGTAACACATAAGGCACACACACACGTATACTAACACCAGAATTCGCGTAATTCGAGTTTCGAGTTCGATGATGATTCGAGTAGCTTGATCATTGATTGATTGACTTTATCGCATTGTTACTTCCTATTATTCACAGTCGCAAATCGTTTCGCGTTGATAAACATTCGATTACTTTGATTAATAACACTTACTCCACATAATACAACTAACAGAAACACCAACCTAGAATAGACTAACCATAGTCAAAGAAGTCAATCTTGACTTTGACTTTGACTTTGACATTCGGTAACACGGGGTGTTACAACAAGTAACACATAAGGCACACACACATATATCAATAACCAAAATGCGTTGTTTTATCTCTATGTTCCTCTGATTATGTTCATATACTAGTCACTAGTAGGCCGTTGTTTTACAACACGTTATCAACACGAATTGCTTTGAGAGTTGGATCATCTTGCATGAGGTAAATGTATTTCATTATTTATTATTCTCTCACACATAAACCATATTGTAATTCATACGATATTGGGTTATTTCGAGATGTATATTTATTATTTCAATTAACTATGAATTGGTTTTTTTTTTTTTGAACGACAACTATGAATTGTGATATTGTAATTATGTTGATCACCAAGTAATGTGAAGCTGAATCAGAAATAGAGATCCATGAATTTTGATTCAGTTTACAAGGTTTTACTTAGTAGTTTTATCAGGTCCTAATATTAAACTATTAAGTTTATTTAATTTACGGAATTCATGGAAAATATTTGTTTCCTTTAGTATATTTTTGCTTTAGTTTTAAATTAAATACTTTTACATACTTAGTTGTTTTTAGATCTGTTTGTGTATTCTAGATATAATATGGTACATTTTTGTATTACATTTAAATATAGATCTAAACTAGTAAATTAATATCTTTAATTTTGGTTGAATTTAAGAGTGATATGTATACCATGTTCAAATCTTTAAGAACGTTTTTCCTTATTGCTTTTGCTATTTTGGTTCTAACCACCCTGTTGTGCCATAAACGCCCAATGATCAAACCTGTATGTCTCCGGTGAGGCAACTACATCTATGTTTTACCTTATGTATTTGATATGGTTAACGATCTATTTACCACCATTTAGTTTGCATTCCCTACATATTTCACCAATGGAATGAAGTATAAAATGTATAATTTGTGTACTTAATTAATTTAAATGGATTTATTGATTTTAGGAGGTTATATACATGTTTAGCTTTGTTGTTTGAGTGAGGTTGCTAGTAAAATTAGATTAAAGTGGTCGGTTAAATACATATGAATAGTATCTGTAAAAATGGTTTCTTTGGAGTTGAAACACCATTGCTTTTAATGTTGGTATAAATCATATTTGAATTTCTTATACGAAATTATTATTAGTTTATCATATGTACATACACTTGTATATGCATAGATACACATTTTATTTGGAGATTGTCATTTTTCAGTTTGTTGTCAAAGCATACTAGCTTATTGGTGACAAATGTTTAATTTAATTAAAAAAAACTGAGTGATTTATAGTAATGTTGACATTTTAATATCCATGATATATGTTTTGCCTTTACTTGGTTGAGTATAACAATTAAAATCTTTTGGTTCTAAAGTTAAGAGTTTTTGGTTTAAGTAAAAAAAATCATGTATCCTTTTTGTTAAATGAAAAGTCGAAAATTTATGTCATTTGATTACATTTGCATTAATATGATTAGTACATATATAACTATAATTTATGTATAATCTCATGGTGTCTTATATGTGGAACTTGATCCACATATTAATTATTAAAAAAAATGACTTATTTGAAACTAATAAATAATCATGTGTTTGAGAACTTGATAAAGAAAATTATTTATGTTCAAACTTGAGTGAGATATATTTGTATCTAAGATAAACCAATGATTGTTTATATATTATACATAAAATATATATTTGTTTGTAGTGGATGGGCAAGACATTTTATATGTAAAGTTCTATTATATGGTGATATGTTGTATAGTTTGATTTTATAGTATGCGCTTATATTTGGTTTGATATCATTTATTATCAAAGATGATACGGAGAGAACAACTAAACCAAAGTTATGATCTATTATTACTATCATGAAAGAATACAACTATTCTTAAATACGACACGAAGTGTCATACTCACGTATCTCATTATCAAGTTATGAAAGACCGTAAGATGTCAGACCGATAATATTATATAATCGGACATACGATTACTTCTCGATTGATATTATGTGAAGAGAAATTTATTTATAAGATAAATCAGATAAAACAAATTTTTTTTGTCCCTCAAATATGCTTCTGAGGTATAAATATGCTTAAATATGACATCAGAAGTTTCATACTCTCTGAATCTGATTATTAATTTATAAAAGGTCATAAGATTTATAGACCTATAATACTACATGACTCGGTCATGTAACGATTTCTCAATTTATAATATATGAAAAGAAGATTGTCTTTAATGAAAATCTGGATAAAAGATGTTCATTTGTCACACCTGAAATATGCTCATTAAGTAGCGAAACGATTAACAAAGTATGAGTTTAAAATGATCTCATACCCATGTGACTGAACAAAGAATGAGAATCCATGAATGTTTTTGGATTCTATCTCATTGCATAAAGTGAATATGATGATGATCAGTGTAAAGGTCACGATCATGACCAAAGGAAATTATAATGATGCCACCATGAAAGTTTGTTATTATGCTCATGTTAATAATGAGATAAATTATGTTTATTATGTGGTGATTATACAATGATCGTTATAAAGATCATGATCATGGTAAATGAGAAAACTATAATGATCCTATATTGATAGTGAGATCAACCATGTTAATATTGAAATCGGCCATAAGAAGTGACTCACTAAGGAAATGATTATACAAGAATATAATATATGAAACATGTATAACATATATGATCCATAAAACCTCCGGTGAAGAATGAAAAGCTATAAAACTTGTCCTGGTTCTACTTCATTTCCTGAATTGAATGTGATTATATAAGGATCATTGAAAATATCGTGATCATGGACATAATTGAGAAATTTGTAATGACGATCGTAATAATAATGAGATCGGTCATCAGTAGTGATATGATAGCTAAGTTCAGAATTGTAATAATGGTCATAAATGAGATTGACCACTATAAGTGGCAAATTATGGTAGTGATTATACAAGAACAAAATGTGAAAAAAAGATAAAAGTCATATAACAAAATAGTTTGCAATGATAACACGTTGTTCTCTCGCGTAATACAACTACTACACATACGATCGTAAACTAGAAGTTTATGTATCATGATTATTTACTTAATTGGCATACTGGTTAGACCACACCGAGTCAATGATGATGTGAAACATAATGAAGAAGTAGAAGATTCTTCAAGCTGATAATTTGTATGTAATGTTTGCTATCAACGGAAATTTATATTTGCCAAATAAAGAAGAGTGTGTATCCCTAAATATTCTGGAAGTGACTGAAGGATACACATATCCAAACATGATACCATTTAGTGTTTTAAATCGATGCATCGTCTAAATGGTTATCAAATTCACAACTTGAAGTTTGTGTGATATGTGGCTTAGCTAATGAGATAACAAGCACAATATTCCAGATTACGTATTTATTTTGGTAATTATGGTAAATTTAATTCCTAAGTTCTTAAAAAAACACTCGTATAAGTGCTTTTGTTAAGACGGTCACTGAACGTCTACGATTGGCAGCAAAGCAAATAATCATGAGAGCAAGTTCATGTTTATATATGAATACATGTAATTTTACATGCAATAACATTAATTCACATCAAGCCAACATGTTGTAATAGTTTCTACCCATTATAGTTGGTTTTAGTCAGGAACCAAATATGTCCCTTCTAAGATTTTGATTATGCAGTATATATTGAAATTGATCCATCACTATGCACAAAGATGGGACCTTAAAAGGTGGTTGGGAATATATGATAACAAATAGAGTCTTTCACAAGATATTTATTTATGGTTCAATTAATTGATATCCATCTAAATGGATTAACATTCCCAACATCAGGGGGAGATAAAAAGCAGTTGGAAAAGAAATGAGTTGGTATGAATTATCATTGATCCTCAAAACTAAAAGTGTGAACCAGAAGTTCAAAGAATAACTCATTTACAAAGATTAGCGAATCTATTACCAAACGCTTTCACTGACCTTAAAAAGGTGACTATGTCACATATACCAACTGCTAATGCTCCAATTAAGATGAGTGTCCCAGAAGGACAATCACCACATGTTTGTAATGAGTCTATTGCATGTCTGAAGCGTGGTAGACCAATCGATTCCAACAATAAAATTCCTCAAAAGTTGGAGCAACTAATTAAGATGGTCAAGTCGAGGTTATATTAAAATGATCTCTTGAAGAGACAATAGACATGATGGTTCAAGAAGAACCTCAGGTACCTGAAAATAAAGAGATCTCGATAAGTTGTATCATGTCTAAGATATGTATGGAATTGAAATAAAATCGATATCGTTATACTTTTGTATATAATACAACGCTTGAAATGATGAAGTGACGAGGAACAAGTTTTAAGATCTGCCTATGAATGAAAACATATAAATGATTGGCCAAAATGGAAAGGCACAAATAAGGCAGAGTTGAATTCTCTAATAACATGGAAAGTTTCTGGACCAACAGTCCATACAACTAAAGTTGTAAAATATGTTGGATACAAATGGGTCTGTTATGTGAATTATGTGAAAATTAAATAAAGTGATATAAGGCAGAATTGGTGGCACAAGTATTTTCGCAAAGACCTATGACTGATTATGAGGAGACGCATTCTCTGGTGGTGGATGTATTGGCTTTCCAATATTTAATTAGTCTGGTAATATAAAGAGAGAATTGATATGTGTCTTATAAAAGTTATGAATTACTGGATACTAAAAGTTTACATGAAAGTCCCTCAAGGATTTAATTTATTAAAATCATGTAAAAATAAGTTCTCGAGAACGATATGACCGTTGTATACAGATTCATATTTGAATACATTGAATATAACTGGAACTCCTGACGAGTATCCTAAAGCATCTAAGTGCTTATAAGGTTAAGTGGAAACATCTTATGGATGTAATTCTTGTGCACCAATAAACATATATAGAATACCCGTGCTTGGTGATTATGGTATCTCAATGTACAGTGTATAAGTATGGTACAATATGTATTATACAAATGAAGCAAGTGTTCAAGACATCCTTGCATATGATATAGAAATCAATAAGGAGGTTTATGTAACAGAACTCCTAAAGAGTGTATGCACATACATTGTTTTTCAAAGTGGAAAGAAGTAAGTGAATGATTATAAATGCCTAAAGCATTGATTTCAAAACCTCATGAATGTATCTTTATAAACTTAAAAAGATAGTATGGATAAAATAGTTGGATTGAGTGTTGTACAACTCATGAGATATTATGATAAAGAGCAATACGAGTTTGATAATAGTATCCATCTTTATCAAAAGTCCTCTCCTAAAAGTTCACTATAATCGCAGTTTACAGTGATGATGTCTAGGCACCATCGAGAGAAACTGTCGAGCTTTTAGAGGGAGAATTTTTAAATGACCTTGACACATTGTAATTATCAGTCGACCTGTAGTTCGAGTATATGTGTAATCAACCAAACTATATCTATTAGAGGTTGACGCGTTTTACCATGGACAAAGTTTATCCTTTAACTACGTTAAAGGTTGTTCAATTACTTGATATATAAAATAGTTGTTGTAGCATATGAAAGAAATTGAAATTTTTGGTCTAGAGGTACCATCTTTATGTGCAATTGTGCATTAGTATTTCTTGCTATCTATTCATTATTTATATATCTTTATTGAATTTATTGATTTGATATAGCATGTGTTAAACGACGAAATATTGAAATTGGAAAACATCTATTTCAATGCATCTAAGGTACCTGTCAAAACAAGTTTGGTTAGTTTTGTAAATGCAGGGAATGTAAAAAATCACAGGTGTGGATCTTATGATATTTATGTAAAAGAAGAGGCACTAGAAAGCTCATATGAAGATATACAACATTGCGAACATAAAGAATTGCACATTGAGGGATCAAGCGGCAAATAATTGACTACAAAAACTTTGAGCAACTTTCAATAAAATTGGGCACTAGTCACTTGAAGAATACATGTTCAAATGAGGGGGAGTATTACACAAGTTGCACTCTTTTTCCATTCACTAAGTTTTATCCCATTGGGTTTTCTTAGTAACGTTTTTAATGAGACAACATACCTGATCCAAAAGTATCAGGGGAGAAAATACACGCTGCACTCTTTTTCCCTTAGCTGAGATTTTGTCCCACTGGGTTTTCCTAGCAAGGTTTTTAACGAGGCAGCATCACCAAGCGTATAATACATTGTTTTCTTTTATCACGTGGATAGTCAAGGGGGAGTGTTATAAATAAGCTATATTATGGTGACTATCTACATTCTAACTCTCGTCTCTTCATGTCCTTTGTATTAATGTAATAACACTATATATATATATATATATATATATATATATATATATATATATATATATATATATATATATATATATATATATATATATATATAGGTTCTTTGTATTGCATGTTGATATCTCAATATATAACAATTCTCTATTGTATTCTATCTTTATCTCTATGTTCCTTTGATTATGTTCATATACTAGTCGCTAGTATGCCGTTGTTTTACAACAAAAAAAAACTATTTATAAAAGACGAACGCTTTTAGAAATGACATACACATTTGTATATTTAAAACGTGGTTTATTAAATAATAATCATAAAAATAATGAGAAAATAATAAGACAGTTACAATAATTTTTTTAATTATAAAAACACTTTTTAATATACAAATAAAAAATTTTATTTGAGAGGGAATAAAGTGTGAGTCTGGGGTTAGGTTTTGTTAAACTGGCAAAACTATACGGGTCTAAATAGTAACTTACTCTCAAAAGTTCTTATTATTTAGACAACATAATAAACTTTACCACTGTGATTATTAAATACAAATCGTTTTTTTTTTTTGAACGGCTAAATTTTTTTTAAAACCGACTGGCAAAATACCAATAATGGGTTTTGAAGATATATAACAATTACAATACCAATAATGGGTTTTGAAGCCAGCCCACCTAACTAAACGTCATCCATCCGTAGTCATAAATTCCCTTGTGGGGCGTTATGCGACACGTGCCGTGCCACGTCACACAGAGACTTTATGGGGCGTTATATCACTAGAGCCCTGATGAAACAATGGTTAACCGGGCAGGGTTAACTCACTGGTCTCGTCAAGAAGGGTTAATCCCTTCCTCTCGAGGATCGCTGGCTGGATCACCGGTGGGTTGATCTCCTGCACAAGGAAACAAACCGTGACTCGTAACAAGGAGGATGGGGTGGGGGGTGCTCCTTGTTACCACTCTCCGGCGTGAGAATCAGTAGTTTGCTTGGGAAGCAAAGTAAGACTGTAGTAGTAGTGAGGGAGTTGTGAAGAGATACCTCAAACCTGGTTTGGGGTTGGTATTTATAGCCGAGGAGTGAAGGAGGAGGTGGATGGATAGACTGACGGCATGCTGCACCTTTTGCAGGTGTGTCAGACATGTCGGCCGTGGAGACGACGCCACGTAAGTCTGTCGCTTCCGTAGACCTGACAGGTGACTGCCATTGGTTCCACTTGCACTGTGGTGTCAGTCCCACTTGTTGAGCGTATAGGATGCGGTGCTAGCCGCATCGCTGCCTGCGGTAACATCTGATGTTATCGCGTCTCTTGCTAGTGATCAAGAAATACGCGAGATGCGGTGCTGGCCGCATCGTCGCCTGTGGTGACTGTTGCTGTTATCCAGCTTCCTTGTATTGATAGAAGTGTTCACTGGACGCGGTGCGAGTCCGCATCGCTGTGAATACTTCCGTTTTCATACACCAGATGTGATGCTATGTCGCATCACTCTACCGCTCTCATGTTCCATGTAAGTCCTCCTTCGTTACTAGATAGATTGGATTCAACCCTTGTGTCGACGCGTTCTCGCATGGGCACAAGTAGGTTGTTAGCTGGTGGGGGTTTTGATAAGGGTAATGGTCACTCGCGGTCGATGCTGACGCGAGATCTGGGACCATACCCCTTCAAGTCCCCCCAGTCTAGTGTTGCTGCCACATACAAGTTGTATGTGGGAGGAGTACTGGACTATGGTGTTTAGAAGGTAGTTTGGAGTCTGGAGAAGATCCTAGACCATGTGGATGGTCTTTTCTGTTTGTAAATCAAGCTGGAGGTCTGGAAGGGTCATTTGACGCCTCTTCCGTACCGGTGAAAATGTTTCGTCTGATGCGAAATTCTCAGCCTTTGGCTGGTTGCCACCTGTTGGTGTGCCGAACCAACTGTAGGAATTAGTTGGAGGAAGTGTACAAACTTCGAACCAATCTTTGAGATGTGGTTGAAGGTGTGCACAAACTTCGACCCAACCTTTGAAGTGGTGAATGAAGAAGAGAGCATGTTGTTCCCATGATTGGATATCTAATGATGATTCCTTTCGTGGGGTGTTCATGTTCTTCCCATTAGCTCTCAAGTAACCGCACGTCCTTTGCGGTTACCTCGTTGCTTGACATTGTTGGCCACGGTTGTGGGAGCAACGTTGGGCACTTGCGTCATTGTTGGCCATGTTTGGTCGAACAATGTGATTCTGGATAACGGTCAAATAAACATGATCATAGGCATGGTAATGCCCATCATTGTTTATTCTATCTAACGTACAAGTGGGGTAACAAAGTCATAAGCAGACTTGTTACCGCTTGTTCGACCGCTTGCTGTTCGACAAGGGCTCGTATGATTATTGGGGATTTCGTCCGCATCTCTTCCTTAGGCACCTTCCTTCCCGCTCCAGTACCGAGGAGTTTTCCTTGGAGTAGTTTCGTCCCTCGATGTGGAGTTAGTTGTGGCTCTACCGTAGCAACCATTTCCGGAAGCTATGGTTATGTCCGCAGTGACTCATGAGTGTCTGCGGTTTTGCATTCCCATATTCGCTCGAAACGGGTGTGTTGCTCGAATGCGGCTCTTGAAGGTTCAGGAGTCAGGGTTGCTGATGTGCGCACGCGTACATTCCCTTCCTTCTTCAAGTTAAAGAAGGTGTTCATGTACCCTCTGCGGTTGTGAACCGGACAGGAGGGATTTGAAGCTTAAAGAGAATGATGGTAATGCGGTTTACCTATTTCTGAGATGCGGTTCAGTCCAAAGAACAATGCTAGTTCTGAGTATCTGACACACCTGAACGGGCTCGTGTGTGTCATTTCCGCATATTCCACGTATGCTCGTGGGTAGTGCGGAAAGGTATTATACCCCCTTATAGTGTGAAGACATATATTTTTGCCTATTTTTAGGGGTATGTAAAAAAAACGATATGCGGTATGGGTTATGGTGCGGTATACCAGAAAAACCGCATACCGCTTGCAATTGGATAAGGTAGTCGCTTTTTGTTACATACGTGGCTGAGCGCACGTGTGAGTTGGAGGAAGTTGGTGAGATTATCTGGCATGTGCTGAAATGAAAGGACATTTGCACTGCCCGAGGCATTAAATGCACTGTAGCAAGGAGTGTAAACGTCTCCTATGTCAGGCGCGTGGGCGGCCACGCGCGCGTGGTAACTGTCAGCGGAAACGGCGCTTGACACGTGGTGTCGCGCAATTCATTCTTTTTGAACGTGATGATTCGTTTTCTCCCTCCTCATTAATTGTGATGGGTATATAAGGGGAAACCGTTCGTGGTTTCCCCTCACTTGTTCAAATTTTCAAAAAATTTGCCAGTGAGAGAAAAGAAGTTACTTTGTCTTCTCCGATCAATTGTTTGAAGTTTCCGGTGAGGTTTTCGGAGGTTTTCGGCCATCTGAACCATCAAGTCCACACAATATGGAGGGTGAAAACCCTGAACAGCCGGTAGTAGCGGCTGATGAAGACGAAGATGATGACGTTGATATTCCCGGTGGTGGGTTACCGGTGTTGAAGTGGTCAAAGGGTGGTTTTAAACTCCTGATGACCACCGTTCAGATAGCCGACGAGTGGGATGCTACTTATCCACAAGAGGGGGATACCGGTGCCGATGCTCCGGCCGGTTATATAACTTTGTGGGCTGATTTTTTCAACGACGGCAACCTTAGGTTGCCGGTGACGGTGTTCGTTGCGGAGGTGTTGGAGTATTATCATCTCCATATCTCCGAACTTAGTCCCTTTGGAATGTTCCGAATCAGGAACTTTGAATATACATTCCGTGCCCATGGCTTGCCCATCACTGTTGAAAATTTCCGGCGATTCTACCAGTTGAAGGTGAACACTGGTTTTTTCTCGTTTACTCAACGGCATGGGAGCTTGAAGTTGATGACGCCTCCTAAGGGTGTGACAGGCTGGAAGAAGAAATTCTTCTATGTTAAAGCCTGTGCGGTCTATGCCAGCATGTCTTTCAGGAATGTCAACGTTGGAGTTTCTGATGAAGATATTCCTGTTGCCACCGCAAAGACTGTGGATTGGTTCTCTAGGCTGCGGCCTATTGAACTCAAGAAGTTGGATAACCATCAGCTGTGGGTGTTGCGGATGATGCTCACTAGACCGGATAGGAAGGCACGGCCCGTTTTGCCGGAAAAGAGTGGTGGTAAGTTTGTTACTCTTTGTTGTTTTCCTTACTTCCTAATCCTTGTAGTAACCTGCATGCATGTGTTGTATCAGTGGATGCGGTTGGCTTGTGGAGAATGTTCGAGCCCGATTTCAAGGGCCGGGTTGAGCTTATTGCGGTTGAGCTGAAGAAAGGCTTCAACCTAGAAATTCTTAGCAACTTCCGCGTGCCGTCGCGCGCAGTGCTGGATGCCCCGGTGCCGGGAGACGCAAGAGGTAGTTCGTAAGTTGCATCTGTTTTTCCAGTTTATCTTTTTGACTGGTTTTCTTGATTGTTTCAATGCAGCTATCCTTGCGGATTTGGGGAAGTTTGAGAAGCGAATCCCCAAAAAGCATGCGGAGAAGAAACCGGTGAAGAAAACCACGCGGGGTCGTGGCAAGGGGAGGGCTGAAGGCTCAGTTGCCCCTTCTTCAGTTTCTGAAGCCGCAGGTACCTATCGATCTTGTTATCGCGGATATACCGATTACGTGGTAGTATCTGACACCCTTGAGGGTTTGGGTGTTATAGGTAGTGGTGCGGCTGCGGGTGGAACTGCTGCGGGTCCCCCCGTTGTTGGTGAAAAAAGAGGACCAGAGCAGAAGGCTGCTGGTGGTGGTGAACCAAAGCGTCAGAGACTGCAGACCAAAAGGGCTGTTCCGGCGCAAAAGAAACCTGCGGTTGTTGCTGGTAAGTATATCTTTTTTTATTGTTTTGCATGTACAATATGTTGGATTAACAATTGTTGCTCTTTGTGTTGCAGAATCCTGAGATGCAGGTTATTCTTTTTTTGACTTCCCTTCGTCTCCCCTGCATACCGCTGCTGCGGGTGCGGGGGTACCGAAGGAGCCTGTTGTGCCCAAGGAGCCTGCGGCCCCTTTTGTTGGGCCAGTTCGCGATCCCACCGTGGAGAAGACGGTGGAAAAGACTGCTGACCAGATATTCGACACTGTGGATTCCTCTGACAATCTGATCTCTCCTAATGAGGGTGATGGATTGGACTTGAGGTTTTCAGATGCTGGTAAGCAGAAGTCTGATGCTGAGGTGCGGCAGCATGATGCTGAGCCGCAGAAGTCTTCTGCTGGTGAGAAGGGTACCGGTTCGTCTGCCGGTGGTGTGGGGTATGATGGGCCTCCAATTCAGCCTGGGGAGTCTGAATTGGAGTCTTATTACCGCACCTATACCCAGGGTCGAAGTACTGTTTATCACCGACCCCCCTGGACTGTATGCAGGGGGATGATATTTCCAACGACCCTTCTGCGTGCAAGGAGATTCTGGGTGGTCTAGGCACCCCATTTGAAGTTGAACGTGCCCGTTCGGCACCCCGTGAGCTGCGGATCAACCAACTTTCTACCATGCTAGTAGGAAGTTCCATAGTGGCGAACGCCATTTTGGAAGACTACAAGGTGTTAGGCCGCAGGGAGGAGAAAGCTGCGCGCTTGCGGGCCGAAGCGGAAGAGTTGGTCAAGGCTGCTCGTGCGGGTGCGGAGCAGCTTGAGAAGGATAGAGCTGCTTTTGAGAAGCAGAAGCAGACCTCGGAGTGGGCTGCCACTGCTCAGCTGAAACAGGTTCGTACTCTTGCCAAACTTCTTTCTGATGAACGCAAGAGTTGGAATGAAAAGTATTCCAATGAGCGCAAGAAGTGGAATGAATCTTGGGCGAAGCAGAATGACAATCTGTTTCGTGCTCGTCAGGAGTTGACGAATGCCAAGGCAGCGAACGTTGCCTTGGGCAAAGAGAAAGCTGCAGCTGAGGCGGTTGCGGTTAAGGCGCAACAAGCAGAGGCCCTGGCTGTTAAAGCGCTGGAAGAGGCCAAGGAAACGGGGGCCCGTACTGCGAAGGCCCTGGAGGAGGCCAAAGAGAGGGAGAGCCGTTCTTCCAAGGCTCTTGAAGAGGCGAATGCTGAGCGCATTCGTTTGGATAAAGTTGTTGCCAGCCTGCAGGTATGACTTGTTACCTTTGTTTTATATTTCCCTGTTTTAGGAGAATGTTTACTGATTTTGAGTAAACTATTTTATGCTCTTTGAAAGGCTGTTGTTAAGGCTCGGGAGGACGCGGTTAAAGACCTTACTGCCCGCGTATCGGTTGCGGAAGAGCGGGCTAATGCTGCTGTTGAGGCCAAGGACGCCTTGACCTCTTCTTTTAACCAGCTTGAGGGTGACCGCGAGTGGATGCGGAGTCACGGTATCGCGCATGTAAGTATCCCTTGCCTTTATATTTGCTTGGATTAGTATCCGAGACTTATCATTCGTTTATTGCAGATTGTTCAGGCTATCATGGATGCGCCTGAGACCGCAGCTGGTTTGGACTTGGTCAAGCAGCGTGCTCGTGACGCTGGCTTTAAAGCTGGTTATAACCGCTGCATTTCCCATATGAACGTCATGTCTATAGGCGGTGTTATCGAAGAGCGATCCGGCTTTCGGGACGTGGATACCGAAGGTCGCCTGAACGCGGCCGTAGCCTCCTTTTATGATACGTCCCTCTCTTGTGTAGAGAATTTGGACGACTGTTTAGAGGCTGCGGATTACGTTGACCGGCTGCGGATGCTGTATGCTGATGCCGAAGAGGAGGATCCCGCTGGTGGTGCTGGAGATGACGGGGGTACCAGCGGTACGAAATAGGGTTTAGGTTGGCAAGTGTGCCCCCTTTTTGTTTTCCCCTTGTATATATTAGGAACTTTATGTAAATCCATTAAGCACCGCGTGGGTGCTTGAATTTTTTGAATATAAAGTTTTTTGTTCAATGTGTACAAGTGTTTTTAATTCTTGCATGTTTGAACGCATGTATGCGGAACTTTACCCATTTGTGAATGGGGTCAAGTATACTCCATACCTTTGTCGTATGAGTACGCGTCAATTCTGTTATTTACCCCGTTAGGGTTTTAGAATTGTGGAAGCTTTGTAAAAACTTATATATCCGGAACTCTACCCATTTGTGAATGGGGTCAAGTATACTCCATACCTTTGTCGTATGAGTACGCGTCAATTCCATTGTTTGCCTTTTTTGGCTCAGGAATTGTGTTAAGTGTTAACAAAAACTTGTTTATCCGGCCGGATAAATATGCAAGTCTTTTTGCCTTTTGCTGGCCTATTACAATATTTGTGTGTGGTTACCACTTTGTATGGGTATCGCGAATGAAGATTTTGCCGATCTGTTTTTGGGATACCGCAAAGTGGAACACGCATTTGTAATAGTAGTAACAAACAATAATGTATAAAATTGCTTATTTATTTATTTGCCAATGGCCTGCGGCCCGGTATGTTACATAGAAAATGTAGGAACATGGCTTACATATAACAGCGTCGAAGCTGTTGTGCGTTCCATGTTCGTGCGATAGGTTCGCCTTCTAACGTTTGTAATTTGTATGCGCCTTTCCCTAAGACCTCTTTGATGAGGTAGGGTCCTTCCCACTTGGGGGCAAGTTTGCCTGGGCGCTCAGCATTAGATGCTTCGTTGTTGCGTAGGACGTAGTCTCCTGGATTGAAAGTACAAACGCGGACGCGCGTGTTGTAGTACTTTTCAAGTTTGGATTTATATTTGGCCTCGTTGATGGCAGCGTTTTCGCGCCTTTCTTCCAAGAGGTCCAAATCGATCCTGCGTTCGGTGATGTTATCTAGTTTTTCAATAGCCAACATTCTAGGAGAGGGGAGACCTACTTCCGCGGGGATCACTGCTTCTGAACCGTAGACTAGGCTGAAGGGTGTTTCCCCATTGCTTGTTTTTGGGCTAGTACGGTGAGCCCATAAGATACTTGGGAGTTCATCGACCCAGCCACGCCTGGCTGTTCCCAACCTTGCTTTGATGCCCTCGACTAGGCTTTTGTTGATACTCTCAACTTGGCCGTTTCCTTGCGGATGTGCCACGGATGAGAATATGTGTTCAACGTGTAGTTCTTTTAGCCATTTTTGAAATTCGTCAGCAGCAAAGTTGGTGCCATTATCGGTGACAATGCACATTGGTAAACCGAAACGGCAGATGATGTGTTCCCAAATGAATTTTATCGTTATCATAGCAGTGGTTGAGGCGAGCGGTTTTGCTTCTACCCATTTTGTGAAGTAATCAACCGCTACTATGATAAAATTAACCGCACCCGGAGCGTCAGGGAAAGGTCCCACAACGTCAATTGCCCATTTCTGAAAGGGCCATGCGGTTGTGACGGGGACTAAGTTGTTCTTTGGCCGCAAAGTTTTTGGAGCATGACGTTGACAGTCGATGCATTTGCGCAACTCTTTGACGGCGTCCAGGTGCATACCGGGCCAGTAATACCCGGCATTCATGATTTTGGCCACTACCATGCGTGGTCCAGCATGTATGCCACATATGCCCTCGTGTATCTCTCGGATGAGGTATGTGGCATCCTGGGGGTTGACGCATCGTAGTAGTGGCCCTAGGTATGATTTGCGGTATAAGATACCGTCTCCCATTTGATAATGGCACGCTTTGTATTGTAGCTTGCGTGCCTCTGATTTGCTTTCGGGAGTCACACCTGATTGCAGATATGCGATGATAGGTGTCATCCATGATGTTGTACCGTATTGAATGACGTTGACTTGGCGCAGGGGTACCGAAGGATTTTGCAGAATTTCGATGCGTATCTCCTTTGCCAAGTGCTGGAAGCTGGTGGATGCGAGTTTTGATAGTGCATCCGTGGACTTGTTTTCACTTCGATTAATATGTCGGATATTGAACGAAGCGAATTTGGATGTTAGTTGCAGGGCTTGCTCGAGGTAGAGGATCATGATATCCCCCTTTGCGGCATACTCGCCGCGTATTTGTCCTACAACCAACAAAGAGTCGACGTGTGCTTCCAGATGCTGCACGCCGAGTTTGACTGCTAAACGTAGCCCTGCCAGTAGGGCTTCATATTCGGCCTCGTTATTTGTGCTTTTGAAATCGAGGCGGATGGCATATGTAAGTTCTTGGCCATCAGGACTGACGAGTCGCAGACCTGCGCCCGCACCTTCCTCGTTGGAGGCACCGTCGGTAAATAGTGCCCAAGATTCTGAGGAAGATGGCGTTGGTGCAGGGTTTTGTGCTTGTTCGCATTCTTGGATGCGATTTACCGGTACTTCGGCAGTGAAATCAGCTAAGATTTGGCCTTTTATCGCGGGGCGCGGTTTGTAGTTCAACGTGTGCGCGCCCAGCTCTATTGCCCATTTTGCTAATCTCCCAGAAATGTCAGGTTTGGATAGGATCGGGCCGATCCTGTAATTGGTTAGCACCGTGATGACATGGTTCGCGAAGTAGCGTCGCAACCTTCTTGATGCGTGCACTAGCGCTAATACCAATTTTTCCATTATTGAGTACCTTGTTTCTGGGTCGTTGAGCATCTTGCTGATGTAATAGATGGGTGTTTGAACCCCCTCCCGCTCCACTATCAATACCGCACCTACCGCGTTGTCCGCGGCAGATAGGTATAATATGAGTGGCTCCTCTTTGCGTGGTGCGGTTAAGGTTGGGAGTTGTATCAAACACTCCTTCATTTCCCGGAAGGCGTTTTCGGCCTCTGCGGTCCACTGGAATTGTTCTTTCTTTAAACAGTTCCACAGGGTCTTGATGAAAGGATAAGACTTAGCTGCATGGTTGGCTAAGAATCTGTTGAGTGCCGCTAGCCTGCCGGCTAGTCGTTGCATATCTTTCATCGATGAAGGCGATGGCATGCGCTCGATCGCCTGAACTTTCTCCGGGTTTACCTTGAATCCATCTTTTGTCACGATGAACCCAAGGAATTTGCCTTCTTCCATTCCAAACGAGCATTTCCCTGGATTGAGCTTTATGTTAACGCTTCGCAGAGTCTGGAATGTTCTTTCAATGTCTGTGAGCATGGTATCTTCGTCCATGCTCATGACGACTAGGTCGTCCATGTAGATTTCGACATTTTTCCTTATTTGGCCGCGGAAAGTGTCGTTCATCAGCTTTCGATAGGTTGCGCCCGCGTTGCGCAACCCAAACGGCATTTTTGTATAACAGTAATTCCCGGTGGGAGTGCGGAATGCCGTTTTGTCTTCATCCTCGATCGCCATTTGTACCTGATGGTACCCTTTGTAGCAATCGAGGAAACACTTCCATCTGAATGGTGCGAGATTATCGACCTTTTCGTCGATTTCTGGAAGTGCGTAACAATCCTTGGGGCAGGCTTTGTTAAGGTCTTTGTAATCGACGCACATGCGCCAGCCCCCGGATGGTTTTTCTACCATAACTGGGTTGGATAACCAAGTCTGGTATTTGACTACCCGCAGGATGCCTGCGGAGAGCAGTTCTTCGACTTGCTCTTGCATCGCCTGATTTTTAGCGGACCCAAGGTAGCGTTGGCCTTGGATCACCGGCTTGATACCTGGTGAGGTATTCAAGTGGTGTTGCGTAATATCACGCGGGACCCCTGTCATGTCTGCGGGAGTCCATGCGAAAATGTCTTGGTTCCCGAAGAGAAGCTGCTTCAGATGCGCTCTTGTGGTCGGGGACAAGGCGTGACCCAATGTAACCTTTTGTTCTGGGTATCTCGCGTTGAGAACCCATTTCTCTGGTTGGTTGTTGGGGGTAGGCCTTGCGACCTTGGTCGGACGTAGTTCGTCCGTCATCATGACGTCTTTTCGTGCGTAGATTATCGCGACCCCCGATTCGGTTGGAAAACCGACAGCAGAGTGGGGGACGGATGTAATCATATTGAAATCCCCTTGGGATTCTCTCCCAAGGAGTACGTCATATCTGGAGGTGTGAGGTAAAACCATGAAGTTCACCTCTTCTATTCTTGTGTGTCTGCCGCTGGTAAGACGCACAGGAAAAGTGATCTGGCCCAAGGGAAAGACAGTTTCCCCTGCGAACCCGGCCAATGGGTAATCTACTGCTTGCAACCGATCTTTGTCCTCCTGGTTGAACTGGTTGAAGCATTGTTCGTAGATTATGTCAGAAGTACTGCCCGGGTCGATGAATAGACGCTCGGTGCAGTAGTGTGCCAGTTGGCCTGTAATAACGACGGCGCGCCTGTCGCGCGGTCCGCCTCGGACTTTTGGAAAGACGACTTGCTCGTCTTTCCAGTCATTGTCCGGCCTTCTTGCCGCCTTGCGCGGCCTACCTTTGCCTCCGTTGATCATGTGAGTGGAAGCCACGTACATGGTTCTCTTCCCGGAGGAGGTACCTTCGCCATGAGGGGTGATGCGCTTGGTGGGTTTTTGCCCACCTGGCAAAAGGTGTTGCAATTTCCCCTCTTTTAAGGCTCGCTCAATCTCCAGCCGGAGACTGATGCAGTTGTTGGTGGTGTGGCCCGAGTCCTTGTGGTACTCACAATAGAGTGTGAGATCCTGATTTTTCTTGGACTTCATTGGTTGGGCTGGTCGCAAGAATTGCGGGTCCGCAAGAAGGACCTCGCTTGGCGACATAGTGATCTCGGTCCAGTCGCGGTCTCGAGAATCTTTCTTTGACGCGCGGTTGTCCCGTTGGGCGTTGTGGTTTCTTGGGTCAAACGGGTTGGTTCGCGGGAAGTATGGTTTGGAAATACTGTCGCGATTTCCCGCGTCCCTGTTGCGTTTGTTGTTACGCTTGGACCCTTGGTGGGAGGTTTCGGCTTGGGGTTGTGCCTTTGCCACATGCGGTTCGAGAGACCGCTGCGTCTGGGCGTATGTCTTGACCGCGGCCATGACATCTTCCCATTTTTTAGGCAAGCCCTCCTTGCCAGAGATGGTCATGACCATCTGCCTGTCCCTAACGGCCTTGATGAAATGGTTTCGTGCCATTTGGTCCTGCACGTCACCTATCTCTAGGCACTCTTTATTGTATCGGACGACGAATGCTTCTAAAGATTCGTCGTCCCTTCGCCAGATGTTCATGACGTCCAACGAGTCACGTACGTGATGTCGTTGTTGGCTGAAATGAGCGAGGAACTTTGCGTGCAAGTCCTCGAATGAGGCCAGTGATCCCACTGGCAAAGAATCGAACCATACCCTGGCCCGTGAGGGTCTGGGGGAAAAAGTTGCACCAGGTGGGTTCGTCCCACAGGCCGTTGCACCCTGCGCCCATGAAAACGTTCATGTGATCGTCCGGGTCGGACGAACCGTTGTATTTCCCGACGTTGAATGGGAATTTTGTTGTGGTAACATGAGCGTGGGCAATTCGCGGGGCGAATTTAGAATTTTCTGCCGCAGCTTTTGGCCTGTATGGCTGGTTCTCAGGGCGTTTTGAGGCCCTGAGGTATGTGTTGCGGGGATGAGTGGGAGGAACATAGTTGCGTCCTCCCGGTCTGCTGTTGGTGTCATGCGAATCCCCGATATATGTATGGTCGTCCGGGTCGGTACGACCATACCCTTCGGTATACGGTTGCGGGCCCAACCGGCTCTGAATTCCAGAGCCATGTCGGGATGTGGACCGTCGTCTGTCCTCAACGTGAGGACCTAGGCGAGTATGCACTGTTCCCCTGGTGTGGGACCCATACGAGGAATCGTCCTCGTTAACTGTGTGGATCGAACAATAAGATGATCCGCGTCTTCACGTCTGCTTCTCGAAGCTGGACGTGAATGTACCCTGCCTTCGTATTGTAGAATACGTTCAGCAGGGGTGTGCGGTGCTGGGGTAGGTCCAGCTTGTATTTGCGCTTCCGCACAAGCGCGGTTGTATGTTGCTGTCAGCAGGGCTGCCTGCTGGTCATACCAGGCATGAAGGTCCGTGCCTGGTGGGATCACAGATGCGTACTGTGATATGTCATGTCCAAACGTAAGGGAGGGACCCCTTTGCGTTGACGTGCCGATGTGTCCGGGTTGTGAGGTTGAGGGATTGACCCCTACCGGACCTAGGTTTGGGGGATTTTGGTTATCCCCAGTGTTGTTTTGGTGATCAGTCATGATCTTGAGAGAGGGAAAAGGATAGCTGAAAAAGTGCTAAGAGTAGCGGTGGGCGCCAATGATGAAACAATGGTTAACCGGGCAGGGTTAACTCACTGGTCTCGTCAAGAAGGTTTAATCCCTTCCTCTCGAGGATCGCTGGCTGGATCACCGGTGGGTTGATCTCCTGCACAAGGAAACAAACCGTGACTCGTAACAAGGAGGATGGGGTGGGGGGTGCTCCTTGTTACCACTCTCCGGCGTGAGAATCAGTAGTTTGCTTGGGAAGCAAAGTAAGATTGTAGTAGTAGTGAGGGAGTTGTGAAGAGATACCTCAAACCTGGTTTGGGGTTGGTATTTATAGCCGAGGAGTGAAGGAAGAGGTGGATGGATAGACTGACGGCATGCTGCACCTTTTGCAGGTGTGTCAGACATGTCGGCCGTGGAGACGACGCCACGTCAGTCTGTCGCTTCCGTAGACCTGACAGGTGACTGCCATTGGTTCCACTTGCACTGTGGTGTCAGTCCCACTTGTTGAGCGTATAGGATGCGGTGCTAGCCGCATCGCTGCCTGCGGTAACATCTGATGTTATCGCGTCTCTTGCTAGTGATCAAGAAATACGCGAGATGCGGTGCTGGCCGCATCGTCGCCTGTGGTGACTGTTGCTGTTATCCAGCTTCCTTGTATTGATAGAAGTGTTCATTGGACGCGGTGCGAGGCCGCATCGCTGTGAATACTTCCGTTTTCATACACCAGATGTGATGCTATATCGCATCACTCTACCGCTCTCATGTTCCATGTAAGTCCTCCTTCGTTACTAGATAGATTGGATTCAACCCTTGTGTCGACGCGTTCTCGCATGGGCACAAGTAGGTTGTTAGCTGGTGGGGGTTTTGATAAGGGTAATGGTCACTCGCAGTCGATGCTGACGCGAGATCTGGGACCATACCCCTTCAAGCCCGTAGTCATAAAGCCCCTACCTATCATTACCTAATTATTAATTTTCAATTTTATTAATTAATTGAAAAACACTTGCTTTTTTTTATTTGTCCGTTTTTGAAATCATTCCCCCATCACGGCGCCATATATATAGCGCTCCCCCCTTTTTTGGCCTCATAACGCCTTTCGTCATGGTGTTGCGAGCGCCATTAGGGCTTTATAGGGGCACATAACGCCCTACTACACAGAGACTAACATTGTCAAACACGTTGTCATAATAGCATCTAATGCCTCCTTCTTAGACCATGTGATGGTTAGGCTACTCGGTATGGGGGACGTCTCCGGGACATCTTGGTCCGGCGCCGAAGGGCACACCGTGCCCCCCCCCCCCCCCCCGCGTCCCGTCGCCAACGTCCGACTTCTGACGTTTAGGACGTGCACAAAATGACAAAAAAGTGTGGGGACCGATGTGCATTTGACCGTTTGAAAAAAAAATTAAATTCAGAATTTATATTATTTAAAATCAAACGGTCATAATTAAAAAAACACCCCATTTCACTTCCATTTTTATAAATACTCACCTATTTAACCCTTTTTTTCATAACTTTTCACTCTCTACCAACCCATTCTCTCTCACATTTTATTACCACTCTTCCTTTTTTATAAAAACTCTTCATATTTTGTACCATTTTTTACCCGCTACCACCCCATCTCTCACTAAAAAATTATCATGGCTTCACCCATTTCTTCGATTTCTTCTATGTCTTCATCGTCTTCGTCTGCGTGGTATTCATCATCTTCGGAAGAGGATGCTATTATGCACAACATGATTATGAACGCGGCTCAGGTGTTCATGGCGGCTGATGAAGGGTCGTCCCAACGGCTAACTAGACGAGCAAAATATAACCGAGACCAAGAAGGTATTTTACTTTTTTTTCCTTATGTTTTATATAGATTTGAAAATGTATTTTATAATTAATTTCATTTATGTTTTGTTTTAAATTTATAGCCGGCCACGATAAACTAGTAGCCGATTATTTTGCCGACGAACCCGTGTACCTAGCCGAGATTTTTCGACGTCGTTTCCGCATGAGTTGTCCACTGTTTTTACGTATTGCAGGCGACATGGCCCAGTCTGATCCGTTTTTTACATTGCGAAACGACGCTAGGGGGCAAAGGGGTTTCAGTAATTTACAAAAATGTACGTCGGCCATTCGGCAACTTGTGTACGGTTACGCACCCGATGCATTAGACGAGTACATTAGGATGTCTGAAAGAACCGCACGTCGATGTTTGCACAAGTTTTGCCAATGGGTTGTCAAATTGTATAGCACGCGATACCTGCGGAAACCGAACGCAAACGACGTTCAAAAATTTTATCAAGCACACGAACAGAGACATGGTTTCCCAGGAATGCTCGGGAGCATTGATTGCATGCACTGGCAGTGGCAGAACTGCCCAGTTGCATGGCAAAGTCAGTATACTAGGGGAGATCAGGGACATCCGACTATCATTCTAGAGGCTGTTGCGTCACAGGATCTCTGGATATGGCATGCTTTTTTTGGTCTACCTGGTTCGCTCAATGACCTTAACATCATATACCAGTCACAGATTTTTGATGATGTAGTGGCGGGTACAGGTCCAGACACAAGCTTTACGGTTTCAGGGGTGGAGTACAGGCGAGGTTACTACCTAGCCGATGGGATTTACCCAACGTACTCGACAATCGTTAAAACTATCTCGCACCCGACCAACGACAAAAGAAAAAAGTTTGCGAAGTTTCAAGAGGGTGCAAGAAAAGATATTGAACGGGCTTTTGGTGTTCTACAAAAAAATGGCACATCATTTCACATCCAGCACATTCGCAAACACCAAGGAGGATACGACACATTATGTACGCTTGTATCATCCTTCATAACATGATCATTGAAGATGAAGGGAGAGCGATATGCGAGTACGACGAAAACGCGTCTACTGGAAATTCTGTTCCAGTTAGTGAGGAACAACAAGATTTGAACGCCTTCGCTTTACGTAACGAGTACACACATCACAACCTACAAGCGGACTTGGTGGAGTACATTTGGAACAACGCTCCCAACGAACCCGACCACGACATGGAAGACGAAGACTAGTAGCATATTTTAATATATTAGGATATTTTTAAGTTTTTTTTTAACTTTAATTTTTTTAAGTTTATGTTTTTTTTTTAATTTATTTTTTTTAAGTTTAATTTTCTTTTTAAGTTTATGTAATGTTTTTTAATATTAATGAAAATATTTTGTTACTTTATTTGTTAAATGTTAAAAAAAAAAGTTGAAGATTAAAAAAAAAAAAAAAAACATAAAAGTGGTGGAGGACTATGACTAGGACCATCCTCCCATGCCCTCTAGTTTTGGAGGATGATCCATCCTTGGGAGGACTATGACGTGTCGCCTACGTGGCGGATCATCCTCCAAGGATGGTGCATCACCATACCTTGTAGTCTTATGATAAATAATGCCTCACCCTTGGGCGTTGTTCGCCACGTGTCGTCCTAGCCAATGGGCGTTTTGAAGAAAAGGGCGTAGTGGGATAATGCCCCCACCCTTACCCTTACGCGTTGTTCGACACGTGACACTCCCATAATTACCCAATTATTATTTTTTTAATTATTAAAACAAATAATATTCAACTAAAACACTTTTTGGTCAATGGTTTTCATCTTGGGCGTGGAAAATACAACGCCAAACAGCCAAAATTCAAAAAATAAAACGCCGTGGGGGGCCATGGTCGGGCGTGTTTGGGCGTTTTCGGGCTTAAAAACGCCCCATAATCTAAAGACTACGTACGGTCTTAGCCTTAACCAATGGAAAAAATCCCAACGAAACCGAATCAATAACGATATTTACCATAAATGCATGCTACCTCAGTACGTAATTTTGAATGGAAAAGCATTATTTAATTCTTTTGAACAGTAAATTTGGATTATTAATGGATCATTGGAGTGTTATCATGTAATCAACGAAACTACCCGAAAAGAAAAACATTATTATTATTATTATTTTTTTTTTTTTTTTGAAAGGCCAAACTAAACTTTAAAACTCCAAAATAGTCTGCAAGATGCAGACATCCAAACTTACTTTTACATTTCCCACGTCAAAGCTCTAGTCCCGGCTCTATTTTTGACCTAAGGATTATTTGATTGACTACCCGAAAAAAAGCATTATTTGGTTGACTAAGCCAAGTGAATTGTTTAATCATTGACTTTTTCATCGTTCTTAAATGCACAACATGTTGGGAAATGTAGAAATTTATGATTCAACACAATCACAAAGAAACAACAGAAATAGCGACAAAACCAGGTGACAAAATCTTATTAAATCAACCCAAAATGATTTGCCCCCCAAATACCCAAAGATCTTACAACAGTAAGATCAGATCTTACAATAGTAAGATCAAACATACAAACTATACAGAAATAAGAAAGATGATCATCTACAGATGATGATCAACAGAACAACAGAACAACACTACCAGAACAATCTCTCAGATACAGATGAGAGATTGTTCGTACAAGATGAAACCCTAGCAGAGAGAATGAACGATACAAGTACAAGATGATGCCAATAATGATCATCACAAAGCTTTAAATACATAGAAAAATTAGATGTTTCACTCCAGCCCACAAGATATGAAGATCAGCAAATGAAGTCCCTGAAGTTACACTTTAGCCCCCCAGAGATATTTTGATATCTGTAACAACAATACAACAACTAACAAACATATCAAGACTGGCCCACAACAACATAACAAACTATAACAACAACCAGTAGCCCAAGTAAACACCAAGAAGCCCAACAACTAACCAGCCCAAATGAATGAAGAAGAAGAAATTAAGAAGTAATGATATCTAAATAATTTCAACACCCCCCTTTCATTCATTCGGCTTAAACAGATCAACAAGTGTAAGTTTTTTGCAAAACTCTTCATGTTGACCCACACCAAGGCCTTTGGTAAAAACATCTGCAAGTTGACTTTCAGAGTCAACCTTAATAGTACTAATAACACCATCTGCCACTTTTTCTTTCAAAAAATGCAGATCTAGCTCAAAATGCTTAGTTCTTTCATGGAACACTGGGTTAGCTGCTATTGAAATAGCAGCTTGACTGTCACACTTTAAAGACATAGGTAAACTACACTGTACATTTAATTCAAACAGCAAGTTTTTAAGCCAGATAAGCTCACAAGTTGCAGAACACATTGCACGATACTCAGCCTCTGCAGTGGATCTAGAGACTGTACTTTGTTTCTTGCTTTTCCAAGAAACAAGACAATCTCCCAAAAAAATGCAAAAGCCTGTAACAGATTTTCTAGTAGAAAGACATTTTCCCCAGTCAGAATCTGCAAACCCAAGCAGATTAAGACTAACACTTTTCTTAAAACTCAGTCCTTTACCAGGACTTTGTTTCAAGTATCTCAACAACCTCAAAGCCAAATTTAAGTGCATTTCATTTGGACTGTGCATAAATTGACTCAAAAACTGAACTGTATAGCTTATATCAGGTCTTGTTAAAGACAAATATATAAGTTTTCCAATTAGCTTTTGGAAACCAGTAATGTTTTTAAGTAATTTTTGATCCTTGTCAAGTTTTGAAGAAACTAAGTAACTTTGTTCTATTGGTGTATTTACAGGTTTACACCCTAAATAACCAAATTCACTTAAAAGCTCTAAACAATATTTTCTTTGACTAAGACAAATAGTTTTTTTATCATATAACACTTCAATGCCAAGAAAATATTTTAACACACCTAAATCTTTGATCTTAAAGGTTTCATTCAAAACATGCTTAACTTGATTAATTTTATCAACAGAATTACCAGTAACTACAATATCATCAACATATACTAACAAAAAAACAGTTATACCATCTTTTGACAAAATAAACAAAGAATGATCACATTTGCTTTGTACAAAACCAAGATTCAACAAAACATTAGTCAACCTCTCATTCCACTTTCTAGGTGCTTGTTTAAGACCATATAGTGACTTTACAAGTTTACAAACTTTTGATTCATTTTTTGAATAGTAACCTGGAGGTAATTTCATATATACATCTTCAGTAATTGTACCATGTAAGAATGCATTATCAACATCAAGTTGAAATAAAGGCCAATCAAAATAAACAGCAACAGTTATAATGGTTCTAACAGTAACCATCTTAACTACAGGTGAGAAAGTCTCTCCAAAATCAAGACATTCTCTTTGATTGAACCCCTTAGCAACAAGTCTAGCTTTGAACCTTTCTATCTCACCATTCGACTTATATTTTACCCTGAAAACCCATTTGCAGCCAATAGCCTTCCTGTTTTGAGGAAGTTCAGTTAGAACCCAGGTATTGTTTCTGAACAAAGCTTCCATTTCTTTGTTCATAGCCTCAACCCACCTGGGATCAGAAGCTGCTTCCTCATAACATGAAGGTTCAACAACTTTGTTCAAAGAAGCAATAAAACACAGATTTTCAGAAGACAAACAAGAATAATTGACAAATTTGTCTAGACTATATTTAGATGTACTATTCAACACAAAATGTTCAAATTTTTTTGGCACAACAACTTTTCTACTAGACCTTCTAAGAGAAGGACCTGTTCCCTCAGATGGGTTAATCTCATCAGTTGAGGTACTAATGTCCCCTGCCCTACCATATCCTTCACTACTACTACTCTCAACTTCAGTTAATAACTGTTGTGAATCAACATTAACTGGAGAGGCAGATGTAGAGGGGATTGGTTGCTGATCATCATCAGTAACCTCATGAGATTCATGTCTCCCCTCTTCATCATTGGGAACTATAGGACTAGTTGTTAACACTTCAACACTATCAAAAAAAATTTAAATGATTTAGACTATCAGTTAACAAAGCATTTTGACTAATTGATTTAAAAGGAAAAACTGTTTCATAAAATTTGACATCCCTAGAATAAAACTCCTTTTTATTATCTAAACTCCAGAGTTTATATCCTTTTTTTTACATTTGAATAACCAATTAGCACACATTTTTCAGCATTATAAGACAACTTATCTAAATCATTCAGAATAGTGCTAAAGCATAAACAACCAAAAGTCCTAAGATGTGAATAAGAGAGTTTAAAACCAAACATTAACTCATACGGACTTTTTCCTAGAAGCACAGAAGATGGTAACCTGTTAATAATATAAACAGCAGTTAACACACATTCTGACCAAAAATTAAGAGGAACACCACTTTGGAACAACAGAGATCTTGCCAAGTTTAAAAGGTGTCTATGTTTCCTCTCAACAACACCATTTTGTTGTGGTGTGTAAGAGCAGGATGTCTGATGCAAAATCCCTTTTTTTTTTACAAAAAAAATCCATTTTGCTATTCACAAATTCAGTTCCATTATCACTTCTAAACACTTTAATTTTTTTCTTAAACTGAGTTAATACTAACTCATAAAAACTTTCAATATTGTCAAAAACTTCCAACTTACTTTTTAGTAAATAACACCAAACAGCACGTGTATAATCATCAACAACAGTTAAGAAGTATTTAAACCCATCTTTACTAGTTACTTTATAAGGTCCCCAAACATCTAAGTGAATTATGTCACCCAAACCTTTTGTTTTATGTTCACTTAAAGGGAATGGCACCCTAACTTGTTTAGCCCTATGACAAATTTCACAAGAATGTTTTGCAACCTCAGCAACCCCTAAATCACCTTTTAAAACTGACAAGATCTGATCAGCAGGATGACCTAACCTACTGTGCCACAAATTACTGTTGTTCAAACTATTAAAACACAAATTAACTGAACTACCACCTTTATTAACAAAGTAAAGACCATTATCTTGTTTACCAGTCACCAACACTTTCTTTGATTTCGAATCCTGAAGTAAACAATTATTTTCATTAAAAACAACAGTAATTTGATTATCTTTAGACAACTTATAAACAGACAACAGATTTACACTATAGGATGGAACAAAGAACACATCAGTTAAAATGACATCTTTAGCAAGTTCTATACTACCAATTTTTGACACTTTAGCTTTAGTTCCATTAGGATGCGTGACAGTTAAATCATACTCAGACACATCAACGCAATTGAACATATCTTTATCAGTTTTGACCATATGCTGATTAGCACCAGAATCACAAATCCAATTATAATCAAAACCAAAGTTTATAAGACTAGAACAACAAACAAACTTATCTAAAGAACCAAAAACACAGTTTGACTCACCTCCCATATTAGAAGGTTGAGATTTAGTACTAGTTTTTTCACCCAACAAACTCAAAAGTTTAGCAACCTGTTCTGGAGAAAACTGAGACACAGGAGGAACAGAAGATATATTTGACCTAGAATTAGAAAAATTTTTCCCAACCTGACCTCCAGGTTTCTTTTTGAAACTTGAAGGATAACCAACCAACTCAAAACATCTGTCAACAGTATGACCAAGTTTATTACAATGGGTACATTTAAGGTTAGGATTAGGACCTCTGAATTCTTTCTTTTTTTGATCAAATGTTTGGTTGGTTTTTTAAACAAAAGATACATTTTGAGTTTTAGATCCAACACTAGAATTCCTATGTGACTCTTCCCTGGACACAATTGAAAAAGCAACCTTGACTGAAGGTAATGGCTCTCTGGTTAACAGGTTAGTTCTTACAGGCTGATAGACATCATCTAAGCCCATAAGAAACTGCATTAGTTTGATTAAGGTAGAAAAATCATTAAAATCTTTTGCAGCTTGACATGAACATGTAGGCAGTTGAAGCACAGCATCAAACTGCTTCCACATTGTATTTAGCTTATGATAATATTCAAAAACAGAACTACCATTTTGAGTAATACAATTTATTTTTTTTATACAAATCATAAACTATAGAGCCATCAACCTTGTCATAAGTTTCTTTCAAATCTATCCAGACTTCAGAGGCCAATTTAGAAAAAAACTTGACCTAAATACAACTCTTCTGAAACAGAATTTAACAACCAACTTAACACCACAGAGTTGCATCTATCCCATTGACTACTAAGAACAGCATCATCAGTGTCTTTTTTACATTTACCATCTATAAATCCAAACTTATTTTTAGCCTCTAATGCCAATTTCATAGCACTAGACCAGACTCTATAATTTTCTGTTCCTTTTAGTTTTATATTCACAATAGTTAAAGAACTGGAATCACTAGGATGCAAAAACAGAGGATCACCTATGTCTAATTTGCTAATTAAGGTCTAAGAAGACCCAGTATTATCTTCTTTACCAGTCATATTGATCAATCAACAAACAACCAATAATAACCAAACAAACAGAACCACAATAGCAAACACAAGATAACAGAATATCAGACCTAAGGCGAAGCTGTATCAGTGTCCAGATTCCAGGTTCATCACTTATAGTGCCTGGACAGGTCTTAATACAGGAGCCAATAATACGCTAAACAAACAATAATAACAACACAAGATCAAGAAATACCAATCAATAAGTGTCGGTCCTCACTACCCCGACTTCAACTAATCCAACCAACAAAAAATTAAAGAGAAGAGACAGAATGATCTCACAGTGAGTGCAAGCTATCTCAACCAACACCATATCTGAACAGATCTGAAGTTCCCTGAATATCAAGCCAATACAACTGGTCAGTTTGCCCTAAATCTTCAAGGATTTAGAGACCAACACAGCTCTTCACCAAGAACCAAGAAACCCTAGCTAGGGTTTGAATATTCCAAAAACTCCCAAGATCTAGAAGATCTACTGCAAACAGACCACAGATCTGCACCTTAACGCAGACCTGAACAAAAGACAACAACCAAATCAGTTTTAACAGCGGAAACAAGAATGGATCAAGAGCATTTGCTCTGATACCATGTAGAAATTTATGATTCAACACAATCACAAAGAAACAACAGAAATAGCGACAAAACCAGGTGACAAAATCTTATTAAACCAACCCAAAATGATTTGCCCCCCAAATACCCAAAGATCTTACAACAGTAAGATCAGATCTTACAATAGTAAGATCAAACATACAAACTATACAGAAATAAGAAAGATGATCATCTACAGATGATGATCAACAGAACAACAGAACAACACTACCAGAACAATCTCTCAGATACAGATGAGAGATTGTTCGTACAAGATGAAACCCTAGCAGAGAGAATGAACGACACAAGTACAAGATGATGCCAATAATGATCATCACAAAGCTTTAAATACATAGAAAAATTAGATGTTTCACTCCAGCCCACAAGATATGAAGATCAGCAAATGAAGTCCCTGAAGTTACACTTTAGCCCCCAGAGATATTTTGATATCTGTAACAACAATACAACAACTAACAAACATATCAAGACTGGCCCACAACAACATAACAAACTATAACAACAACCAGTAGCCCAAGTAAACACCAAGAAGCCCAACAACTAACCAGCCCAAATGAATGAAGAAGAAGTAATGATATCTAAATAATTTCAACAGGAAAGTTGGAACAAGTTAGTAAAAGTGACAAAAGCATTAAACTATATATTCATGGCGTCCTCCTCTTCTTACACCATATGTAGTGGTAAGGGTGAATAATACCCCCATCTTTGGGCGTCTTCCGTCATATGGCAGTACAATTAGCAAGGGGCATTATTGGGTGTTTTTCTAAAATGGGTGTAGTGGAGATGTGGGTATTATGTTAAAAGGGTGTAGAGAATTAAATAAAAATAAAAAACCTAACAAAAAATGCTATTGGGCCAAGAAAAAGGAAGATTAAATGTGATTGGTCCTTCAAATTTGGACATAGCGTTATTTAAAAAAACGCCTAGGGGGAATTTTTGATCAATAACGCTCAATAATGCCCAGGGGGGTGGGTAGGGGAGTGATTGAGGGCAAATTTTGAAAAAAAAATCACGCCCACTACACATGGTCTTATCTTTTGGTGAATTTTTGTTTTTTTATCTTTTGGTGTTTTTTTGTTTTTTTAGACTTGAACCCAAGAACTTAAACTAAGCATTTTAAAAGGTTTTATCTTGTCATTGGACCAGTAACACCAAGTGATGTCTTGCTCTTCTTATATACCGTAGGGCCGACAGGGTCAAATGACTTTTCTTTTGTTTCTGAAATAGACGAATATCACTACAAGAAATACCCACCAATAGCGGTGATGATCAATATCTTTGGCGGCAACAAATGTCGCCGTTATTGCCTCGCTTTCTTGTAGTGTATGATGTGCAATACTTACAAAATTTAAGCACTTATTTAACATGGTTCTTTTCTTGGGCTAGAGGTGATTTTTTTACCATTTTGGCATTTGGCTATCCAAAGTTGGGAATATTAGTGTTTACTTCTCATGATCGCTAGTTTATTTTGAACATTTGAATCGAAGACTGACCCAATTTGAACTCCTCCTTGCTTGGTCTCGACTCGTTGGTTCCTTTGATCACACTACTACATCAATTTGTGTCAAACACGCTTCAAAAATTGTTGTTTCTTGAAACACCTTTATGTTTACGTTTTTGTTGGGCTTACAAAGGCAATACAAATGGATCATTGGTGGGTTCTTTTAGAGAGTTTTAAACGTTGTCTTTACATGTTTCAACACTAGTGATCATGAGAAGGGTTATTAATATCATCTCTAGATAACTCCTCGTGATATAGTTGTATTCGACACTTGAATTTTCATTTAGTTGTGACAAATATATTTATTCTTTGTTACGTACTTGCACTTTTGGTTGTTTTAATCGTAACGAATTACACAATTAGGACGATTTTGCATAGTTCATGTCCAAATTTAGTATCAATCAATATATGTTGTATCTATACACTACTAGAAGAAGGGACAATTTCTTACAGAAATTGCCTACACAATTTCAGAGTTAACAAGTGTCAGTTCAACTTATTGAATGATATTATGTTTAAATAATTGGAATGAATGAAAGCATTAGTATGTAAGTAAATGATATTTTATTGTTCATACATGATTGAGTCTTGTTTAGTAGCTGATGGACACAACTATTACTCAGTAAAATCTTACCGTATGGTAAGGGACTGAGAGGATGAGATAAGGGCGAACCTTACCTATGTCACGAGGAGGTCAGAGAGGTTGCTCCCAGTGAGACCCTCAGCTCGATAAAGTGTGTATACCGGTAATGGAAGAGGAAAAAATAAAAAGTCATGAAAATCACTAAAGTTCACAATCATAAAAGGAAATTCTAATATCAACTACTTACTGAAATAACAAAAATCTGAATCAGAATTCGAATTAATCTATTATTCACACCTCCAATCACTAAAAGAATATTTTCTTTTAAGTACACACATAACATTTTTTGCTGTAGATTCACTGTTTTTCAGTTACCATCATCCCTTTTCCTAGTAACCCGAATGTAGCAATAAACCGCCGCGAAAGTGACCGTGACAAGGCCACCAATGATCACTCCACCACCGGCAACAGACTTATCCGACGAGTGACGATGGTTTTCCGCCTGCTCAGCGCCTTCACCATACTGATCTGACTCCACAAGCACTAAAGAATGATGGCCTGGAGCAGGAGCTGGTGAAACTTGACCTGTCCCTTTTGGTTCCAGCTCGGTTCCTACTCGCATGTGTATCGGTCTGGTGGCGATTGTTCCGGAAATCAAGATTCCGGCGAAAATGAAGCATAATAACACATTCTTGAAGTGATCCATTGCAAAGATTTTAAGAGTGAAAATAGTGGTTGTTTTTGTTGTAGTTGGTATGATATGTGATTGCATATAAATAGAGTGTTGTGGGGCTATAGTAGTAGGATGTGGTTACTGGTTACAGTTGGAATTTAAGCTGTTATTGCTCAACGTTAAAGTCATTATTTTAATTTTAAATACACTCGTTTTAGACTTTTTCTTGGTTATTTAATGTAGAGTTTAATAAATCTTTAATAATATACAATTTGATTTGTGTATGCAGTTTTACTTTTTACTTTTTAATGACCATTAAAAGTAATAAGTATTAACTAGCAACCATAATGATCCAGATTTGTCGTTAAAAAAAAAACTAATAACGGTTAGCCGTCTACAACGTAAGGGGCTTACGGACCTATCGTCCCAGTGTTGTCCTCACGAATTTCACTCCTCTCCTGCATGGCCACATACTACACACCATTCTCTCTCCTCCCCTTCTTACAAAAAGGCCGGTGGTGTTTGACTGTTTGTTATGGACGGTCCATTGTCAATGACCTTACGATCTCTCTCTCTCTCTCTTCCACGTCTGCAAAGAGTCCTCTCTCTCATCCACTTTGGCATCTGAGCTAATGGATTCCGTTATATAAAAAATCTTTGAACAACAAAAAATGATTTTTATTAATGGAGTAAGATCAAATACAAACCACATGTTGCATACAAACTGTAAGAACCACTTAAAAAGTGTTACGTGTCATTCAACCAATTATAAAAAAATAATAAAATAATATCCTAAATAACATCAATTATATTGAATTCTCTATAAATATACTAACAAACAATTAATTTTTTATTTAGATTTTCCTTTTGTTTTCAATGTGCGGATTAAAAAAAGTGCTATATCATTCAAATATAAGCTAAAATCAATTAGCTTGATTAATTTTCATATGCTATATAATTCAAAAGTGCTACTTTTATGTATGTATTGTTTTGGTATGTGCTAATTTAATTTTTTTAAGTGCAAGGATCTGATCTTTACGGTTTGTAGGATAAATATGGTTTGTACAGGAACCAACCCCATATTAATCACAAAAAATATCACCATTATGAAGAAGGAGATGTATCTCCTCAATTGAGTGCATTCCAAAATGCTTATCCGGTGGGATTTTGAAAAAGAGGCGATGAGATCTCCGAAGTATATGGAGATGCATGTAACGGTTGTTGTACGTGTCTCGTATCTACAAAGGTGGTGACATAGGCATAACAACTGGATTCTCTTCATATTATAAAATTTCTTCATTGGATTTGCTTCTTTTCCGAAAACTACTTGACATAGACGCTATAACATACATATAATTTAAATTATTGTCACATTAAAAGAAATTAATAATTGAAACTAAAATGTGAGGTTTGATGGTTGTGTTTTTGGTAGGACTTGATCAAACTCATTTATAAGGTTGGATGCAAGCAGACCACCTCTCTGATTCGACATAATACCCCCCACCTAACGATATTGCACCATTCAAAATTAGTGGTTGCTTGGTTATTTATTGCGAAAAAATACAGAATTATATTATAAGAGTTAGTTTTTTTTTTTTTTTAATTTAAGTTGCACGTTTGGTTTTTTAATGTGATTGTAAATAGATATAAGTTAATATTGGGAAGAAAAGAATATTAATATGGTTTTAAGAGTAAACTAGAGAAGTAAAACAATTCAATCAGAGATCGCTTGATACAAGAGTCTCAGCATATATCATTCGACCAGATGTATACCCAAGGCTCGGAGAAGAAATATACCGATAGTGTGTTGTGAAATCCTCATAATTCACCTTTTTGAAAGAATTGTTCTCCTCATCCGAAACGGCAAACCAATTGTTGCCAATAGTCGTTGTGCATATACCCCGCAATCTAAACCTATCACCTTGTGGTTCGCAGAAAGCAGTAACCTTCATCCACCATCATCGCCATCCATCCTCCCCAGATTGCATTGCTTCGAGCATATGCCATTTATAAACATCAAATAGGATACATTGAGGTGAAGCCACCCATGGACCCTCTCTATGCAATTTAATCTTGCAACTTATTGGGCTCAAATACTTTTATTTTTATTTGTATTTAAAATCTTATAACATATTGGGCTCATTAGTCTTATTTTATTTCATATTTATTATCCAAACATTTATCTAATGAAATTAATAGAAAAAAACAAAAGCGAAAAAAAGTAAAGATTGAATATTGATGGTGATGAAATTTATATGAAGTTAAAGTTATTTGACACATGAGAAATCAGTAAACTTAACAACCCTATATTTTTGCTATGTTTATTATTATAACGTTAGTCGTCGTTTAAAAAATAGTTTATATAATTCGTTAGCCCAACGGGCCTTTTTCTCGGCTCAGTCGAGACACTTAAATCCTCAGGGACGGCTTTTCCCCAAATATGAATAATTTTCTGCCTTCCTAAATAAAGGAAACGATCCACGCCTCTAAGTTGTGTTTTCAAGGCCCAAATAGAGGGAGAGAGAGAGACGGGTCAACACAAAACAAGTCAACAGATTCAAGTCCTCAACATGGTTACTTCATGGAGTTGTAAATGGGCAGTAGGATCCAAATTTCAGAAAATAAAATTAAAAACATAATAATATAGATATAAAAATGAAAATGGTCTGGTCAGTTTTACGACTCGCTCCACCAACTCGCTTTCTCCACTCGTGTTGGTTGCGACGGTGTACCCACCCAACGGAGAACCACCCGCATCAATTCACACCCTTATGATTAATAGACCCCACAACCCTAATAATGAATTAAAATATACATCGCTTAAAATTTACTAATCTATTATATAGAATAAATGAAAGTTATTTGGGTCACGTGTCACTTAATTAGGGCATCCCCAGTTCTCTTTTCCCGTCTAACAGTACCACTGCCCTTTTCCTTATATAATCTCTCTTCTCACTTCTCTTCTTTCTTTACAAATGCCCATGGTTCCTTCTCTCTCTATATTCCGGCGATTCAAATTCAAATTTCACAAACCCTGCAAACCTTAATCTTCTTGCAGACGCCACCATAAAATCTTCTTTTGTTCATCGATTACTTCATCAAAAGGTTTGTTCTTCTTTTTTTTAGTTGAAATACTTTCATCATTTCCTATTATTTACAAAAATCCTAATTTCTACTCGTAATCTAATCATATGGTTCCAGGGTTGTTGTCATCGATTGTCATCAAAGTTGAAATCAGCTTAGCTGCGGATAGATTTCTGCCATAAGCTGGTATGTTTGAATATGTTCAGAAATAAGCGTTTTTTTCTTAATGGTGATGATATGAGTATAACATCTGTTGATTATTGATGTTTGAGTATGTTCAGCGATTATTCTTTCTGAAATTAGGGTTTCATTTCCGGTTCTCGAGGTATTATCTGTTTGTAATAGCAGTGGTTCAGCATCTATAGTGGATTCAACATCAGGTGTTTGCTATTATTGTTTGATGTTGTTTGCCATTTTTGTTTGATGGTGTTTGCTATTATTGTTTGATGTTGTTTACTATTGTTGTCAAGTAAGATAAAAATGGCCATTCTTGTGACAACCCGAGCTTTTAAGGTTAGTCTCGCAAATTTTGATTCCTCGTTATTCCTCCTTCACTTTCGCTACGACTAGTTATTTAATGTAAACGCGTCGGATTATGTTTGTATATTAGTTGGGCCGTCCTTAGTGTTTAATGGTTATCTCGTCGGGTCACGCGTACATACCCCAACCCAACTTGTTGTATCCGTAATGTTTGGGCTTGTTTCGGTTTCGTGTATTGATGCACTCCTTAAGTAAATGGGCTCAAGCCCATTCCAGCTTAATGTTAACCGCCCAACTTGATTGTTTATAATACGTAAAGGATTAGGAGAGTTATAAGGATAAATTAAAACAAACTCTACCCCTCCACATCTCTGATTCCCTGATCGCACGAGTTCTGTGGAGACCCCCCCTCCTGTTCGAGATAACATCTTAGTCAATCCGATTTCTGGTTAGTAGTCCTCACCTATTGGTTGTCATATTGGTGTAATATTGAATGATTAAATGGTATTGATATGTGTTTTTGATTAACAAAAAGTGGGTGTGAATGTGCTATAAAAACATGACTGATGATATTGATCTAGTGAATTAAAACGGTTATATGATTGAATCTGGTAGGATGTCAGGTATGTTAATTACATGAGATAGGATGTGTTGCATAGATTAACCAATGATTGAATTTGGTAGGATGTCAAAGCATGTCAATATAATCAATTAATGATGATTGATGATTTATTAATTGAGGTCACATAATAAAAAGGGTCCAATAGCATAAGGAGGTTGTATGGTCCAATAATATGTGAGGGGGGGCAGCCAAGTAACATCAAAACAAACAATGAAGATTTGGTTGTTTTCTTGTATTGTCAGTATGCAATAAATATAGTTCGACTAGTATAAGGGGGCTGCCATGTGGGTGTACTAGATAGGATCCCTTCTCAATTGGCGGCTACTGTTTTATAATGTGCATGTGATTTTGATGACTTGAGTTGAATGGCTGCATGTGTAGATCGTTTAGTGGGCCGAACATTAGGTCCAATGGGGGCGGCTTGGGTATTGTTAATGGTACAATCGATATAGGTGAAAGTGGCGGCTTAATTATTGAATATTAGTTACTGAAATCATGTTGACTTATCAACCCATGTGCATATTGTTTGCTGGCAATTAATTATCAATCCATGTTGACTTATATGTGAATATAATGCTTGAACAGTGTCGTCGGCCATTGATATTTTTGATAGTAATAATCATATATACCCCGTGAGCTTAGGTGGATGATACCATGGGTTGTAGTGGCTATGCTAGGGTAACATGATGTTTAGGGTATGCATTACTTATACGTGACTTATGTGATGATACTTGAAAATGTATTGTGAAACTGATAAACACCAAACACTCTCCTAGGTCGCGAGTATTGAATAAATTAACAAGTCGCTTGTCTAAACCGAGCAAACCTAAGGTGAGTTCATTGCTTTTTCTCAAGCATGGATCCCAGGGAAGGGATAACGGGTAACGTTCCGAGGGGGAATGCATGTGTAATGGGATGTTGGTTATCATACTCAGTTTTCTATCATTGTAAGACCACTACATCTACCGGGTCGTTGCTTGTAGGGCAACGGGGGTTATTAGTTGATAGCGCTATTAGGTTTGGCACCCTCACGACGTTCGAGGAGAACGGGCGTGAACTAATTACCTTAAAACATGACCAATGCTTTGATAGAGGCATTGGGGTTGGCAATCACATATCATAAGGCCATTCGGTAATCGAGTAATAACAACATCGAAACATCAAACATCGTAACAACAAACAACATATCGTTTTGTAAACTGTTTTACTCACATGATCGGTAACACAACTTGGTAAACAAACACAAACCTTGAACTCACCAGCGTAGTCTGACACACTTGTTTACATGCTTGTAGGTAACTATTGAAAGAACTTGGGAGCTTGCCGTCTGATGCTGCTGGAGTAGTTGTGGTCATAATAAACAGTTATTTTGATTTGGTTTTGATACATTTACACACTTATACATTTATGCTTCCGCTCAGTACTTTGGTTTTGGTTTAACTTTTCAAACGATACATTTATTTCAATTGGGTATTTCAATACATTATAACTCGTGTTTGATATGATTGGTGGCTCTTTGTTGGATCGTTGCACCTCCAATAGGGACATACCCTAGGTGGTAATTTGGGGGTGTGACAGTTTGGTATCAGAGCCACTGGTTATAGAGAACTCGGTTTAAAAAAATGTTTTCATAAAACCAGACTATAACCGAATTGATCCAAACGATGACCATGACACTCAGCTTCAGACTGCAAGGTTCGTTTCTCGTCAGCTTATGCTTTATATGCCTAGTAAACGTAACTATATTTATAGCATGCACAATACGACATGGTAGGCATCATGACACACTGATAGTGTAACATAACACTTACATCTAGTAAATCCTAATCTTGTTGGTAGTGCTTGTTTTGTGTTGATTGGGGTGGGAGAAACTTCAAACATAAGTTAAGAAGCATCGAGAGGAGCATGCAAACCGCCTTATTATCATGGGTGCACACATAATAATAACGCGTGGTGCATGCAAATCCCAATGAGGCTTAACGAGTGTAAGAGGGGTTCTTCCCTGTTGTGTATTAACATGGTAGTTAATCGTTCTTAATGTGATGAACCTGAACACTTCCCTCGTTTTCGACTCCTAAATTAGTTCATTTCCATATATAGAAACATGTAGTGGAAATAGCAAATGGTAAAACTATTGAAGCGTCTCATGTCCTCATGGGGTGCAAATTAGATCTCTTGGGTCAAGTATTCGACATTGACCTACTCCCTGTCACTCTCGGAAGCTTCGATGTAGTTGTCGGAATGGATTGGTTATCCAAATATCAGGCGGAAATTCTCTGCAAGGAGAAAGTCGTTCGTATTCCTCTTGCTAGTGGTGAATCTCTATCTGTTCAGGGTCATCGTAGCGGTGCTACAATAGGTATTATCTCAGCCATGAAGGCTCTAAGTTGTCTACGTAAGGGCTATCCTTCCCTCTTGGCCCTTATTACTGACTCTCAGACTGACGAAAGGAAACTCGAAGACCTCCCGGTTGTTCGAGAGTTTCCTGACGTTTTTCCTGAAGAGCTTCCTGGTTTACCTCCACATCGTCAGGTGGAGTTTCAGATTGAACTCCAGCCAGGAGCAGCACCGATTGCACGTGCTCCATACCGTCTTGCACCAGGGGAGTTGCAAGAATTATCAAATCAACTTCAAAAGTTACTAGACAGGGGTTTCATTCGTCCTAGCTCTTCTCCTTGGGGAGCCCCTGTATTATTTGTGAAGAAGAAGGACGGGTCTTTTCGTATGTGCATCGACTATCGCGAGCTCAACAAGGTGACAATCAAGAATCGTTACCCTTTACCACGCATTGACGACTTGTTTGACCAGCTGCAAGGGTCAAGTTTCTATTCCAAGATTGATTTAAGGTCCGGATATCATCAAGTACGGGTTAGAGAGGAGGATGTGCCACGAACAGCTTTTCGAACGCGGTACGGCCACTATGAATTTCTGGTTATGCCATTCGGGATGACCAACGCACCAGCGGTCTTCATGGATCTTATGAACCGCGTGTGCAAACCTTACCTTGATGACTTCGTTATCGTTTTCATTGACGACATATTGATCTACTCCAAGAGCAAGGAAGACCACGAGCGCCATCTTCATCTTATTTTGGAGCTCCTGAGGAAGGAGCAGTTGTACGCAAAATTTTCTAAGTGTGACTTCTGGATTCGGGAAGTACACTTTCTCGGGCACATCGTTAACGAAATGGGTATTCATGTGGATCCTGCCAAGATCGATGCTATTCGAAATTGGGCGGCACCAAAGAATCCTTCGGAGGTGCGTCAATTTCTTGGTCTTGCGGGATACTATCGTCGGTTTATCCGGGATTTTTCTAAGATTGCTCAACCCCTCACCGCCCTGACTCAAAAGAAAGTTGTTTATTCTTGGGGGTCGAAACAAGAAGAAGCATTCCAGCTCTTAAAGCAGAAGTTGTGCAGCGCGCCGATTTTATCGCTACCAGAGGGTACTGAAGATTTTGTGGTTTATTGCGATGCGTCTATTCAGGGTCTCGGCTGTGTGTTGATGCAGCGAGACAAGGTGATAGCTTATGCTTCTCGACAGTTGAAGGTACACGAGAAGAACTATACGACACACGACCTGGAGTTAGGAGCCGTAGTCTTTGCGTTGAAGATTTGGAGGCATTACCTGTACGGTACCAAGTGTACCATCTACACCGATCACAGGAGTCTTCAACACATCTTCGACCAGAAGGAATTAAATATGCGGCAACGTCGATGGGTCGAGCTTTTCAATGATTATGAGTGTGCTATCAAGTATCATCCGGGTAAAGCTAATGTTGTAGCTGATGCCCTTAGTCGCAAGGAACCGAAACCGAAGCGTGTTTGTGCCCTACAGCTTACTATTCACTCTGATTTACCTGCTCGGATTCGTTCAGCTCAGACTGAAGCGTTGAAGGAAGAAAATATCGAAGCCGAAGGATTACGAGGGCTACACAAGAAGAAGTTCGAGCAACGGTCTGACAATATCTACTACTTCATGGAACGGATATGGGTCCCTTCGTTTGGCGATCTTCGAGAACTTGTGATGGACGAAGCACACAAGTCACGATATTCTATTCATCCAGGGTCTGATAAGATGTACCAGGACCTCAAGGTTTTGTATTGGTGGCCGAACATGAAAGCTATTATTGCCACCTACGTGAGTAAGTGTTTGACCTGTGCTAGGGTCAAGGCAGAGTACCAGAAGCCTTCGGGTCCACTTCAGCAGCCGAAGATGCCTATGTGGAAATGGGAACAGATCGCTATGGATTTCGTTACGGGGTTACCTAGAACACAGGCAGGGAATGATACTATATGGGTGATTGTTGACCGTCTCACAAAGTCAGCACATTTCCTAGCAATCAAGGAGACAGATAAGTATTCGCAGCTCGCAGCAGTGTACCTTAAAGAGGTGGTTTCTAGGCACGGGGTGCCGACTTCTATTATTTCTGATCGAGATCCTCGTTTTACTTCAGAATTATGGCAGGCCATGCATAAGTCATTCGGCTCACGTCTCGATATGAGCACGGCTTATCATCCACAGACAGATGGTCAGAGTGAGCGCACGATTCAGACACTAGAAGACATGTTGCGAGCATGCGTTATTGATTTCGGGAAAGGATGGGAAAAGCACTTGCCATTGGTAGAGTTTTCCTACAACAACAGCTACCACACCAGTATCAAAGCGGCACCATTTGAGGCACTGTATGGGAGGAAGTGTCGTTCACCTCTCTGTTGGGCTGAGGTGGGTGATAGTCAGATCACAGGTCCTGAGATGGTACTCGAAACTTCAGATATGATCGTAAAAATTAGAGAACGTATGGCAGCTGCTCGTGACCGCCAGAAGGCCTATGCGGACAAGCGTGCCAAAGAGGTAGTGTTCGAAGTAGATGATCGCGTCATGCTGAAAGTCTCACCGTGGAAAGGAGTTGTACGCTTTGGGAAGCGTGGCAAGCTGAACCCACGTTATGTTGGGCCGTTTAAAGTTCTTGAGCGTATCGGTAAGGTGGCGTACAGGTTGGAGTTACCTACTGAGCTGGGTAACGTTCACGACGTATTTCATGTATCGCAGTTAAAGAAGTGTTATGCTGATGACCCATTAGCGGTACCCCTTAAAGAGTTAAAAGTCAACGACAAGTTACAGTTTGTTGAAGAACCCATCGAAATCATGGACCGTGAGGTCAAAGTGCGTAAGCACAGTCGTATTCCCATCGTTAGGGTTCGTTGGAACTCAAGACGTGGACCAGAATTCACGTGGGAGCGCGAAGATCAGATGAAGCTAAAGTACCCCCACCTATTTCCCAAAGATAAAGCAGAGTCAAGCAAAACTGGTGAATCTCGGGGCGAGATTCCTCTTCAAGTTGGGGATGATGTCACAACTGAGCAGAACCCGCAACAATCCTGATTTCTCACTTCGTTTCTCTCACACTTGACACTTGCCAATTTCGGGACGAAATTTCCTTCAAGTTGGGGATGATGTGACAACCCGAGCTTTTAAGGTTAGTCTCGCAAATTTTGATTCCTCGTTATTCCTCCTTCACTTTCGCTACGACTAGTTATTTAATGTAAACGCGTCGGATTATGTTTGTATATTAGTTGGGCCGTCCTTAGTGTTTAATGGTTATCTCGTCGGGTCACGCGTACATACCCCAACCCAACTTGTTGTATCCGTAATGTTTGGGCCAGGTTGGGCCTGTTTCGGTTTCGTGTATTGATGCACTCCTTAAGTAAATGGGCTCAAGCCCATTCCAGCTTAATGTTAACCGCCCAACTTGATTGTTTATAATACGTAAAGGATTAGGAGAGTTATAAGGATAAATTAAAACAAACTCTACCCCTCCACATCTCTGATTCCCTGATCGCACGAGTTCTGTGGAGACCCCCCCTCCTGTTCGAGATAACATCTTAGTCAATCCGATTTCTGGTTAGTAGTCCTCACCTATTGGTTGTCATATTGGTGTAATATTGAATGATTAAATGGTATTGATATGTGTTTTTTATTAACAAAAAGTGGGTGTGAATGTGCTATAAAAACATGACTGATGATATTGATCTAGTGAATTAAAACGGTTATATGATTGAATCTGGTAGGATGTCAGGTATGTTAATTACATGAGATAGGATGTGTTGCATAGATTAACCAATGATTGAATTTGGTAGGATGTCAAAGCATGTCAATATAATCAATTAATGATGATTGATGATTTATTAATTGAGGTCACATAATAAAAAGGGTCCAATAGCATAAGGAGGTTGTATGGTCCAATAATATGTGAGGGGGGGGGGGCAGCCAAGTAACATCAAAACAAACAATGAAGATTTGGTTGTTTTCTTGTATTGTCAGTATGCAATAAATATAGTTCGACTAGTATAAGGGGGCTGCCATGTGGGTGTGCTAGATAGGACCCCTTCTCAATTGGCGGCTACTGTTTTATAATGTGCATGTGATTTTGATGACTTGAGTTGAATGGCTGCATGTGTAGATCGTTTAGTGGGCCGAACATTAGGTCCAATGGGGGCGGCTTGGGTATTGTTAATGGTACAATCGATATAGGTGAAAGTGGCGGCTTAATTATTGAATATTAGTTACTGAAATCATGTTGACTTATCAACCCATGTGCATATTGTTTGCTGGCAATTAATTATCAATCCATGTTGACTTATATGTGAATATAATGCTTGAACAGTGTCGTCGGCCATTGATATTTTTGATAGTAATAATCATATATACCCCGTGAGCTTAGGTGGATGATACCATGGGTTGTAGTGGCTATGCTAGGGTAACATGATGTTTAGGTATGCATTACTTATACGTGACTTATGTGATGATACTTGAAAATGTATTGTGAAACTGATAAACACCAAACACTCTCCTAGGTCGCGAGTATTGAATAAATTAACAAGTCGCTTGTCTAAACCGAGCAAACCTAAGGTGAGTTCATTGCTTTTTCTCAAGCATGGATCCCAGGGAAGGGATAACGGGTAACGTTCCGAGGGGGAATGCATGTGTAATGGGATGTTGGTTATCATACTCAGTTTTCTATCATTGTAAGACCACTACATCTACCGGGTCGTTGCGTGTAGGGCAACGGGGGTTATTAGTTGATAGCGCTATTAGGTTTGGCACCCTCACGACGTTCGAGGAGAACGGGCGTGAACTAATTACCTTAAAACATGACCAATGCTTTGATAGAGGCATTGGGGTTGGCAATCACATATCATAAGGCCATTCGGTAATCGAGTAATAACAACATCGAAACATCAAACATCGTAACAACAAACAACATATCGTTTTGTAAACTGTTTTACTCACATGATCGGTAACACAACTTGGTAAACAAACACAAACCTTGAACTCACCAACGTAGTCTGACACACTTGTTTACATGCTTGTAGGTAACTATTGAAAGAACTTGGGAGCTTGCCGTCTGATGCTGCTGGAGTAGTTGTGGTCATAATAAACAGTTATTTTGATTTGGTTTTGATACATTTACACACTTATACATTTATGCTTCCGCTCAGTACTTTGGTTTTGGTTTAACTTTTCAAACGATACATTTATTTCAATTGGGTATTTCAATACATTATAACTCGTGTTTGATATGATTGGTGGCTCTTTGTTGGATCGTTGCACCTCTAATAGGGACATACCCTAGGTGGTAATTTGGGGGTGTGACAATTCTAATTACCTGAATATTGCGTATGATATCCTTTTAATTTTAATCGCGCAATAAGTTTTTTAGTTTGTTTCTTTCGTATTTCCTTATGATTTGTATGCTATTACGGTTTGATTTTATATTGATCATCACATTATTGGTGAGTACTCGGGAATATTGGATGGTTTTATTAGTTTTATTTTTGGTATTTTTTGATGCAGTTGAAGGGATCATTTGAGTGAAATCAATGTTGATTTATCAGAAGATGCCATGAACCATTATATGAGAATACCTTTAATTTATCGAACCTGTAGAATGAGATGCTCCACCGTTAGGTTATCATCTTTCAACCTCACTTTCCCTAAATTTATCAATTCTATTTTTCAACAGGATGTAATACAATTATAAAGACTGATGGTTATAACAGCTGATCATGCTAAGGACTGTTATAATTAACCACTGCTCCTTATAAAGACTGATGGACTTAAATACTGATGAGGCCTATCCACTGATGTAGACAAATCTCTGTTAAAGTTCCATGTGCTAAGGACTGTTATAACTAACCACTGCTCCTTATATAATCATTGTTCCAGTATCATTGTTCCAACATCGTTGTTTCAATGAAGCTTCCCATCACACATCAATATTTCAATATCGATGTTGCAATATTATTGTTGCAACATCGTTAAAGGTTGTATGTGCTACCTTCTTTGATGGGAGAGTTGTGGTTTCCCTTGATAATGGTATGTGTTTTTGTTTTTGATTTTTACTGAAGTTTTGTTATATGAGTTGTGACTAAATTATGATTGTGAATGATCTGCTGCAGATGATGATGATGATGATGATGATGATTGTTCTGCTGTTGTGAATGAAGTGGCACTTTGGACATATGTTGTCTTCAAACTTCAAACTTCTTAGATAATAGATGTTTGAAGAACAACAGATGTCCAAAGTGCGGATTCTTTGGAAGCAGCCATGAACCATTATATGAGAACACCTTTATTTATCGAACCTGTAGAATGAGATGCTCCACCGTTGGGTTATCATCTTTCAACCTCACTTTCCCTAAATTTATCAATTCTATTTTTCAACAGGATGTAATACAATTATAAAGACTGATGGTAATAACAGTTGATCATGCTAATGACTGTTATAATTAACCACTGCTCCTTATAAAGACTGATGGACTTAAATACTGATGAGGCCTATCCACTGATGTAGACAAATCTCTGTTAAAGTTCCATGTGCTAAGGACTGTTATAACTAACCACTGCTCCTTATATAATCTTCGTTCCAGTATCATTGTTCCAACATCGTTGTTTCAACGAAGCTTCCCATCACACATCAATCTTTCAATATCGATGTTGCAATATAATTGTGTGCAACATCGTTAAAGGTTGCATGTGCTACCTTCTTTGATGGTAGAGTTGTGGTTTCCCTTGATAATGGTATGTGTTTTTGTTTTTGTTTTTGATTTTTACTGAAGTTTTGTTATATGAGTTGTGACTAAATGATGATTGTGAATGATCTGCTGCAGATGATGATGATGATGATGATGATGATGATGATGATGATGATGATGATGTAGAAGCTGCAGTACTTCCTGCTAAAGTATTTGGTCTTTCCTGCCTTCTTTGTATTTAAAGAAGCATAAAGTTTGTTTTATCGCAGCTTTTTATGAACAAAGTTAAGTATCAAGTATATGAGGACATGGCTACTCTTCCACAGCTGAAGAAGTGTTTTCGTATACTGCATGTTGGTTTGTTCACGAGTGATCAGGTTTCTATAAATCCTGCTGGAAATGCATTGAGTACTTCCACGGAGTTCATGGCGATTGTCGAAGATATACTTTGATGGAGTTTAAAGCTAAAAGCACTAAATTTTAAGCTAAAAGCATTAAATTTTTGTTGTTAGGTTCCTAAATTTATTGGTGTTGTTCTTATATTTTAAATTGTATATAATTTTGTAAAGTACAATAACAAACAGTGGTTTAACATCTGTTTGCATTTTGGTCAATAGATAATGGAAACCCATGTTAGGTTGAACACTGTTTTTAAGTTAAACATCTGTTAAGTGTTAAACAGATGTTTGGCCTTTAACATCTGTTTATGGGCAAACATCTGTTTATGGCCAAACTTCTGTTTATGAGCAATCATCTGTTTATGCTCAGACCTTTGTTTATGTTAACAGTGTTTATATGTAACAGTGTTTTTCACATTAGAGTTTTATAGTCTGTTTGGTTGATAAATGTTATCACCTCAGTGTTTTATATGTAACAATTTAGTCACAACAATGTTTATATGTAACAATGTATATCCCAACAGTGTTTATATGTAACAGTATTTATCAAATCCCTACATTGATTTGATCTGTAATATAAACTGAACAGTTGTTTCATTTTTATACATAAATAAAATTAAAGTATACTTGGATGATTATTAAGCTCCTGATTTTGATTGTTTGAGTATAGTATTCTTGAATTTGGACTTTTTTTGCAAACCGATGTTTATGTGCAAACATTTGTTTATGCTCGAAGATTTGTTTAAGGCCAAAAATCTGTTTATGGATAAATTTCTGTTTATTGGCAATCATCTGTTTAAGTTCAAACTTTTGTTTAAGTCCATACAACTGATATATAAGGTGAAACATTTGTTTTAGCCCCAACATGTGTTTAAAAGCCTGTTACAACCGCTGTGTTGGTTGAAACAGTTGATTGTTAATTCTTATCCACTGCTGAAATACAACCTCTGTTTCTTTAATCTTCGTGTTGACCACTGACTTACCAAATATCAGACGTTAAAAAAACTGTTCAGTATCTACTGATAGGAAAAAATAACCAATGGTCATTTTTTTATTCTTGACATCCATTGATATTGACCATCAACGGTATTCCTTAAAAACAGCCACTGCTCACATTTTTATAATTGATGCATTGATGGTGTTAATTAGTGATATATTGAAATTATCAAATAAAAACTAGAATTAAAATGAAATTACCATTTTACCTAATCGTTACATTGCAATGAGATAACAGTTCCTCCAATATTGTTTTCCTAATGAAATTTAATGTTAAATTAAAAAATAAAAAAAATACTTGATGACTATTTGTTGCAAATTAAATCACTAATTAATGGTAATTTCTTGAGCTTTGGACTTTTAAAATATGCAAAATATGAATTTCAAACTGACGGTTATTATCTCTTAATTAAAGTTAAAATAAAAATTAGAAAAGTCATCATCACAATTGCTTTCAAATCAGATCACTGATAATATCAGTAATTTTGAAATTTTGAAACTAAAATTATGCAAGATGGTAATTTAGAATTGACGTTCTCTTTTTTTTCCTACTTTGCATATCATTACTAATATTTATCTACTTTAATAAGGAGGGATATAAAGATATACACTACTTACCTTTCAGTTCCCAATAAACATCATCACAATTGCTTTCAGATCAAATCAGTAATTACTAATAATATCAATAATTTTGAAATTCAAAATTCAAACCATATATATTTTTATCCTATAAATAAGATATAATTATCTGGTTTCACATTCAAATCTCGCTCGCTCATATATGTGAGTGTATTTTTCTCTCTCAACAGTCACTACTAGAAAATAGACCTAATGCAACTTTTTAAAAGCAACTTTTTTCAAACAAGTTGCATTTGACTCTAATGCAACTTTAATGAGTACAAAGGTTGCATTAGAAGATCTAATGCAACCATTTTAATAAAAAGTTGCAAAATTATATTGAATTTGCAACCTTTGTGGTGAAAGGTTGCAAGTTTCATTAAAAATTGTAACTTTTATAAGAAAGGTTACATTGAGAAAGTTTAAATACAATTGTTAACAATAAATACGACTAGTGTTTTAAAAGTTGTATTTAAATATACCCTGTCAGGGGCGAATGCACTAGGTGAAGAGTGGAGCGCAAGGTCCCCATTGAGCTTAGCATATTACATAAAAAAACAATCATTTCAATAAAAATTAAATTACCTACCAGTATTTAAAATCTCATATAAACAAAGCATGTATAAAATCTTAATTCATCAAATTCTCTACAAGTATCCCCGCATGTATAAATCTTAATTCATCCAATTCTCTACAAGTATCCCCATGCAAAAAACAAATTTTCCTTAAGTTGCCAATGAAAAAGAATCCTCTATAGGTCTTCTTTGTTTTCACACTTAATAAACAAATGATATAAACCAAATGATCATTATAAAAAAAAAGAAAGGAAAAAACCCAATTGTAAACCGACAAAAGCTAGAAACTAAAAACAACCCAATTGTCAAAAAAAAAAAAATCACTGATTTCAACGAGAAGAAAAAAAGTCAACCTTTCGCCACACACCACAGTTATCCTTTTGACATCCGTGAAGTGAAATGATTAGAGGAGAGATCAATTGTTTGGGGTGATAAGAGGAGACGATCATCCTGTCGTCGAGGGAGGGAGAGCGAAATCATAGAGGTTGAAAGGAGGTGAAGGGGATGATGTGGTGGGGTTGGTGGGTTGACCCATCTAACCAATTTACATTATATTTTATTTTTTACAATATGTTTTATTCATAAATTAAGTGAGGTGTATATTTTATGCTATAATTATAACTTAAAAAGAGAAATTGATATAATATTTTATAGTTAAGTGGTAATTGTATTGTATATATGTGTGTTTTTTTTGTAATAATTAAATTGTAGGGGATGGTTCAAATAAAAACCACTTTTATTGTGAAAACTCGAAAACTAACTAAAAAAGCCTAAAAAACACACAAATTTTTTTTTTTTATAAAAATCGCTAGTTTTTATATATAAAAAAAACTTTTTTCAAAAAAAAATTTTTTTGTAGTACATATGTGTAATAATACACATGTGTAGTATTACACATGTGCACTACACAATTTTTTTTTTTTTGAAAAATTTTTTATATAAAAAACTGCGAAATTTGGTTTGCAAAAAAAAAATTTGTATGTTTTTTGGCTTTTTTTATTAGTTTTCGAGTTTTCACAATAACTAGTGGTTTTCATTTGAACCTTCCCCTTAAATTGTAATACATTAATTTGTGATAAAAATATATAAAATAAAAAAATTCGGGTTGAACGGATCGTTTTCGGATCAACCCACTGATATTTGGGTCGTGTTCGGGTTCATATGTATGACACAATTTTCAGGTTCGTAAAGAATTTTAAGGTTGGGCTGAGTTAATCCCTTCAACCCACAAACAAGACATGTTTAACACCTCTAATCTCTAACTATAATGGGTTACTCATGTCTATAAATGAGCATCACTAAATCAATGGCCAATAATGATACCAACTATTGAGACTAACAACAAATGACCAATGGTTAAACATGATTAACCATAACTATAAATAATTAGGGTGCTGTTTTGTCTTCAAAGTATTTCTTTTCACTTTTTTCTTCTTATTAATTCTGAGAAATCGTAGCCATTATTAATATTGATGTAGTTAACTAGTTATACGTTTCTTTTTCTTTATGAGAAAATCCAATGTTATATTTAATATAAGCTTTATTCTTTAGTTTGAAGTTATACTTGTTTAATAAAACATATTTTAAGATTGTAAAACTAAAAACATTCCAATCAAATCTTCCCCAAAATTGTTCCCTGTTCCCCACTCGCACAAAATTTCGTTTCCCTCTTAAATTTCACCTCATCTCAAAGTATTTCACCTCCAAATCCCATCTCCCAAAACTGTCTCCGCCCCCATCGCCAATATCCTAACCGTGACCTCCTTCAGTTTCTGGTTCGGGTCCTCGTCTCTATATTCGTCACCCTGTTTTTGCCCCCCTTTAGTTCTCCAAAATCCCTATTTACCCATAGAAGCTAAACATTGGCTAAGCAACTACAGATGACGACAAAGTTAGGGTTCTTCTATTTACATTTTATTTTAAATTTGCTTACATATCTGTTACATTTGCAAGTAAAAAACCCAATAGAATTAATCAATTTTGTGGTTTTGCTTTCTTTTACAGAGCTTGCTAAGAGAGTTGCAATTTTCATCACCTGTTTCTCATGTAGAGGGTTCGTAATCGGTATTATATTTATTTATACTTTTCTCCCTCCAAGATAATTGTCTTATGTTGCTGATTAATATTTACTCTGATTATTTTGTTTGAGTTTTTATCATCATATGATTGTGAAGTGGAGCTTACATATCTGATTATCTTGATTGCTTACATATTTGTGAAATCATGATAGAACATTAGTATGTGCATTAGACCTTTGTATTATTTTAAGTAATGTGTTTTAAAGCATAATAAAATTTGTGTATATTATGTGTATAGACTTATTTCAGATTATCTTCTAGCATGCTGGAACACCAAACTAGGGAAGAACTTATTACATATTTAATATTTTCGGTTTGCACTTCAGATGAATAATAACAATATAACCTAAAACAATAAATTGATAGAGATAGCTATAAAGGTTATGTTCATAATCAGTTCTTCATTTTAGGGTATTAATTGTTTATATAAAGTTGCGGCTTTGACAAATCATCATCATTTTTAGGGTTGCTTAGAGCTATTGCCGGCGATTAAACCCGCAGCGAACCATCACTTCTTGATCATCCTAATCACCCTACTGGAAGCTATTGCAGCTGCCATGAACGACAACAGGGAGTTGATACATAAACTTCATTTTTGTAACAACTATTACAAGTCTTTGCATTTGATGTGCTTTGCTTACTCGTCAAGTCAGGTAACGCTTTTGATTTTCTGTTTCTGTTCAACATCTCTTAACTTTTTTAAAATATAACGCGTGTGATTGTTGATTTGTTCTCGTGACTAAAGAATTGTTTTTTAAGAAGGTAAACCGATAAAATCTCTATACATTGTTTTTGTTTGTGACTCTGATCCACGTGACTAAAGAATGTATTTCTAAGAAGACAAACTGATGAGTGTAAAAGATAAAATATCTATACGTTTGTTTTTGTTTGTGTTGTCATATTTTTTTCCTTTGATCCACACACTTACACTAAAAGTTCCTTTAATAAACAATTGGATGTGATGCTCTAATCTGTGAAATTTTACTACTGATAGGCATGAAAATTTACTAGTGTGTGGGCAACAAGATGATGAACATTCTTGTGTTTTTCATACTCGGATGGACCTTTTTTATATTCACCATATAATCTTTGAGTTCCACTGGATTTATTGCCCGTTCAAGAGTGTTTGTAAAAGGTAGTTGATTGAGAACTCTTTTTATATATTTAAACGCCACTTGTGCTCTTACTCTATCATAGGCATATTGTCAAGTTTGTCGCTTCTATGGGCATTATAACTGTTGTCTGTCTGTTTGGCATGCTTTATTACCTAGAAATTGTTGAGATAGAAGAATCAAAATTAGTTTAGTTACGATGAATTACATTATTATCTAGGCACGTCACGACAATTCTAGTCGCTCTCAACTCTCATGTGATAGAAACCAAAGTTGTCTCCAGAAGTTCTTGTATTGCTTCTTGTGAGTTTATGAGAAATTTAAGGTTGGTTTGTGCATTTCAGTACACCAATATATAAATAAACTCTAGTATTAAGTGTTCTATTAATTTACAATCAATTAGCTTGCTTGGTAAAACCACAAGTACCTGCTTATGGGAGATTCTTGGATTGGTGTTATTTTCGTTTCTTTTTCTAGGCAACATGTAGGTGGGAAATGTGTATATACTGCTTACACATTGTGTTATTAAACTATATATGCACATATTTTATTCTGATTGTTTTGGTTGGTGCAACAGAAATATCTTTAATTAGTGACACTAAGAGTAGAAGAAATGGATGTAGAGGTATGGATGTCCCACGAGATGCTTCCTGAAGATCTGAAGGAAGGTGTGACACTCTATGAACAACACAACTGGTAAGAATACAAGGACTCAATGAAGAATCTATCGTAAGGACTTAAGAACATAAAGCTCTATGAACAATACAACTGGCAAGAAAACATGGAGTCAATGAAGAATCTATTGTTTGAAAACTGCCTAAGGACTTAAGAAAGGACATAAAGCTCTATCAACAATACAACTGGCAACCAAAATGCCAAATCTGTTCATGTCAAATAACATCAGGCATGTATAATATCTCGTTATGCTCCAGATCTATAACTGGTTTGAAGCAAGCAAAAACCCCACAAGTTAGTAGCTAGACAAGGCTGTATGGAAGGTTTAATATTCAAACCCAACTTTCTTGTATTGCCTTTTCCATTGTAACTGCCAACTCTTTTTTGTTTGAGTTTGGACATATGTAAAATTATAATATTAAGTTATCTGTTATATTTATGTTTTTGTTGTGTTGGTTTAATTGAGATACTATTGTATATTAATAGAAATTTTAGTATTTTAAACAATGATGCTAAAAAAGATAATAATGGTTGCATTTGAGTGTAATAATAGTTGCTTTTAAGGTAGCAATGGTTCATTTGAGTGTTAGAAAAGTTAAATTTAAAAAAAAGAAAGTTGCAATAGCTTGTAAAAAGGTTGCATCAAAAAAAGGTTGCATTTGATTGGTAAATGCAACCATTTTAAAAAAGGTTGCATTATCTAACAAAAAAGTTGCTTTAGGTCTATTGCAACTTTACTAATGCAGCCCTTGATAAAAGGTTGCATTAGGTCTAATGCAACCTTTTTGAGGCCTAATGCAACATTTTACCAAGGTTGCATTAGGTTCATTTTCTTGTAGTGAGTCTTTATATGTAACAGTATTTATCAAATCCCTTCATTGATTTGATCTTTAATATAAACTGAACAGTTGTTTCATTTTTATACTAATAAATAAAAATAAAGTATACTTGTATGATTATTAAGCTCCTCATTTTGATTGTTTGGGTATAGTATTCTTGAAATTGGTCTTTTTTTGCAAACAGATGTTTATGGGCAAACATTTGTTTTAGCTCGAAGTTTTGTTTAAGGTCAAAAATCTGTTTATGGCCTAATTTCTGTTTATTGCCAATCATCTGTTTAAGTTCAAAGTTTTGTTTTCAGTCCAGACAACTGATATATAAGGCGAAACATCTGTTTAAGCAACAACATCTGTTTAAAAGCCTGTTACAACCGCTATTTTGGTTGAAACAGTTGATTGTTAAAACTTATCTACTGATGAAATATAACCTCTGTTTCTTCAATCTTCGTGTTGACCACTGACTTACCAAATGTCAGTGTTTAAAAAACTGTTCGGTATCCACTGATAGGATAAAATAGCCACTGGTCACTTTTTTAGTGTTGACATCCATTAATATTGACCATCAACGGTTTTCCTAGAATTAAAATGAAATTACCATTTTACCTAATTGTTATATTGCAATGTGATAAGAGTTCCTCCAACATTATTTTCGTGATGAAATTTAATGTTAAATTAAAAAATAAAAAAATACTTTTTGACTATTTGTTGCAAATCTAATCAATAATTAATGGTAATTTCTTGAGCATTGGGCTTTTAAAATATGCAAAATATGAATTTTAAACTGACGGTTATTATCTCTTAGTTAATAGTTAAAGTTAAAATAAAAATTAGAAAAGTCATCATGACAATTGCTTTCAAATCAGATCACTGATAATATCATTACTTTTGAAATTTTGAAATAAAAAATATGTAAGATGGTAATTTAAAATTGACGTTCTCTTTTTTTTTCCTACTTTGCATATCAGTTCCCAAAAAACATCATCACAATTGCTTTCAAATCAAATCAGTAATTACTAATTAATATCAGTAATTTTGAAATTCAAATTTCAAACCATATATATTTTTATCCTATAAATAAGATACAATTATCTGATTTCACATTCAAATCTCGCTCGCTCATATATGTGAGCGTATCTTTCTCTCTCAAATGCATCTTTCTTGTGATTTAGCAGCTAATTTCCCATTACACTTCTTTGTTCGAATGTTTGTTGATAATGTTCACATGTTATCGTTCCTGTATCATTGTTCCAACATCGTTGTTTCAATGTTAATTCGCATCCCACATCAACCTTTCAATATCGATGCTGCAGTATCATTGTTGCAACATCGTGAAAAGTTGCATGTGTTACCTTTTTTGATGGCAGAGATGCAACTTTAAAGTTACATGTGCCATTTTTTTTATTTCCGTTAAATCCAAAGTCGCCTTTTCTTGCGCCAAGAAGATTTTCTTCTTTTAAAGAAAGTATAGATTCGTCCAATATCGTAAAAACTCAGATGTGCAATAAAAATGAAAAAGAGACGTTTGCATTTTAGGTTAGTTTCTTATTCTTATTTGTGTTGTCAGTAATATGGAGTGTGGTGATAGAGACGTGCAGTTTATGGCGATGCTGAAGGACATACATCAAGAGGTTCAGCAATCGATGTAGTGGAAACTAAAGTTTATTAATTCTTGCTGTATTCTTAGATTTGAACTTTAATATTGTTCAGTATGTCATGTAATTATTGGACTTTTAGTTTTAAGGTCCTGAATAAATTTAATTTTATGAATCTTTGTTGTGTTTTATTTTTATTTATTATTTATTGTTTCAGTAATATTTAGATTATGTTGATGTTGATTCGTGTCTGAAGATCTGTTTGGTAAGTCAACAGAGAATTAATAGTGTCAAGGATTTGTTTAATGGTCAACCTCTCAAAGGGTTATGGTGTGGTTATCATGCAAAAGACTGTTATAATTAACTCCTGCTCCATATAAAGACTGATGGGCTTATTGTCTCATGAGGCCTATGCACTGTTGAACGCAAAGTCCTGTTAAAGACTGATGGGCTTATTGTCTCTTTGTGGTTTACTGCGACGCGTCTATTCGTGGGCTCGGTTGCGTGTTAATGCAACGCGAGAAAGTTATTGCCTACGCCTCTCGACAACTCAAGACGCATGAAAGAAACTACACTACGCATGACTTGGAACTAGGAGCAGTGGTTTTTGCTCTTAAGATATGGAGACATTACCTGTACGGTACCAAGTGCACCATCTACACCGATCACAGGAGTCTCGAACACATCTTTAGGCAAAAGGAATTGAACATGCGACAACGTCGATGGGTCGAACTCTTGAATGACTACGAATGCGCCATCAAATACCATCCGGGCAAGGCCAATGTCGTGGCAGACGCCCTCAGCCGAAAGGACACTATACCAAAGCGCGTGCGAGCATTGCAACTTACCATCCAGTCTAACCTCCCTACACAGATCCGAAATGCTCAAGTAGAAGCATTGAAGCCGGAAAACATCAGGGCTGAGTCTCTGCGAGGATCGAGACAGCGACTAGAACAGAAAGAAGATGGCGCTTACTATGTAACAGGGCGCATTTGGGTTCCACTCTATGGAGATTTACGTGAACTCGTGATGGACGAAGCCCACAAGTCCCGCTACTCCGTACACCCTGGTTCAGACAAGATGTACCACGACTTGAAGACTACATATTGGTGGCCTGGTATGAAGGCCCACGTAGCAACATACGTCAGCAAATGTTTGACTTGCGCAAGAGTCAAGACAGAATACCAGAAGCCAGCAGGTCTACTCCAACAACCAGAAATCCCGAAATGGAAATGGGAGCAAATTTCCATGGATTTTGTTACAGGGCTACCTAGGTCTCAACGCGGAAATGACACTATTTGGGTAATAGTAGATCGATTGACCAAGTCTGCACACTTTCTGGCCATTAAGGAAACAGACAAGTTTTCTACCTTGGCGGAAATTTACTTAAAAGAAGTAGTTTCGAGGCACGGGGTGCCAACCTCAATTATTTCCGACCGAGACGCCCGTTTTACTTCGGAGTTGTGGCAAGCTATGCACAAATCCTTTGGCTCACGTTTGGATATGAGCACCGCTTATCACCCGCAAACGGATGGACAGTCTGAACGCACCATCCAAACCCTAGAAGACATGCTTAGAGCGTGTGTGATCGATTTTGGCAAAAACTGGGAGAAGCATCTACCGCTAGTAGAGTTCTCCTACAACAACAGCTACCACACTAGTATTCAGGCAGCACCTTTTGAGGCATTGTACGGTCGTAAATGCCGGTCACCTCTCTGCTGGGCGGAAGTCGGTGATAGTCAAATCACGGGCCCAGAGATGGTGGTAGATACAACGGAAAAGATTGCCCAGATCAGACAACGCATGGCGGCAGCTCGTGACCGTCAGAAGAGCTACGCTGATAAGCGTAGGAAACCATTGGAATTCCAGGTCGGCGACCGGGTTCTACTTAAAGTCTCACCCTGGAAGGGTGTGGTTCGCTTTGGTAAACGGGGCAAGCTTAATCCGCGATATATCGGGCCATTCGAAATTACCGAGAAAATCGGTAAGGTTGCTTATAGATTGAACCTGCCTGAAGAACTGAGTGCGGTACACAACGTTTTTCATGTATCTAATCTGAAGAAGTGTCTGTCAGATGAAACGCTCGTAATTCCTTTCAAGGAACTAACTATTGACGAACAGCTACACTTCACTGAGGAACCGATTGAAATCACTGATCGAGAGATCAAAATCCTCAAGCGTAGCCAAATACCTCTTGTACGAGTCCGTTGGAACTCGCGACGTGGCCCAGAGTATACCTGGGAGCGGGAAGACCAGATGAAGCACAAGTATCCCCAGTTGTTCCCAAACGAAAACCCCAGCACTGAAGCTACAACCGAATTTCGGGACGAAATTCCAAACTAACGGGGGGATGATGTGACACCCCGTTGAAACGCTTTTACTTACGCTAGCTTGACAGTGGCTGCCTTAACTTTCGGGACGAAAGTTCCTAAAACTTGGGGATAATGTGACACTTCGGATTTTCCCGGACAACCTTTCGATGTAACATGTGTGTACGTAAACTATTAAGTGAAAAATTATGAATAGCTTGTTATTACGTGTTGTGTGCATATATGTACGTATAGATATATATATATGTGTGTTATATATATAGGAGCCGAAACCCGACTCGAGACCCGGGATGGTCTCGAGTGAACAGTAAATTGGGCCGGTTAGGGCCAAAGCCCATCCTCAACCCACTCGATATATATACCGGCCAACCCTCACCATTCTACCATGTTTGCAACATTTTCTCTCATACCCTCCTCTCATCTCTCTCACCAAAACCCTAAAACCCTCACAAAGAATCACCTCCCTCCCCTCTCCTTTTCCCTCTCGGATCAACCAACAACAAGAACACCTCGGCTCTAGCTCGGAATCACCAACCGGAAAGAATCTTTGCTTCTTCAAACTCACAACTTCAACCGGTTAGTACAAAAATGTGTTACTATGATTCTTGTGTATGGATGATGATTGTTGCCATGTTTTGTGTGAATAATATGTGTGTGAAATGCATAACCGATTAACATGTTTGTTTCGGAATGTTTAGATAAAATGAATATTCATGACTTTGGTTGAATGGTTAGTATCCGATTATGCTTAGGAACCGAGAATGATAATATCTATTATGTCCGTTTATGTTATGATGTTTAGTGATGAAATGTGTTCTAATATTTTTATAAGGGATTTGATGATTTTGCTATCCGAATGATATTAAGTGATGTTAGGGATTGTATATTCATGAATGATGTTTGAATGTTATTTGAATGTTATGAACAGCATGAATGTCACTCAAATATTTTGAATATGCTTTGTTTGATCCAAATTAGACACATTATAGACAAACAGACATGTTAGTGGATATAGTACACAATTTACATGAAAATGCAATCCTATTGGTCAGTACATTGCAGGTTCTAGAAGAGTTTGTTGTGCACATAATCACGGTTGCGAGTCGTAACCTTTGGTTGCGACTCGAGACCACATCAAGTCTTGTCGAGATCTCCCGGTTGCGAGTCGCAATCAACGCGTATCGAATCCGGTTGCGAGTCGTAACCACTGCTGCTAAGTCGGAACTGCTAGTTGCGAGTCGGAACCTCTGGTTGCGAGTCGTAACCAAAACGTGATGAACCGAGACCTCGGTTGCGAGTCGTAACCTCGGTTGCGAGTCGCAACCACCCTTGTCTCGACTGGACTATTTTGGTGTTATTGGGCTTTGACTGTTGGGCTTTCTGTTGACTGGGCTACGTGATGTTGCTGCTGATTGTATGTATAGGGCTGACCCAATGACCCAACTGTTTGTGTATTTGCATGTTATACGTGTTTGCTATAGGTATTGCCATACGTGTTCGCTATGTGTTACTTGTACCCGACTTGACCCATATTTGGTAACCATGTTAGGACGTGGTGACCAACATACTTGACCGGGTAAAAATATCTACCGAGCAACCCAAGGTGAGTTCACAACTTAAAAGCATGCGTCCCGGTGGTTTGGGACACGAGACTAAAACAACCCTATCCCCTTGCAAAGGGGATACCATTTACATTCCTTCCCTAGTTATTGGGAACAAACTTACTTTTCCTTCCCTTGTCATTGGGAAACCTTTTTTTAGTTAATTACTGTTTATACGGAATGCAACCAAACGGCACTAAACGCAACTCTATCACTCAAGTCCCTACTACATAATACCGATTAGTCGCCGGGGCCAGGCGAACGGGTTATTAGTTGATAGCGCTATTTAGGTTTTACCAACCTCACACCGTGCCATGGTATGGGATCGGTCGTGAACTAATGTACTCAGGCATCCGTCAATGATGATAGAACATTGACATCGGGGCATCCTGCGGAAACGCAAACGGTTACCTAGTGTTCGGTATTGGAAAAACAGTTTAGTCGCTAACTTTTGGGGTAGCTCCCCATGGCATGTATAAACGGATAAATTAACTGGTGAAACAAGTTTTTGGTAATTAAAACTGGACAACTAGTGAACTCACTCAGCATTATTGTTGACCCCCCTTACTGCATGCTTTGCAGGTGGCCAGTGACTGGAGCAACTGCTTGGGATGTGTAGTGGTCGTCTGCCCGTGTGTTGGGCATTTATCATGCTTACCTTATGAACATTGTTTAAAACTGTTTATTAATGCTTCCGCTACTTAATACTGTTTGAACTTGAAACCTTAAACTCTGAACTTGATATTTGCTAATCTTATGGTTAGTAAGTATTACTTTTGTTATCAATTTAATTATTCGGTATAATTGGTGGCTGGATCCTGGTCAGTCACGCCCTCGAAGCGGGTGTTATCCGCAGGTGGAATTTGGGGGTGTGACAGATTGGTATCAGAGCCATTGGTTATAGTGAACTTGGTTTTAAAAAGGGGAAAAATCTTTTTGAGAAAAACCAGACTATAACCCGTGACTCGTGACGACACTACACTCCAAGTGCAAGGCTCGACTTATCTGACCTCGTAGCTCGGACCCGTATTTACTTGCTTATTTGTCATATGCTTTCTGCTTTACTATACGTACTAGTTTGCCTGATTAGATAGATACGCCTCCCTTCTTCTATCTCATTCTCGCTATATTACGACATCACACTCATATTTTCTGGTTATGAAGACAATGAGTGGACGCGGACGAGGAAACGTCAACATGACTCAGGCTCAGTTCACTAACCTGCTCAACACGGTGGCTGCAGCTTTCGCAGCTCACCCTACAGGTCAGCCTGCGCCTGTGCAACCACGTGTCTGTACCTTCAAGACCTTCATGGATTGCAAGCCTCTTCCATTCAGTGGCACTGAGGGTGCCATAGGTCTTCTACACTGGATCGAGAAGGTCGAAGCTGTTTTCGCTGTCTGCGAGTGTCCCCCTGCTAATTGGGTGAAGTTTGCTACTGGTACTCTAGAAGGAAGCGCACTTTCATGGTGGAAGGCGCAAATTCAAATGCTTGGTTTGGAGACTGCTAACGCTACTGCATGGGAAGATTTTAAGGATATGATCAAGGAAGAGTACTGTCACAGGGATGACATCCACAAACTCGAGGACGAGTACTATGAACTCAAGATGGTTGGGTCAGAGATTGAGACCTACACCAAGCTGTCCAACGACTATGCTGCTCTTTGTCCAAACATGTCCCGCCCCATGTACCGAAGGATCGAATTGTACATCAAGGGTTTAGTCCCAGAAATCAGGAGCCATGTGACCTCAGCTAACCTCACTGCCATACAGCCCGTGGTTCGTCTTGCCCACAAACTCACTAACCAGGCTGTGGAGGAGGGCAGATTGCCCAAAAGGATCAGTGCTACGGAAGGAACTTCTAGTGATGGCAAACGAAAGTGGGATGGAAATCAGGGCAAAGATGCTAACTCTACTCAGGCCCCAGCTCAGCAAAGGAAAACTGACAACAACAAGGGCACTCAGCAACAGGGTGGCTACCGGGGAAGCTGCCCTAAGTGCAACAAGTGTAACAGGCACCACAATGGGGCATGTAACAAGGGTCAGTGTCAGCGATGCCATAAGATGGGGCACGAAGCCAAGGATTGCAGAAGTCAGTTCCCAGCAAGGCAGAATCAGCAACAACCCCAACAGCAACAGCAGCAGGGAAACAACCGGGCATGTTTTAAATGCGGGGCAACAGGACACATGCGAAGGGATTGCCCTGAGCTGAATCAGAATCGCAACAATCAGGGAGCTGGGAACAATGAGCAAAACAACAATGCTGGGAATGGTGCAAGGGGAAGAGCTTTCGTGATTGGAGCTGGTGAAGCAAGGAACGATCCCAACGTCGTGGCGGGTAAGTTCCTACTTGATGATCGTTATGTTTCTGTGTTATTTGATTCCGGTGCCGATGCCAGTTATGTATCCCTTCGCATTAGTAAGAAACTTAAGCACTCGCCCGCATTATTAAGTTCTAAGCACATCGTCGAGATAGCTAATGGTAAGAACATCGAGGCCACGCACATGATCCACGACTGCACACTAGAATTGTCTGGCCACACGTTTAGTATCGATCTTTTCCCTGTCAAACTTGGAAGCTTTGACGTCGTCATTGGTATGGATTGGTTATCCAAACATCGCGTTGAGATCCTCTGTCGAGAGAAAGCAGTTCGTATACCTCGTCGTTCTGGACAACCCCTCATCGTTCAAGGCAACAAAGGTGGAGAAGTCACAGGCATTATCTCGCTTCTAAAAACCCAGAAGTGTTTGCAAAAAGGGCACACCGCTATCCTAGCACTTGTCACCGATACTCACGAAAAGGAAAAGAGGATTGAAGATTTTCCTGTAGTACGTGACTATCCCGAGGTATTCCCTGAGGAACTACCTGGACTCCCTCCCCACCGTCAGGTCGAATTCCAAATCGAGCTAGCTCCCGGAGCAGCACCCATAGCTCGTGCACCGTACCGTTTAGCCCCTGCAGAACTGAAAGAACTCTCTACGCAACTACAGGAACTTTTGGATAAAGGATTTATCCGTCCCAGTTCATCACCCTGGGGAGCCCCAGTACTCTTTGTTAAGAAAAAGGATGGCACATTCCGAATGTGCATCGACTATCGTGAGCTGAACAAGGTTACCATCAAGAATCGTTACCCTCTCCCGCGCATCGACGACCTATTCGATCAGTTGCAAGGATCGAGCTACTATTCAAAGATCGACCTACGGTCAGGCTATCATCAGCTGAGAGTTCGTAATGAAGACATCTCTAAGACTGCGTTTAGGACCCGTTATGGTCACTATGAATTCCTCGTTATGCCTTTCGGAATGACCAACGCACCGGCAGTGTTCATGGATCTTATGAACCGAGTGTGCAAGCCTTACCTCGACAAATTCGTGATCGTGTTTATCGACGACATCCTGATTTATTCGAAAAGTCAGGAGGAGCATGAACAACACCTACGCCTCATTCTGGAACTCCTTCGCAACGAGCAGCTGTACGCCAAATTCTCTAAATGTGACTTCTGGCTTCGAGAAGTCCACTTCCTCGGCCATGTTGTTAATAAGAACGGAATTCACGTCGACCCCGCTAAGATCGACTCAATAAAGAACTGGCCTACGCCTAAGACTCCCACTGAAGTTCGCCAATTCTTGGGATTGGCAGGTTACTACCGCAGATTCATTCAGGGATTCTCAAAGATTGCACAGCCCCTCACTATACTCACTCAGAAAGGCGTCGCCTACAAGTGGAATGAAGCACAGGAATCTGCTTTTCAGAGGCTTAAGGATAACCTCTGTAGTGCTCCTATTCTCTCGTTACCTGAAGGCACTGACGACTTTGTGGTTTACTGCGACGCGTCTATTCATGGGCTCGGTTGCGTGTTAATGCAACGCGAGAAAGTTATTGCCTACGCCTCTCGACAACTCAAGACGCATGAAAGAAACTACACTACGCATGACTTGGAACTAGGAGCAGTGGTTTTTGCTCTTAAGATATGGAGACATTACCTGTACGGTACCAAGTGCACCATCTACACCGATCACAGGAGTCTCGAACACATCTTTAGGCAAAAGGAATTGAACATGCGACAACGTCGATGGGTCGAACTCTTGAATGACTACGAATGCGCCATCAAATACCATCCGGGCAAGGCCAATGTCGTGGCAGACGCCCTCAGCCGAAAGGACACTATACCAAAGCGCGTGCGAGCATTGCAACTTACCATCCAGTCTAACCTCCCTACACAGATCCGAAATGCTCAAGTAGAAGCATTGAAGCCGGAAAACATCAGGGCTGAGTCTCTGCGAGGATCGAGACAGCGACTAGAACAGAAAGAAGATGGCGCTTACTATGTAACAGGGCGCATTTGGGTTCCACTCTATGGAGATTTACGTGAACTCGTGATGGACGAAGCCCACAAGTCCCGCTACTCAGTACACCCTGGTTCAGACAAGATGTACCACGACTTGAAGACTACATATTGGTGGCCTGGTATGAAGGCCAACGTAGCAACATACGTCAGCAAATGTTTGACTTGCGCAAGAGTCAAGACAGAATACCAGAAGCCAGCAGGTCTACTCCAACAACCAGAAATCCCGAAATGGAAATGGGAGCAAATTTCCATGGATTTTGTTACAGGGCTACCTAGGTCTCAACGCGGAAATGACACTATTTGGGTAATAGTAGATCGATTGACCAAGTCTGCACACTTTCTGGCCATTAAGGAAACAGACAAGTTTTCTACCTTGGCGGAAATTTACTTAAAAGAAGTAGTTTCGAGGCACGGGGTGCCAACCTCAATTATTTCCGACCGAGACGCCCGTTTTACTTCGGAGTTGTGGCAAGCTATGCACAAATCCTTTGGCTCACGTTTGGATATGAGCACCGCTTATCACCCGCAAACGGATGGACAGTCTGAACGCACCATCCAAACCCTAGAAGACATGCTTAGAGCGTGTGTGATCGATTTTGGCAAAAACTGGGAGAAGCATCTACCGCTAGTAGAGTTCTCCTACAACAACAGCTACCACACTAGTATTCAGGCAGCACCTTTTGAGGCATTGTACGGTCGTAAATTCCGGTCACCTCTCTGCTGGGCGGAAGTCGGTGATAGTCAAATCACGGGCCCAGAGATGGTGGTAGATACAACGGAAAAGATTGCCCAGATCAGACAACGCATGGCGGCAGCTCGTGACCGTCAGAAGAGCTACGCTGATAAGCGTAGGAAACCATTGGAATTCCAGGTCGGCGACCGGGTTCTACTTAAAGTCTCACCCTGGAAGGGTGTGGTTCGCTTTGGTAAACGGGGCAAGCTTAATCCGCGATATATCGGGCCATTCGAAATTACCGAGAAAATCGGTAAGGTTGCTTATAGATTGAACCTGCCTGAAGAACTGAGTGCGGTACACAACGTTTTTCATGTATCTAATCTGAAGAAGTGTCTGTCAGATGAAACGCTCGTAATTCCTTTCAAGGAACTAACTATTGACGAACAGCTACACTTCACTGAGGAACCGATTGAAATCACTGATCGAGAGATCAAAATCCTCAAGCGTAGCCAAATACCTCTTATACGAGTCCGTTGGAACTCGCGACGTGGCCCAGAGTATACCTGGGAGCGGGAAGACCAGATGAAGCACAAGTATCCCCAGTTGTTCCCAAACGAAAACCCCAGCACTGAAGCTACAACCGAATTTCGGGACGAAATTCCAAACTAACGGGGGGATGATGTGACACCCCGTTGAAACGCTTTTACTTACGCTAGCTTGACAGTGGCTGCCTTAACTTTCGGGACGAAAGTTCCTAAAACTTGGGGATAATGTGACACTTCGGATTTTCCCGGACAACCTTTCGATGTAACATGTGTGTACGTAAACTATTAAGTGAAAAATTATGAATAGCTTGTTATTACGTGTTGTGTGCATATATGTACGTATAGATATATATATATATATATGTGTGTTATATATATAGGAGCCGAAACCCGACTCGAGACCCGGGATGGTCTCGAGTGAACAGTAAATTGGGCCGGTTAGGGCCAAAGCCCATCCTCAACCCACTCGATATATATACCGGCCAACCCTCACCATTCTACCATTTTTGCAACATTTTCTCTCATACCCTCCTCTCATCTCTCTCACCAAAACCCTAAAACCCTCACAAAGAATCACCTCCCTCCCCTCTCCTTTTCCCTCTCGGATCAACCAACAACAAGAACACCTCGGCTCTAGCTCGGAATCACCAACCGGAAAGAATCTTTGCTTCTTCAAACTCACAACTTCAACCGGTTAGTACAAAAATGTGTTACTATGATTCTTGTGTATGGATGATGATTGTTGCCATGTTTTGTGTGAATAATATGTGTGTGAAATGCATAACCGATTAACATGTTTGTTTCGGAATGTTTAGATAAAATGAATATTCATGACTTTGGTTGAATGGTTAGTATCCGATTATGCTTAGGAACCGAGAATGATAATATCTATTATGTCCGTTCATGTTATGATGTTTAGTGATGAAATGTGTTCTAATATTTTTATAAGGGATTTGATGATTTTGCTATCCGAATGATATTAAGTGATGTTAGGGATTGTATATTCATGAATGATGTTTGAATGTTATTTGAATGTTATGAACAGCATGAATGTCACTCAAATATTTTGAATATGCTTTGTTTGATCCAAATTAGACACATTATAGACAAACAGACATGTTAGTGGATATAGTACACAATTTACATGAAAATGCAATCCTATTGGTCAGTACATTGCAGGTTCTAGAAGAGTTTGTTGTGCACATAATCACGGTTGCGAGTCGTAACCTTTGGTTGCGACTCGAGACCACATCAAGTCTTGTCGAGATCTCCCGGTTGCGAGTCACAATCAACGCGTATCGAATCCGGTTGCGAGTCGTAACCACTGCTGCTAAGTCGGAACTGCTAGTTGCGATTCGGAACCTCTGGTTGCGAGTCGTAACCAAAACGTGATGAACCGAGACCTCGGTTGCGAGTCGTAACCTCGGTTGCGAGTCGCAACCACCCTTGTCTCGACTGGACTATTTTGGTGTTATTGGGCTTTGACTGTTGGGCTTTCTGTTGACTGGGCTACGTGATGTTGCTGCTGATTGTATGTATAGGGCTGACCCAATGACCCAACTGTTTGTGTATTTGCATGTTATACGTGTTTGCTATAGGTATTGCCATACGTGTTCGCTATGTGTTACTTGTACCCGACTTGACCCATATTTGGTAACCATGTTAGGACGTGGTGACCAACATACTTGACCGGGTAAAAATATCTACCGAGCAACCCAAGGTGAGTTCACAACTTAAAAGCATGCGTCCCGGTGGTTTGGGACACGAGACTAAAACAACCCTATCCCCTTGCAAAGGGGATACCATTTACATTCCTTCCCTAGTTATTGGGAACAAACTTACTTTTCCTTCCCTTGTCATTGGGAAACCTTTTTTTAGTTAATTACTGTTTATACGGAATGCAACCAAACGGCACTAAACGCAACTCTATCACTCAAGTCCCTACTACATAATACCGATTAGTCGTCGGGGCCAGGCGAACGGGTTATTAGTTGATAGCGCTATTTAGGTTTTACCAACCTCACACCGTGCCATGGTATGGGATCGGTCGTGAACTAATGTACTCAGGCATCCGTCAATGATGATAGAACATTGACATCGGGGCATCCTGCGGAAACGCAAACGGTTACCTAGTGTTCGGTATTGGAAAAACAGTTTAGTCGCTAACTTTTGGGGTAGCTCCCCATGGCATGTATAAACGGATAAATTAACTGGTGAAACAAGTTTTTGGTAATTAAAACTGGACAACTAGTGAACTCACTCAGCATTATTGTTGACCCCCCTTACTGCATGCTTTGCAGGTGGCCAGTGACTGGAGCAACTGCTTGGGATGTGTAGTGGTCGTCTGCCCGTGTGTTGGGCATTTATCATGCTTACCTTATGAACATTGTTTAAAACTGTTTATTAATGCTTCCGCTACTTAATACTGTTTGAACTTGAAACCTTAAACTCTGAACTTGATATTTGCTAATCTTATGGTTAGTAAGTATTACTTTTGTTATCAATTTAATTATTCGGTATAATTGGTGGCTGGATCCTGGTCAGTCACGCCCTCGAAGCGGGTGTTATCCGCAGGTGGAATTTGGGGGTGTGACACCTATACAAACTCAAAGATGAACCACTGCCCAACAACAAAAGTGGTTCATCATCAACAGTAGATATTCTATATTTGTTTTTGTTAACAGTATTTATATGTCCAAACTGTAGATATTATATCTCTGTTTATGTTAACAGTATTTAATTTCAAACATCTGTTTATGTTCAAACAGATGTTTGAGGTCAAATATTTATTTAATTTCAAACATTTGTTTATGTCCAGATTAGATGTTTAACAGTATTTAATTTAAAACATTGTTTTAATGATAAAATTTAAAGTTAAATTACAAAATAAAAAAAATTCTTGATGACTATTTGTTGCAAATTAAATCAATAATTAATGTTATTAGAAAACTCATCATGACAATTGCTTTCAAATCAGATCAGCAAACTACTGCCCATAGCCAAGAAAGTTTAACTTAGCAGATATTTCCTTTGGCAAACATATATCATAGCAGTGGTTTTGAAATTGCCGGTAATTTCAAATTCAAAATGCCTTGGGATATATACTTTGCAATTAATGCACGTTAAGTAATCACTTCTGTCTTATGCTAAAGGCATGTTATAGGTAAATGAATAGGTTAATTGTAATTATAATAACGTGTTTAATTTTATATTTTGCCCATGTAAATGCATTAAAAGCCTAATGAGTGTCGCATGATATTCTTTCGTCTGACGATGTATTTAGTTATAGCCTTCTTCAATGGGTATATAAAATACATTTGGCAGAGGTTTTGATCATTACCATTTTCATCTATCTACTAAATCATCTTCAAAAATTTTGTTGACGAGATTTTCACAAGGCTCTCTGCAGGATGGAAAAATTTGGGTTTCAAGTGATTGTTGACGAGGTTTTCTCAAGGCTCTCTACAGAAGATATTTGCCGTTTCAAATGTCTTTCCAAGAATTTTTATACGAAATTGTCAAGTCATGCATTTCAGATGATGCATGCTCTCCGAAGTGGAGATTCAGTAGAAAAGAAACTATTATCCTTTAAAGAAACGTCAATTGTCATTGACGACGTAGTTGGTGGTAAGTTGGATGTTGTTAGTAGTAAAACCTTAAGTTTTCCTAACAATGTCCACTCTAGCTTCTTACGTATTCTATCTTCATTTAATGGGTTGTTGTTAGTTTCCAATGAAGGGATTTGCTGTCAGTTGATTCTTTGGAATCCAACTATTAGGCAGTATAAGGTTTTGTGTGATGACTACTTTAATTACAATCATCATCGAAACTCTGATACCAGTGGAATTTATTTTGATCAGTTCAATGATCTGAAAGTGCTGAACATCAGATGTTACTGTAATGTAACTGTTGCTCGTGTTTACTCACGACATCGTGAGTCATGGACAACAATAAATTCCGGTATCGTAAAAAATTATAGTTCAAGTCGTTATTCATGGTCTACAGGAGTTTATGCTGATAAAACCATATATTTTATGGTTTCAAATTATTGGTATCCACTAGGTGAGAGGAACATCGTTTGTTTTGATGTTGTTAGTGAGACTTTCAGAATGCTTCACTTTCCTGAGAGTATTGTAGTCAATCCTTGCCAAGGGCATTTTTGACCATTGCAAAGAGGTTGCATTTGATTGTTATTGGAAAGTCTGCTGAGCTAATTGTTGATTTGCTCAGATATGAAGAAGAAGGCTGGAAGAAGATGTTTGTTTTCAATAATCCTCGTGTAGTTGATTATGTTGATGCACGCCGAAGTACTAATATAATTGAAGACAACAAGTGGCTGATAACACGCATCTAGGGGGATATGATTGAAGTTGATCTGACCAATGAACTTCTGAAATACGTCCAACATGTTGACAACTACAATGGTCCGAAAGGAGCTTTACTTATCAAAACTACTGTTTCACCAATAGATTAGGAATTAGGATCCTGTATTTTATTGAATGCTATTATATGTTTTGACAATTGTATTTTTTTATATAATTAGTTGTGTTAAAATTATTAATAATGTTTGTTATTAAAATTAAGTAAATGAATATTGATGTTTGAGAGTGTAAATTCTTGTAATATTGGTAAAGGTCTGTTTAAATGATCAAAGCTCTGTTATTGAGAACAAATGTTTCAAAAATAAATAGTGGTTGATACATCTGTTGAATTGGGTCAACTGATGGATGAACTTTGTATGCTGTTTAACACTTGTACTTTTTATAAATATTTAGGTTTGATAGTGTAAAAGCTTGTAATATTGGCAAAGGTATGTTTAAATGATCAAAGCTCTGTTATTGGGAACAGATGTCTGAAAATAAAACAGTGGTTGATAAATCTGTTGACTTTGGTCAACAGATTGATGTCCACAGATGTTTGGAACTACTGTTCAGAAAACTGTGGTTGAAACCGCTGTTTGGTTAAAATGGTGGTTTAAAACCACTGTTGGGTTAAAACTGTGGTTGAAACCGCTGTTTGGTTAAAACGGTGATTTGAAGACATTGTTTTTAAATAACTTTCCATGTTAGGTTCAACAGTGTTTGAAAAGGAAAACTGTGTGAGAATACAGTAGATCTTAACAAGTTAAACATCTGTTAAGGCTTAAACAGTTGTTTGGCCTTTAACAGATGTTTGGTCTTTTATATCAGATGTTTGGACTTAAACAGTTGTTTGACCTTAAACACATGTTTGACCTTAAACAGATGTTTTGCCTTAAACAGATGTTCTCCTTCTATATCAGATATTTGGACTTAAACAGATGTTTGGCCATAAACAGATGTTTGGCCTTAAACCAAACACCTGTTTAAGCTCAACATCTGTTTGACTATTTGTCAATATCTTATTGACTTTTGGTCAACATCTGTTTCAAATTTGGTCAACATCTTATTTTGTAAAAGAGGTAAAAAAACAAAGATTTTTTCAAAATCCCAAATCACCCTATCATGTAAGTGCATTGAAGTAAAAGTGGAAATGATATTATTCATATGGTCCTGTTGTGCTTTTGTTTGTCCTCTAATATGAGTTCATGATCTAATCCGGTGATTTGAAGACATTGTTGTTTAATCGAATTAGATGGTTGATGTAATGTGGTCGTATTACAAACAAATAGTAATTAATTAATCTAAATAACTTTCCCGAGCCCGGGAAGCAATCCCGGGTAAAAACCTAGTAAAACATAAACATAAAATAAATAAAAATTGTTTTTGCGGGTGTGGTTATTGTAAAAAAGGGTTTTTTTGTGAAAAATGTAAGAAGTGTTTTGAACCCTTAGATCTTGTAGTTAATGGTTGAGATAAAAAATGGGTTAAAATGTAAATTATTTTTAATTTTTTGACTAATTTGACTAGATTATGGGTAATAGTGTATTTTTGTTTAAATAAAGAAACTACTAATAACCTCCATGCACATGCAAGTTTCCCCCGTCTTTTTCAAACGTCAATAACTTTTTATACGTAACTTTAAAAAAAATTACACTATAATAACAAGCGTTTTTTTATCGTTAATATGACTACCATATTGTTATACTTATATAGAGAAAAAATTACGTTTTAATCAGATGTTTAGTCCATGGTGTTTTGTCTATGTTTAGTGTTTTAATTGTATTGTAATTCAAGGCGACATGGATCAAAATCAAAATTCAAAGTTCAAAGTTCAAATTGTTCTATAAATGTAATCAAACAACCTTCTTCATCACTGTGTTTTATCGGTAAACGCATGATCTGAAACCTATTGTTAAAACACCATGACGTGAACTGTGTATCATCATCAGCATAACATAAAACACCACAAACTAAGAATACAAGAAAACACCATGCTAAGAACACATTCTGAGAATGTAGGTTGTAAAACACTATACGAAGACGCATTCTGGAAATGCAGGCTTATAACATCATGTGGAAATACAGTTTTGAAACACCATACTAAGAACGTATCCTGTAAATACAAGTTTAAAACACGATACGAAGAACATCTACTGGAATGCAGGTATAAAACACTATGAATTAAACTACGAATTTATTAAAACAACATGTTATACAGACTTTGATTTATGATGGACGGGTTATAGTTGCAATCTTTGTAATATGTATGAGATATATATGAAATGTAAATTAGGATAGTTTGTTTCCTAAAAAAACTCAAAAGCGGTTAAGAAATATTTAATCATTAAATTGGTTTTTGGAGTAAATTACATCATTACTCTTTTTCATTAATATAATTGATAGACACGTGTCATCACTAAAATATTTCTTACACTTCTCACACACTTGCCACTTTTTTATAGGATCCTTAATCTTGTTTCGGCATCTTCCGATGATTACGATGAATCCATCTTTTAAATTCTCACAATATGTAAAAAACAGAAATGAATAGCGAAGTAGTCGTGTGAAAATGTGAGTTTAAAAGTATATTGGTAGAATGTAAAAAAAACTATTTTTTAACTGTCCGTCAAATGGTCTTATGTGGGAGAAATGGAGAGTGGAGAGAAAAACACCAATCAACAGGAAAGGGGAGTGGCGTTGTAGGAGCCTCATTCGGCGAGGACAATACCTAGCAGTACCTCAGTATGAGACGTGGTGTTCCCCACGGTACCAATGGCAGACCTCAACCCCCAACGAGGTGTTCGAGAAGTATAATGGATGGTCCAAACAACAGACCTACCGTTTGCCAATCTGTTTTCTGATAAAATTTAGTCATCGGTCCACTTCATTTTACACCTGCTATGTACAATCTTTCGCATGTGACCGGAAAAGTTATAAAAATTGATCATTGAGGACACTTTGAAATAATATACAAATTAATCGTGGAAGACATACTATATACACTTGTTTAGTTACATATACATAACCTATATTGATTGACCGATTAACTTTAGACACGAATCATAGTAAATTGTATCAACAGGACAGCTAGTACACATCTAGAGTATTTCTAAAATGAAATGGCAGCAACTGGACATCAACTATAGTCCATCCTACAACTACACAACCAAACAATGACAAAAAAAAATTAATATGAACCCAATTGTCACGTATCGTAAAAATAAAAGTGTGAAACACACATAGTCAAATACAATGCATCTAAGGTGAACAACAATAACGAATCCATAATCCAAACAGTGATCACGGAAAAGAAATTACTCAAGCATAAGTAGGGATGGGATTGGTACAATACTCGTACCAGTATCGAAAATAACGGTACTGAATATGAACAAAACTGGGTACCAAATACCGTACCGAATATATTGGTATTGTACGGGTACAACTATTTCGGTACGGTACCCGCTTTGGTACCACTTTATTTTATTTTAGTTTTTGAGCAATCGTACGAGTACTATAAAAGTAAAATCGACAAGAATACCAATATAGTACAAATACCCAATAGGTAAAATTGGTAGTATGAGTACCAATACGATACGAGTACCAAATAGGTAAAATCAATATGAGTACCATAAATACCATAATATGAAATAAAACATAATATAAAAAAAAACTTTTAAAGTTGAGTAAACTTCCGTTTTGCTCCCTATGGTTTGGTCATTTTAACGGTTTTGCTCCAATAGTTTAAAAATAGCGATTTTCCTCCCTGATCTTTCAAGTTTGTCGCCAGTTTGCTCCCTAATCTTTCGAGTTTGTCGCCAGTTTCCTCCCTGATGGAGTTAGAGGCTGGGAGCAAAATGAAGATAAGTTAGAAAAATAAGGGAGGAAAATGGCTATTTTTAAACTATTGGAGCAAAACCGTCAAAATGACCAAACCACAGGGAGCAAAATGGAAGTTTACTCATTAAAGTTTTGGGGAAATGTCATAGAAATGTAACCAAGTTCCTCTAGTGTTTCAATTAAGTCATCCAAACTTTTTTTGTCTCTTTAAGGTAACTAAACTTTAATTTAGTGTTCTAATACTATGTAATTACCAAATCACCAGGTTACCACTTTTTTCTTTTATATATATTGTTTACTTTTTTTTTGGCAAAGATATATAAATAAAGTCCAAAACACTTGTTAAGTTATATCAAAACAGAAGGTAGACGGGCAACAAGCTGCGCCGCCAATCCTTTCTGAATTGCAAACCCCAACCTCCCGAACACAAACCCCTGCCCCCTGGGGTCGAACAATTGCTGTGGATAACCCGTTGAACCCTCGTCAAGAAGTTGATTGCTTCTGGCGCTAGGGAGCCAAAAGTATCAAAGGCAAAAGGGATAAAGACATGTTGGTTCTCTGCGCAAGCTTTAGCGTGCTTATACACTTTCTTTGATTCTGCCTTTCTTGCTGCTAGTCCAGCTACAAACCCATTTTCCCTTAAACCAACCAAAGGGGAAACCCCCGTGAGGTCTACACAAGCATGTTTCCCCCCAGCCCAGCCAAAGACGAGCAGATCCGCTGGTCGCAGAGTAGATCTCCCTTCCATAGGGTCCGTGAGGAAATTCACAGGGGCCTCTTTCTTAGCAGAAATCCCAGCTCTTCTTAAGATGTCCCCCAAAATATCTCGCACCCAGTCATGCCGATATTTAAACCCAGGGAGCTCTTTACAGTGAACTGCGTGCTCCCCATATTTATCCATACAAGCTTTACGATATATCGGGCAGGTTTCATCTTCTGGGTACATAGGGATCATTAGCCGGTATTTGAGAATGGTTCTATATTCTACTGCCGACATGCATTGTCCTAACCCCTCAATCGGGATAACGGTCAAAAATTCCTGAGCATGGGGACCCTTTAGACACTCAAACACCGCCTTTTGGCGGGGTGACAAATCAAAAGCTTCTCCCAGGCTTTGAGCGATTTTGCTAAAAAGTGCATTCGCCAAAGTTTTTTTACGGCTTTAAGGGGGCGGTGTCCTTGTTAGAGAAACCGCCAATATCCAAGTCTGGGAGAGAGACATTTAAGCGTTCGAGCGCTTGTTGATAGTCTGGGTCAAGCCCGACGACCCCACCGTTTCGAATGATATGATCCTGTAGTTCCCAAGACTGAGCTCTAGACGCCACAAAAGATTTATGTTAATGTTTATATGTTCGATGGATTTTATAAAATTAAAATATATTTTAAACTACTTTTCAATCATCTTGTATGTTCGATTCATAGGTAATGATTTTGAAAGAGTTTCGGATCATATGCATGGACTTTTAGAAGATTAGTGAGATCTCGATGGTGCTTTTTTAATTGAATTTTATGAATATTTAAAATTCAGAATTCATTTTTGATGCTGCATCTTTAATTTATTTAGTGGAAGATGGCCTTCATCAGAGACGAGGAAGAAGAATTTTTTATTTGAAATGGTCCATTATAATAAATTTTAGTATTATATTTTAAGGTAAAGATAAAATATAATTATTTATTCAAGTTTAAAGACTAAATAAAGAAACATGATCTGCTATATTATTAGGGTAACCTGGAAATTGCATAACATTAGAACAATAAATCAAACTTGAGTGATTTTTGAGAGACAAAATAAGATTGAGTGACTTTAGTGGAACATGTTAAAAACTTGGTTACTATTCTATAAAGTTACCCCTAAAGTTTTATATAAAATTCGGTACCGGTACCTTTTTTACCCGTACCAATACCGAAAGTACCGAATACCAAATCAATAAAATTGGGTACCAATACATGTACCGAGTATCTAAAATTGGTACGGATATAAGGATGGGTACGGTATGGGTATGGATACGAACATTTGGGAAAAAAATGTCAATTTTGTAGGGTTTGAAACTCCCTTAAAAATATAAAGCAAACAAGTAAATTATAAACTCTTTCCTTTTTTTCTCACAGCTGTCGTATGCGATGACCAAATAATGCCTCATTGGTGATTGCCTCGTTTACTTTTTAAAATTCCATCCGTTTTTTACTTGTTTGGCCCAATCTAAAAGAGATGAGTTCAGCCCATAAAAGTATTTGTGAAGTCCAAGCCTTTCATTCCTTTTCTTTGTTGTGGCCCAACCCAAAGCCTTCTCTAGTTTTCTTTTACAGCAAATAAACCTACACTATTCTGTAGCCGTACCACACTACCACTAGATTACGAAGTGTCACTGAAAATTTAAATTTTTAATTCCATGAGCTAACATCTAATTAAATTTAAATTATGAAATGTAGTACTATTATAAAAGTTTCTTAAGCTACTATTATCTTGAGTAACTTTAACCACTTTTGATCGTTAACACCAAATTAAAGTAATACATTGATAACAGAATCAAGACTTGTAACATAATTAATAGCCAATTTCGTGTTTATAAAACAAACTTTACAACAATAAATTGATGTAAACTTTACAACAAAATTCACATCTCCATTGCAATCCAATACAAACATAAAGGACGAAAACTGTAATTTACCCATTGCAATCCAATCCAATCATGATTTTTAAAGATTTTATTTATGAAAGGCCACTGTTTAGATTTGAGTGAATAGAGTATAAGATAATTGGTACCATAGTAAAGTGTTGGGGAATTTCGGTTTGCCGGATGATCAGAGAGGCGTGTAATTATTCTCGGATCAAATTATTTCGGTGGTTCACCCGAATAATTCAATCGGATACAACTCTGATTTCGAGAAATTGAACTAGTGTATGTTATTTGTGTGAATTGATGAACCAGAAAATTGTGATCAAAACTGAATACGAAATTGGGTTTTTGGGGTGTAACTGCCCAATGGCAGTTAACGCTATTTTTAGGACAAAACCTGCCATTTAACTGCCATTGTTTCAAATATTTCGAAAATGTGGCAAAATTCAGAAAATAAATTTTTCTGACACATTTTTATTAAAACAAAATTCAGCTCGACCCCAGCCAGGGGCTCTGCCCCTTGGACCCCGCCAGGGGCTGCCGCCCCTTGGACCCTGCTCCCAGGGGCGCTGCCCCCTTGGAACCCCCGTAGAGTACGGGCTCCGCCCGTACACTTCGAATAATAATAACTCAAACAAGCGTGCACTCCCGCACCTCCTAACTTGCTTGATGTGTATTATTATTCGCTTTGATCACCAAGTCAATCCCCGATTACACTAAAATATCTAACATAAAGTAACCATGTTACATCTAACATCTATGTGACCTTATGAAACAAAACACACCACTTACATGGATACTATAAAAGTAAGTTCGTGTTTTTCTCATAGTGACATTCAAATTTAACTCTTGGCCTCTTGGGATCTAAGTTTTGGTACTTGAGCTCCAGGTATGGACCTAATATTCCACTGTCAATAAAAAGGCAGAAATCTAACCATTCTTTTCCCTTCAAGATTTACTTTATCATCATTATGGTCCCACTTCATCTTTTTTATCTTTTCTGAAGTTTCAGACTAACACATGTTCATGTAACCAGTAACCCAATCCTCCCATTATGGCTCCCAAGTCCCATGGGCCGGCTATAGGATATTGAAAAATAAGCAGTCGATTCGGGCCCTAACATAGGAGTGACTCGACTGTATAATAAAATGAGTTGTGGCATACGACCTCTATTTTCTTAACTATGTACTAAAATCGTACATCATTTTTCAATTATGTGAATATAGTTTCAATTATTAGAATGTATTGGGATAAAGAAGTTCGGTCATTTATCTTTGTGATTATTTCTGCCAACTCTACCGAGTGTGATTTTGTGCGTTTTAGGTTCCGTATATAACACATGTGTGTCATCATATTTATGTGTTAGAAGAAAACAAAATAAAATACAAAAAAGACCTCGATTTTAGAATCTGCTTTGGGCCTCAGTTGAGCCTCCCATGTCCCAACCAAATAGTACTCTTGCTTGCAGGATCGCCTCATCAAATATCTTTTAACGCTCCATTTCTATCAATATCTTTCACTTACAACATGCCGGTATAGTTGAAATTTGTTTCGATATACCATAAACTCCTTAATCAAGTCTATCCTTGTTCATGTTATTGCACATGCTCCATTATAAGAGGTCACATATTAATAATTTCACATGTTTTATGGTTAGTCATGTGAGTTCTTAGACATTCTATAGTTTTTTTAATTTATTTTTATATGCTTCCAGATCCAAATGCCACAGATACAGGTAGTCTCTTTGTTTTGACTTGATTAGATTCTCTGCCATACCTTTGTCTACTATGATAGTGTATGGATAATTGGATGCTTCACTAGACAGACCAACCACATGGCTCAAATAATTATTTGTTAGCAAGGACTTAAATATTTCTTCAGGTGTTAATGCTTTAATTTTTTTATTCTATTTATTGCTAGTGCACTATGTATTGGATGCTTGTACACATCAATGAGCTGTTCCAGATATGGTTATATTTGAACATTTTTGTGGTTAGCTAGTTGTAATAATTAAGGTACACTATATATAATAATACCAATACAATTAATCAATTAGGGTTCATACGAAAGTTACTAGTCGCAACTATGTTTTTTTACGTTCGGTCTTTCACCGTGTGTTCTTTTTGCATTCACAATATTTGCTACATATTGGTTCTACTTTCTACGCATATATTAAAGACTCAATTTATATCAAAAAAAGTTGAGTCGCCTATATTACTCACTTGCTTCCAATACTTCAAGTTTTCAAGAATCTGGTTATAATAGAAGTCTTTTGGGAATGTGTATGACCCCATAAACAATATAGTAACAATAATAAGATGAATAAAGAGGTTGAGAAAATAAGAACACATAAACATGACAGTCAGCCGCCTGATCAAATTGATCACGCTACGTCAATGGCCAGACTAAAGACTAAAGAGATTCCAAGAATATCGTAACTTTATACTTTATACGTTACTAAACAATTAACAGTTAGAGCATCCACAATGAGGCTTTTTTTTGGATGTTGAACAACAATGATGCCTTTGGATGGAGTTTGTGAGGGGGGGGGGTGGGTCTTGATATGAGAGAGGCAATTTGGGAAGGTGCTAACATGGCAGCGGTTTTAGGCTTCTAATAGGAACAATTGACCCCCTAAATCTATTATGTTATTTTTTGGTCGACGGTAAGAATTCAAATAAATCAAAATAGAAAGGAGCTAGAGATCAACCAACACCTACACGACCTTCAAATAATGTTATTAACTTAAAATACATCCAGAAGTTAAAGCTAAAAGCCTAAAAGTACACCAACTAGACCACTCTTGGACGACAATTTCGCCTTTGAGCCATATAAACAAAGTTATCATGACTTCTAGAATCTGGAGGCTAAATCTATAATATAGGCCATCAGCTTACATACCATCATTTACTTACTCTAGTCAAGTTAATCGGGCTTCATAGTTTGTGAAACATCTAATGCATATAAAAAAGACAATTTCTAGAGGAAAAAGAGGTAATAATTAAAGTGAACATATTCATTTGTTGGGAATAAGGGTATAAGGAGTGGTTAAACACTTTAAAGTGGCAAAACAAAAAACCGACCAATCAGAGCGCGTCATGTCAATTAGGCAAAAGTGTTTAAACTTTGCTGAAAAGTGTTGGCAATGGTTTAAACACTTGCTGAAGTGGTAAACTTTTATTATTATTTTTTTTTGCAATAATTTATTTAATATAAATAAATGTAGAAATAAAAAACAATAAAGTTTCATAAATTAAATTAAAAACATCAAAGTTACACTAAATTAAAAAACAATAAAATTACATTAGCATGAAACAATTTAAACTAGTCTTCGTCGGAATCGGCCAAAAGATGGGGTAAATCTTGACTTGCGAGATGATCTATGAGATCGTGTTTGAGTCTCCAATGGGTGTCTTCATTCAAGAACTCGCCCAGCACCGTATCGTCTAGAGCCGGCTCGACCGGAGGATCCCGAATGTGCACCGGTGCTATCGTCTTTCAAAATCATGTTGTGTAAAATAATACACGTGTACACGACATTCCTAATTTTTTTAACCGATCTTGCTCGCATCGGTCGACTCAATACACCCCATTTCCCCTTCAAAACACCAAAAGCCCGTTCGACGTCTTTTCTTGCCGCCTCATGTTGCCTCTTGAATTTCTTTTCGTTTACTTCGTGAGGGTAAGGGATCGACTTCACAAACACGGACCACGAAGGGTAGATTCCATCCACGAGCAAATAACCACGTTTGTATAAATGGTTGTTAACGTAAAATGGACATTTTGGCGCGGTTCCATTTCGTTCCGTTAAAAATAACGGAGATTGTTGTAGAACATTGATATCGTTTTGAGAACCCGGTGGACCGGCAAAAGCATGCCAAAACCATAAGTCTTGAGAAGCAACCGCTTCGAGCATAATAGTCGGGTATCTATGATCTCCTCGCATGTATTGGCCTCGATACTCTGTCGGACAAAAACGCCAAACGAAATGGGTGCAATCAAGGCTACCGAACATACCTGGAAGGTGATGTTTTTCCTCATGAGCTTGGTATAAAAGTGCCATGTCGTGGCTTGTCGGTCTACGTAAGAACTCTGGACCATATATTTTGCAAACCGTGTCACAAAAATATTCTAGGCACTCGCGGGAAGTTCTTTCGGCCATATGCAAGTACTCGTCGTTCTCGTCTGGAGTGTTTCCAGTTGCGAGCTGTTTAATAGCCGATGTCACCTTTTGCAAGGGCGTAAAGCCCTTCCTACCTCGCGCATCGGGGGCCTCTACAAACCACGGGTCGTTCTCTTCCACATCGGACACAATTTTTAGAAACAAACGTTTCGACATACGGAACCTATGCCGAAAGATATCTTCGTTGTACTTCGGGTCTTCGACAAAATAATCCGCCATGAGTGTCTCATGCCCCTCCTCACGTTGACGTTCAATATATCTCCTTCGGTTAGATGTGCCGGTGTCTTGAAGTTCGGCTTCTTCGATGAGATTTTGAAAAAAAAGAATGCTACTATCGGATGAATCGTCGCTACTCATGGGTGGGAACCATAACGGGAGTTCATCCGCCATTTTGTATGGTAAACTTTTAGAAGGAATTGGTGGTATTTTTTGGTTTGTATGAGTATAAACTAGAAAGTATATGGTTAAATGGTTTGTGATATATATATAGTTTAATTTAAAAAAAAAAATTATTTTTTTTTAAACGGTAATATGACCGTTGGAAGGTGGCCCCCCCTTTTTCATTTTGTTTTCCCGAGTCGGCAAAGGGTTACCGTTCTTAAAGTTTTGCCGCGACCAAACTTTGTCGGCGGCGGTGTTTGCCGCGCGGCAAACTCGATTGCCGCCCCTTTACCGCACCCACTCCGTATGCCCTAAGGTCCTCATAGATTTACTTTAATGATTGTTTATGGGCCGGGACTTCATAAAAGTCCAAATAACAGCCATGATGTTGCAGACAATTTAAAAAATGTTGTATTACTGATATCATTCTTAGTGGGCGCAAACTTAATTAAAGTTATGTTGCTTTTAGGGGCGGGTGTGTAAGAGTTTTCATAATCCGTCTATCAAATTTTGTGAGAATAGTTTTTATAATATTATAGAAAGTGGCTGTGAGATAATGAAAGAGAAAATATTACTGTTTTTTTGTATATTTTAGGGGATACTGTTCACTCTCTAAAATTTTTAATATATTTTGAAAGTGTTATAAGTGGGGGAGAGAAAAAATAATGATAAAAGTATAAAAAAATATTATTTAATTGAAAGTAGAGATAAAATGTATTTGTTTTTCGTGGAATTGTATGGTAGATTTGGTGGAAGGATGTGAATGCTATAATCCCTGTTTGATAAAAAAAAAAATAGTTATGTACATTTTAATCCTTAAAGGGTCAGGTAGGCTGATAAGTCCACCTCGCACACGAGCTCACAAAGAAGGTCCATGTCGGACATTCAAAATTGGTTTTCAGTCGGCTTGGTTTTGAACTTTCTGAATTCTGATTAGTTTTTGGTTTCAATCGAAAAAAAAATTCAAATCGAATAAACCAAAAACTGAACACCTTTGGATATGTAATCATTATTAGTATAAACACCTTAATTGAGTCTGTAGTTGTTCTTGTCACATGCTCTATTATAAAGGTCACATGTAAATGGTTTTAGATTTTTTATGGTTAGTCATGTGAGTTCTATAAACAAACACATCCTGTAGTTTATTTCTTTTTTATATGCTTCTAGATCCAATTGCCACAAGTACAGGTGTTCTCTTTGTTTTCACTTGATTAGATTCTCTGTCATACCTTTGTCTACTATGATAGTGTATGGATAATTAGATGCTTCACTAGACTGACGAACCACATGGCTTATAAAACTATTTCTTAGTTTCTTATGATACACATTAGTACACTTCATAATTCTCATGCATTTATCACTATAATTCCGTGTGCACCCGCGATTATATTGATCGTAGCATAATCCGCATAGCTTGTACTAGTTGGCTATGAATTAAGGTATACATTAATTTTGAAAATAAGAATGTGTACGTATAAGAATGTAGTATATAAGCGTGTTTATGTTAAGTATGTAAGTGACCAACGTAAGCGAATCCCTCAGGTTATGCTCACGTATAGGTACGAATGTATGAATACGAGTATGAATAAAAGTATACGTATGATTATAAGTGTAAGTATAAATATGAATATGCATGTGAGTATAAGTATAAACATAAGACGTATGATTATGAATATGGAACATAAGTAAAATGTAAAACGTTTGAGCATGAATATGAATACAATGAATCTAGACATACAAAATGATTGAGAAGTTCGAGTATGTAAAAAACGAATGATATAGATAACATTGTCGTGAGATAATGACTAAAACATGTACGAGGATGTGTACGTATGGTTGTTTGAGCAGAACATCGAGTTTATCAAATCAAAATAGATTGAATTTAACTTGGAATGTAGAATCTAGTGCGTGAATGTAAAAAGAATATAAAATACTTATTGGTTATGCGTGACGTATTTTGTAATAAAAGGAAATACTACTCTTGTTTTAGTGGAATTATGTAAGTCGAAAATTGTTGGTCCTAAGAAGTTTCCTTGCCCACGTGTTTTGAAATTGAAATGACGTATTGAGCAGTGTACGAAGGCTTTTGGAAATAGTGAATTTGTATTATTTTTAAGGATTTCGTATTAATATAAGAAGTTTGAAATATGAAGGTTCTCGTGAAAACGTTGCTCCTAAAAAGAATTTTAGCATAAGGAACTTAGTAATTTTCGAAAAGAGTTTTAGTAAACGATTGAATAGTATTCGTAATATTTTGTAAGCATGTGCGAAAAGTTGGATTTGATTTCCGATTGAAAACAAAAGTCTTTAGTGTAATGAAATAACGTGAGCGTGTTTTAATGATATGTCAGCTATTGCGTCCGTTAAGGTGGTGCTAACACGTGTCAAAGGCAAAAAGGTGGCTGATGAGTCGGGCTGACTCCTCCTAGTGGCTTGGCTGACTCCTCGTTTTGGCTCCGCTGACCCCTCGTTTTTGCTAGGCTAACTCCTCAAATTTTATTTTCTTTTCCACATTTCTTTTTAATTTTGTTTAATTTTGATATCTTATTATTTTGTCGAGTCTATAAATACGCAACCTTGTTGTTTGGTTCTTTAAAAAAACGGTTTCTAATGGTGGTTTTTAAATGTTACATGTTCGACTATTACATACACGGATCTTAGTGAATCTATTTTTATCCGCATACGAGCAAACTCGTCGACTGTGAAGAACGCTCCGATCGAACCAGAACCACTACTTTCTATAACAACCCTCCAAAATTTTTCCAACACCCCTAATATATTTAAGAGTAAACTGCCATTTTGGTCCCTGTGGTTTGGCCAGTTTTGCCACTTTAGTCCAAATCTCAAACTTATTACATCTGGGTCCCTGTGGTTTGCATTTTGTTGCCATTTTAGTCCAAAATCCAAAAAACCCCCTTTTTCACTGTTGAGAGCTGCCTATTTTGTCCTTTACTGCAGGGGCATTTTGGTCCAAGTTAATTTATTATAACATTTCAATAATTAATAACATCATCTTCAAGAACATCATCAAATTTCATCATCAAAATCCAGAAAATCAAGAACATCATCTTCAAGAAAATCAAGAACCCAGAACAAAACCAGAAACCATCACAAAAATCAAAATACAGACAGCAACAAATCAAAACAAACACCACCGCCACCCATCTCTCTCTGCCCAAAATCCCTTTATAAACCCTAATCGCCCTTCTTCAAACCCAGTACCCTCATTCCTTCTTCAAACCCAGATGCAGATTCAAGTAACCACCAGATTCAAGTAACAAAAACCAATCCAAAAACACAAGATAAATTACCTAATGTAACTTGAATCCGATTCGATTTCTGAACAATAACACTCTTCATCTTCAAACCCAGTACCCTCATCACCATCTCGCTAAGCACCACCACCTGCCACCACCACCCCCCTCTCGCCGCCAAGCACCACCACCACCGCCGCCGTTCTTGGCGTTGTCGGAGACGGCACCTTCGTCTGCCACCGCTGTCGTGCCCATCTCTCTCCTCCGATTACTCTCTCTCTCCTCTCTGTTTGCGTCGTCGCCATACGCCACCACCGTGGCGGTGGCGGCCGGCCATTAAACTGCAAGAAACGGCCATCAATTTGCTTGTTGAATCCATTGCTAATCGAGTCAATCGATGGATCTACATCTTCATCTGGATCGGTACCGTGAGGATTATGATCTGAAGTAGATGAATCCATATCTGTATTCTAGATCTAGAAATAGGTGTGAGATCTAAAGCCTGGTAAAGTTTGTTGGAACATATTTAACCACCTGAAGTTTGTTAGGAGAGAGAGGTGTTGAAAAATGTTATCCATGGATCTGGGTTGCAACAGTAAAAAATATGTTATCCATGGATCTGGGTTGCAACAATCGATTTAAAGAGAGAAGAGAGAGAGTCAGTTAGGTTTTGTTTGGGGATGATAATAATTTATTTGGGGGAAGAAAATGTTAAATGAAAAGCAAAATGACCAAAATGCCCCTCCACTAAAGGACAAAATAGGCAGCTCTCAACAGTTAAAAAGGGGGTTTTTTGGATTTTGGACTAAAATGGCAACAAAATGCAAACCACAGGGACCCAGATGTAATAAGTTTGAGATTTGGACTGTTGGGATTGAATCCTATCAGAGGAACAGATAATTAAAGCCAAAACTGGATCAGAGCAGTGGAACCTGAATAAGCAGATGTTTACATACAAATCTCTCCCCTTGAAAGTGAATTCAACATCTGCTGACCTCCTATCTGCTGATCTTACTAAATGCTGACCTACAACTGCTGCTCAAGTAAAGACTTGATGAAAGACTAAAGCCCTGCTGATTCAATCTACTGCTTTGTGTCAAGCACTGCTGATCCGGACAAGTGCTGCTGGGTTCACAACAGTAGAAGGTTGCAGCAGCTGATCAATAGTCTGTTTTGTTTTACAATGTAATAGCAGTAGTTTAACATAGCAGTGTTTGTATAGATCAAAGGTTAGAGTTTGTTAGGAGGTTAGATGTCACTTTCATGGTGATGTCAGCTAAGATGCTCAGTAGTTTGCAAGTGCCTATAAATAGTTCAGTACTTTGTACTGTTCTATTAGCTCTTTTGCATAATCGTCTTCTTTGCACGAACAAACAACTGAGCTCTGGCTGAGGGGGAGTTTGCATTCATTCATCAATCATTGTAATCGTTATTGAAATAAATTCAATCTTCCGATTCATTGTGTAAAGATGCTTGATCAAAGTATTACTCTCGTTTGATTGTATGCAAAGTTTGTTTTCATCTTAATTCTGCTGCACACTCATCCATTTTCAATTTAATTACAAACACAAAATACAATCAAAATCAAACTCAGATCCAACATGGACTAAAGTGGCAAAACTGGCCAAACCACAGGGACCAAAATGGCAGTTTACTCTATATTTAAAATGTCCCTATATGTCCTAAACTACACCCCGTATATGAAAACCGAGCCCTAAATACCTTATATACTTAAAAAATTAATTAAAAAAACAAGAAATGGGGTCGGTCGCGGACCGCGAAGGCTAAGCCTCCGGCTTACGCGGGTCGCGACAGATGGAGGATCAGGCTGCACCCTAGGCTGCCACGTGTCATGACACATGTGGAAGCTACGAGTCAACTCAGCCAAGCTATAGCCTAGTCTACAAGCCCTCGCGGGCCGCGTAGCCTTTGGCTACGACCTTCGCGGGGCGCGACGAAACTCGAATCAGGCCCTATATATAGAGGGCATCGGCTGTTCAGTCGAATTCGCTCACACACATTCTTCTCTCTCGAATTTCTGTATAATTAAAGTAATTCTCGGGTATAATACCCCCCTAAATAACGAAGTTCTGCCCCGTTGTAAGTATTATAACCCCGGTTACGTATTAGATACGCTGCCCGATTGATCCAGGGTTCCGTAACGGTTGTCGAGGTTCTGCCCGACGTAGTCGTTGGAATGCTGTCTTGGGAAAGGTATTACTAATGTAAATATTGGGTTATTATACTAACGCGTGTGCATTTGTGTATTTAATAGATAATCACCAGGAAATCCTTAAAGAAAACCATAAGACAGCAATATGAGTAATCTCCCTTTTTGCAAACTGGTTTTTACAAAACCTCACTTAATTAACATTATATTAAACAGCGATTGAGTATTTGTATTCTACAATTATCGTCAGTATGTTGGGATTTTGTATACAAAATTTGTTACTACATTGTGAGTAGTAACATGACCACAAGTCGGGTTGACAGTACCGTGAGTGGTAATTAAAGTAGATGGAAACAAATGTAATTGCGCGACCGCCCTCAATACTGTACAATGGTTTTTACTTAACTTGATTAAACTGAGATTCACTCACCAGCATTTCCCACTGACAAAATGTTTTCAAACGCGTTTCAGGTAACAAAATGTGAAAGCCAATTAGAAGCCAGCTGGACAGCACTGAAGGCTTGGAAAAGTGGCTATAAAGTTACCTAAAATAAAGAGATGTTTTTATTAAATAAAATAGGGTTTATCCCTATGAAAATGTGTGTACTTAAAACTCGGGATTTTCCCACGTATTTAATATTACAAAAGTGTGGTATTTTACTCTGATAAAATATTTCCTAACTACGGTCCTGATGTAATTTCCGCTGCCAAAATGATAAACACCGATACCACCGAAACTGGTCGTGGCCGCCCGTTCCCGGGTTGTTAGGGGACGGGGGTTGCGACAGAAGGTGGTATCAGAGCTAAGCCACTGATTTAGCCACATAAGTGTTCTGCTGACGCCAAGATATTATTCAATCTGTTAGGAAATAATTTACAGAACTACGTGAATATTTGTATTTTATTATTATGTGTTATTTGACTATTTGTTTGTTTACAGTATGAGCGACCAAGGACCTTCCGACGCTTACCGTCAGTTGTCCAGCTCACCTAGGAGCGAAGGCACCTCTTCACAGCCTGCCCTCTCAGGGTATTCCGCTGACAGTGAAGATGGGATATTCGTGTTTAAGGCTCAGTTTGAAGAGCCATTCCCTCCTAAAAAGAGAGGATGGTTCAATAGGGGAGCGTATGAACGTAGGAAGAGAATGAAAAAGTTACAATAACAGCGTGCTGTAGCAGCCGCTAAGAGAGAAACAGATGCTCACACTTAGGATATGCACAATAGGAGTCTAGCAAATTTCCATATCCTAGCAACTACAGCTGCAGACCCTAACCTGGAGCAACTCATAGCACCCCAGCCCTTACCACTGTTTCCCACCCAGCCAATGGAAATTGAAAACAACCCAGTAAATCAAATCCCAATGCCTGATTTCAACCCAGATGAGATACCTAGGATACCAGCACCCAATCCCTTAGACCCAAACTACGACCCGTGGTTTGACGACCTTAGGGATTACCAACAACACTACCCAATACCAGAAGAGGAACCCATGCCAAACCTAGCAGCCTTCCCAGATTTGGACCCTCTAGATCCCTACTATGATAACGATGAATACATTAGGGAAATTCTAGAGAATCCTTATCCTTACCAAGAACCCATGCCCCAGTTCCCAAACCCAGTACCAGCCCCTGCACCCCCAATGAATGCAGAGAATGTGCAAGAACTCCGAACTTTTGGTGAGGAGATTTTGGAAGGTAGTGACAGGATGAGACAGATCGGAGAACGACTCGTCTGGAAGTATGACAAGCGTAATATGGAGTTCTGGATGAACCCATATCAGTGATGGTGATAGTAATAATAATAATAATAAGAATAATAATAATAATAATAATAATAAAATAATAATAATATATATAATATGTGTGTATGTTTGAAAAAAAATATCTAGATAATAGCTATGGATGCCTAATAGTAGTGTAATTTCAATTTTAGTTGTATTGTAAAATATATGGATGCATACTATATAAGAAAGAGTAAGCCGCAATGCTTGACGATTTTGATCAATATGCGTATTGTGTGATTGATTGATTGATTATTATCTTGTAATATTAATATGTGGCAAATGCTTAAAATTCAGATGAACAACGAAGTGAACCAGGAAAACCAGAATGACAATAACCCGAATAATGATAACCCGAACAATGATAATAATGGAAACCAAGTGGATAACAGTGCCATTCAACACATAGTGGCACAAGGGATAATAGATGCAATGCCATATATTATCAAAACAATTAGGGAAGCAGATAATAAAAGTAACAATGGCAGTAAACGACCAACTGAACCAGAACACAGCGTAAACAATGGACCCATACTTCAAGTGCCCATTTCCCAAAAGAAGAAAAATCATGTCTTATGCTTGTTCTTACAAGGAATTCTGGTCATGTAAACCAATGGAATTCTCGGGTAATGAAGGGGGCGTTGCAGCTGTACGCTGGATAGAAAAGACTGAGGCAGTCTTAAAAATAAGCAAGTGTGCGGAAGAGGATAAGATAATGTTTGCTTCCAATTTATTTAAGAACTCATTCTTAGAATGGTGGAACACTATCCTCTAGTCTAGGGGAAGTGACAGGGTTTACAATATGGAAGGAGGGGAATTTAATAATATGGTGGAAAGGAAATTATGCCCTCCCAATGAAAAAGAACAGATAGCAAATAAGTTCTTAAACCTTAGAATGTTTGGAGTAGATAGTAAGGGGTATGTGGCACCCGAGGAAAAATCCACAGTCATCTTGATCTATCACTTCACTCTTCTGAGTTTGCTTATCAAATTTCGGGATGAAATTTCTTTCAAGTTGGGGATGATGTGACAACCCGTGATTTCCGGAATCCTTTAGCTGTACTGATCCTTTGTCCTGCGACGTATGTTACTTGAATATTACATGTTTGATTATTAGTAAATGATTGCATGTTTACGTGTCATGTGTTTGAGATTATGGTATGTATGTATAAGTCGCGTCGCACCAAAACACTTGGGCCGCACACCCTTGTTCCATGTTCTGTCTTGGCCCGAAACCCCTTTTTGGATCCTGAATGCGCAGCCCAAAAACCACACAGCCCAAAGCCCAAGGTTTGGCCGGTTCTTGTGGATAATCACACACACTTCATTCTATTATGGGCTGCTAAGATACCTATAAAAAATAGGCTGTTATATATTAATATTAACTAGGAACTTGGCCCATATGTTAAATCAGAATTCGAAGATCTTGTTTACAACTTGGCCTACTTTATTCCATACTTGTATCAAAACTATTATTATTATTCATACATACGAGCATATAAGAGAAATTTGAACAACCATTTAATAATAATCAAGGCATGAACAACAACCCACTGCGGCCCACATGTATTACTCATATTCAGTTTGCATGGCACGTGTATAAGAATTAAATAAGTTAGATCATACATTCAAGAATTAATTATAGAATATTGGTAAATAAAGTCGGCTAATATATTTGTTGGGGGAATAAATGGCTGTTGCCAATTATTATTATGAAGGAAAAAGCCAATTAATTGGCTGGGAACACATCTTGCACATATGAGAATTAATTCCTTGAACGTGAAGAATTATCATTCTGACCACATGGGCTGCAAAAGGGGTGCAAAGCCATGTTCATAGCTGGCCCGCAATACATGAGCTTGCTTATTTGTAAAGTTATGAAATAGGATTACGTATAACTTGAGAAGTTAACAAAACAAAACCCTACCCATCTCTCAGGATTACGAACGGCAGTGGATAACCCCCCTCTCTCGTAACCTTCTACTTTAACTATAATCTTTCGATTGGTATGTTTCTTCTATCATATGATTTATATATTAATTGATTGGTATGTGAGTTATACTTTGCATATGTTATTACCTTACATATGTTATGTTGTGTTTATAAGTGCCACTGATTACATGTATTAGGAATGATTGCAACATGCTAATATTTGTGAATCATGATTATGTATGCTACTGAATATTATTGTCGAATTGTGTCTGAGTATGTGTGGGAAATTAATGAAAGTGATGTGCATAATATTAGGATTATAATAAACATCATATTAAACTTCCTGCTGAATCTAATCAAGAAGTGCTATGATGATTTCTTTGTAGTAAATAGTTAGGGTGCATGTTATTAAGAATGTTGATGTGTATACATACCCATATTCTGGTTTGTTACTGTTGGACTAAGATAATAAAACTGGTTATTAATGAACTAATGGATCCATGCACATGTTTAAGAAGATGACTTGATGTTGTGATACTGATAACAATTATTAGATTAGGTTCACAAAACTAATTGATGTTGTGATGTTGATAAGAAAGGTAGCATAAGTAGAAGATGTGACTTTGATTGTGTAATTTCTGTTGTTTAGGGCCTTAGGGTTAACTGGAAAGTTGTTGCGTGAGTTAGTGCCCAATAAAAACAATCCGCCCATGTTGTGTATTAGTCAGAATTATGTTGGGCCATATATTAAAACAAGACACATCCTACAACACAAACAAATCAGACTTAAAAAGCTACTGGGCCAGATGGGCCAGCCAACTTCTTCAATATATAAAATAGGTTGGGTTGCTACATTTATTAGATGAACTGTTGGGCCGGTTATGGATTTGTGACCCACACATGCATCTTGGGTGCACTTGTAACTGGGCCGGGAATTAACTGGGCCATAGTTGGGCCGATGGGTGGCATTGGGTCACACAAAGCTTAAGAGACTTGCTAATTTGATTTACCTACTGATGTGTTGATAGATTGACTGTATGACTCGAACTACATGCTGTAAGTACAATGAATGTGTGATATACAAACAATGTGAACATGAAATTCATTGTGCATGGGATGCGTAATTTACGTGCATGCGAAACTAATTGTTATTGGTAATTACAATAGGGACTAATTGACCAACTTGGAATACGTATCTTAAACTTACCAAGCAAAACTAAGGTGAGTTCATCTATTGAGCATGCATCCCGGTGGTTGGGACAGTCAGTGGGTATCCCGGGGAGGGATAGGTCTTTTGGGTAAAGCTGGGATGTTGGATAATATTCTCACCCTATCACTCTTAAGTCCCATCTTTTGTTACCGGGGAGGTAACAGGGTATTAATTAGTAGCGCTACTTAGGTTTGGCACCCTCACACCGTACCGGGGAGGACGGTTGTGAACTAATGACCCAGTCATGCCCAGTGTTTTTATAGGAGCACTGGGGAACGGGCAAAGCATACATCAGGAGCCGTCTTGTTCAGCATCGAGATATTATCAACATTACTTTCGGATTTAAATTCAATGGATTAACTAAACACCTGGTAACTAACGTTTTCGTAAAACTATGAACTCACTAGCGTTGTCTGATACACTTGTTGCATGCTCGCAGGTCGTTAGATGTCATGGATTGGAACATGTTGTCTGGTGTAGCTGGAGTGGTCATGGGTCGAACTGGATGGATACATGTGTTGGAAGTATTGATATAACACGTTGGTTTCGAAACAGTTAAACTATAATTTCTTTTATTTGCTTCCGCTGAACATGTTGGTTTTCATTTAAACTTATTGATAGTACTTTTCATTATAAATTGGAAATTTCATTTTTAAATTTGTGATTGGTTCAACATGATTAGTGGCTCGTTATTGGTTTGTCACACGCCTAGCGGGGTTTTCCATGGGTGGTATTTTGGGGGTGTGACAGTTTGGTATCAGAGCCACTGGTTATAGTGAACTTGGTTTTAAGACGTTTTTATAAAACCAGACTATAACCGAACAGTTCCGAAATTGACAATGACACTCAGCTCCAGACTGCAAGGTTCGTCTCACGTATATTCGTCATACTGTATAACTAGTGATCACTTACATATAATATGGCATGTGATTGCACGTTTAGTACAACATTATGAATTCATGTATTACTTGCATGTGTTATGTGATTGATAGGGTGGTATTTCCCTAAACATTCATGACTCGCGTTCCGTGATGCTCTTTGTTTGCTACTTGAGTTTGAGGAACCATTTGACATGAGTTAGGAGGAGCTGAGATGAGCATGCAAATCACAATATTATTGTGGGTGCACACATAATAATAAGGTGGGGTGCATGCGAGTCCCAATGAGGCCTAACGAGTGAAAAAGGGGTTCTGTTCCGTTATATGATCGATGTGAAACACAACAGTCTATAGGAGTCATAGCAGTGATAGTCTCCTGCTCAAACATGATCTTTTCATTTCTCACTGAATCCTTGTGAACCTCGATGCTATCGGGTATTACTTGAACACCCATCTGAACGCCTAGCGAACTGTGTAGAATGTTAGGTGCTTGTATGGACGCCCCTGAGTTGAGCGTCGCAGCGTTAAATGATTTGGTCTATACCTTTCTCACCTTTCTTTGTTTACGGGAAACACAATGTACTGACGTCATAGACCCCGAAGTGCGACCACTTCTACAACACTCTGGAAACATACCGTGTATTACTCAGTCAACTTGCAAGAACAATGGACAAGAGGATGAGCATAGTGCCTTACCAACCTCAGTATTAGAACGACCCTGAGTACCGGTGACGAACACCTGCGGATTGACTTCAATCGAATCCTTAACCCTAGTCAGTGACTCATGGGGGTCAGCTCTTGCGAATCAATCGGGACATAAATGATGGCAACTGATTATAGCGTGGAATGTGTAACTTCCCATGCAGTGAGTAGTGACTTAGGACGCGACACGGAATGGGACAAGTTGGACCCTGTTGTTGAAAGAACGTAGGGCCCCGTTTCAAGCAACGATATTAGAGGCAGCTGTCACGACAACAACCAAGGGAACGACGACAGTATTGGAAATGCTCATAACAAAAACAACAAACACTGGAAGTGGTACTCGTGGAAGGGCGTTTAGGACCGGCTTAGGCGACGCCAGCCATAATAGCAACATGGTAGCTTGTATGAGTAGTGTTATGGGCCATTTTCTGAACGTATATCTTGACTAATATTCTGATTATGATTGTTTATTTGTGATTAGGATACTGGACGGGATATTGCTAACATCCCAGATAATATCCCGAGGTATATTAAATTAATCACGTGCAGGTTAGAGACTGGAACTTGCTAACGGTCAATTGGACTTCTTCTCCTTAAGACTCGGGCATATTTGTTAAGGGAGAGACGTTGAACCCGAAAGACTGAGTCTACAACGTTCGGCTGAGGAATATTCGATGGATCCCGCTTTTAGAGGATAGTTAGTTGCTTTATTTTTACTATAAATAGATGGGGGCGGATCAGTTTAAGGCACACAATTTTTTCACTAACACTCTCGTACACCTTCACTCTCTAGCTTACTGCAATCACCACACTTGTACCCAAATCATATTGTAACACTTAGTTGATCCGCACCACATCCTGCACTGTATCCTGAAGTTTGAATTAATAACAAGAACAAGGCAGCTGCGATTGTCAGCTCCCGAGGTTTTATGCCGGAGATCTAGATGATCAAGGGCTTTCCTCGTACATCTCGTGTCATCCCTTTACTTTTAGCTCATTGTTTGATCATAGATACAGCTCGATATCCTGAGCCGTATCCTGAAACTGTTTTTTGCAAAGAACTTGATTAACACATTTTTGAACACATTCTCTTAGCACACTACCTCACTAAACTAATTTGATCACTTAATTACTTAGGTAATTTTTGACCAAAACAATTTGGCGCCCACCGTGGGGCAAGTGGTGCTCTCTTTACTAAAATTTTTTGTGAAATCGATAATCGGTTTTCTGTTTTCAAAACTTTTTGCCAAGTTGTTTATAATGGCCTCGAGATCAAACATGAGCTCCTCCACTGTGTCTGCTACAACTTCTGCTACTACTAGTCCGGTGCTTCCACCACCTCCTCCAAGGATGCAATCTTCTTCGCAACCTCAGGACATTATCCCTACTCGGAATTTTTAGGGATCTGCTCCGATTTTGGCTTCTAATGATGAAATTCTAACCTTATTTGGGAGTGTGCAGGAACAATTGAGGCAGCAACAGGAAACAAACCAGATGCTATTGAGAGAAATACAACTCCTGAAGTCCGGCTCGAGCAGATCTGCTGAGGATATCGTCACTCCACTACAGCCCAGAACTTTGAACTTCAGTTCAGCTGTGTATACTGAGGATAATAGGGGGAATATTGTGCCCAACCTTCCTCAGAATCATACTCCTGAAATACCCTCCTCGGTTAGGATGTCAACCGTGAGGAGCTCAGGATATGCTTCAGGATATGGGCAGAATCCTCCGACTGGTAACGTATCTAATAATAATAATGTTATTGCCACTAACAGTGTTGGATCTTTGCAGGATACAGCTGTAACGTCAGAATTATCCAGGGAGCTTCAGAAGCTAAAGGATATGATATCCAGTGTACCTGGGGTGGTGCAGCCAATTCCTGAAGTTTCCCAGGATAGCCACAGGATATCTCGGTTCGTACGTCCTATATGTGATGCTGAAATCCCAAAAAGATTTCAGACTCCAAACATGAAGCTCTACGATGGAACCACGGATCCTGAAGAGCATATTGCCCAATATAGGGAAAGGATGGAGATCAACCCTATCCCTCCGGATCTCAAGGAAGCTTGCCTGTGCAAGGGTTTCGGTTCTACTCTGACAGGATCAGCCTTAAAATGGCTGTTAAATGTTCCTCCGCATTCGATTACATCATTTGCCCACTTAGTGAATTTATTTAATAGTCAATTTTCTTGCAGTCGGAGTTTTGAAAAACTAACCAGTGATCTTTACAGGATAACTCAAGGACCTCAAGAATCCTTGAGGGATTATGTGAACAAATTCAGTCGAGAATCCTTGGATATCCCACATCTTGATGTTGCAACAGTTGTGCAAGCTTTTAAGATGGGGTTGCAAAAGGACTCTCAGTTTTATTAGGATCTTGTAATGAATCCCTACAGGAATCTCGACGAGGCTCGTAACAGGGCTCTAAGATATATTTGATTGGAGGATGACAAGAAAATGCAAGAAAGGATGAATGCGTCCTCAACATACGAGTCGACTAACAGGAAGTCAGAATCCTCGTACAAGCCATACCGCTCCAGCCATATGGCAGAAATGATAACAAGAGAGTGAATGCTGTCGAAGACGAGGATCCTGAAGAATATCCTGAATTATCCGAATATTGTTTTTCTGTTAATATACCTGAACTAATGTATGTTATGCAGGGTTTGGGAGATAAAGCCAGGTGGCCTCGGAAGAATCAACAAAAAGCTGATTAGAAGGATAAATCCAAATGGTGTGCCTTCCATGAGGATTTCGGACATGTTACGGAAGATTGCATTGCCTTGAGGAAGGAAATAAGCTATCTTCTGAGCAAGGGATATTTAAAAGATCTCTTGGGAAGAAAGAAGAATAAAGGTCAGGATACCGAGAAGGATCCTGAACGAGCAGCATCACCTCCCGCGGATGCCAAGATAATCAACTTTATTTCGGGAGGATCCGACATCTGTGGGACTTCGTATTCAGCGGCGAAGAGACATGCAAAAGAAGCTAAGGCTGAGAGGGGAGACAAACCTGTTAGGATGACTACCCTCACACCTGACAAAATGATCACATTTGATGCTGATGACAGGGATATTGTCCAGGATCCTCATCATGATGCTCTGGTAATAACATTATATGTGGCTAACCATTTTGTACGCAGGATACTGGTTGATAATGGCAGTTCCGTCAACATAATCCAACTGGAGACTCTGAAGAGAATGAATATGTCTCCGATGGATATCACTTCGAAGTCTACTGTGCTCGTTGGTTTCAGTGGAGAAGCTAGGAACACAGTGGGAGAGATAAAGTTGCCGGTATATGTTGAAGGAGTCAACTCGATACAACGTTTCTGTGTAATGGATTCTTTATCCTGCTATAACATCATACTGGCAAGACCATGGATTCATGATATGAAGGCCGTACCGTCAACATATCACCAATGCATCAAGATCCCTACCCCTTGGGGAGTTGTCAAAGTCGATAGTGATCAACAAGAGGCGAAAGAATGTTACTCATCCTCAATGAAATCCTCGACCAAACCAAGTCCAGTATAGCAATTAAAGATGCGGGTCCAGGATATCGTGGAGAATTCGGAGCAGGATGTGAAGAAAGTTATCTTGGACCAGGATAATCCTGATATCTCGGTGCTCGTAGGAACCAATATCCCTCAGGATATTGAAGAACAATTAACTAACTTTCTGAAATGCAGGATGTCAACATTCGCATGGAAGCATGAGGATATGACAGGTATATCCAAAGACATTATTACTCACAAGCTTGGAATTGACAGGTCATTCAAGCCTATACAACAAAAGAGAAGGAAATTCGCCCCTGAGCGGAATGCAATTATCCAAGAGGAAGTTGAAAGATTATTGAAGTCCAGGATGATAAGAGAAGTCAAATTCCCTAGATGGCTAGCAAATGTGGTAGTGGTTCAAAAGAAGAATGGGAAATGGAGAGTCTGTGTAGACTACACAGACCTGAACAAAGCTTACCCAAAAGACCCATTCCCTCTGCCTCATATAGACTCGATGGTGGATGCCACTGCCGGTCACGGAATGTTGACCTTCATGGATGCATCTTTAGGATTCCAGCAAATCCAAATGGAACCTTCAGACCAGGAGGATACTGCTTTCATGACACCAACAGGTATTTACTGTTATACTGCTATGCCTTTCGGTTTGAAAAATGCAGGTGCAACGTACCAGAGATTGGTAAACATGATGTTTAAAGACAAACTGGGGGACACCATGGAGGTGTACATTGGCGATATGGTGGTTAAATCCAAGAAAGCTGAGGATCATCTCCAGGATATTAAAGGAGCATTTGATATCCTGGACCAGTATAACATGAAACTAAATCCTGCAAGGTGCCATTTTGGAGTGGGGGCAGGAAAGTTTTTATGATACATGGTGACAAAAAGAGGGATAGAGGCAAGCCCGGAGCAGATCAAAGCTATCTTGGATATAAAGTCACCCTCGAATATGAAGGATGTTCAACGGTTAACAGGACGAGTGGCAGCCTTGAATAGATTTATTTCAAGATCCTCGGAAAAATGTAAAGAATTCTATGATATCCTGAAAAAGAACAAGAAATTTGAATGGGGTGAGAAGCATGAAGCAGCCCTGCAGGATTTGAAGCAGTATCTCTCAACTGCACCTCTATTAATGAAGCCTGAGGATGGTGAACCATTATCCATGTACCTCGCAGTATCAGGGAATGCAGTAAGTGCTGTCCTTGTAAAGGATCATGAAGGTCAGCAGTTTCCTGTCTATTACGTTAGTAAAAGTTTATTAGATGCTGAAACTAGATATTCTCACCTAGAAAAGTTAATACTGGCTCTAGTAATGGCATCAACAAAGCTTAGACATTATTTTGAAACACATAGGATTCATGTTAAAACTAATTATCCTGTTAAGAATGTGCTTAGGAAACCGGAGATGTCGGGTAGAATGGCTAAGTGGTCGGTAAAATTAAGTGCCTATGATTTAATATATGAACCTAGAAATGCAATAAAGTCTCAGGCTCTAGCAGACTTTGTGGCTGATTTCAGTAGTGATATTCAGAATGAAGTAGACCTAGAAGTGCAACAACTAGGAGAAAACTTAGAATCCTGGACATTATATACTGATGGTGCATCTAATGTAAGGGGTGTAGGTTTAGGTATACTACTAAAATCGCCACAGGGGGACATAATACCCCAGGCTGTTAGATGTGAATTCCCTGCTACCAATAATGAGGCAGAATATGAAGCTTTAATTGCAGGATTAGAATTGGCTAAGAATATGAATATCAAGAATTTGCAAGTATATGTTGATTCCTTGTTAATTACTAATCATTTTAATGGATCCTATGCAGTCAAGGGTGAGAAATTAATCGAATACCTCGGTATTCTAAAAAAATTAGCAGGATATTTCGATATTTTTACACTTGAACAGGTACCTAGAGAGGATAACGCCGAAGCAGACGCATTGGAAACTTGGGATCATCAATCAGGATACCAGAAGGGACCCCAATACCAATATTACATATCCTGTATCCTGCAACGAATCCTCAGGATAAAGAAGTAGCAGGTATTCAGGATCCTGGAGCGGTGTATCCTGAAGAGGATCCTAAATCCTGGACGGCTCCAATCATGAGATATCTCAAGGAAGGACATATCCCCGGAGATGAGCATCCTAAGGCATTTAGGATGAAGGTATCACGATTCACTATTATAAATAATATTTTATACAAGAAATCTCTTGCAGGACCATACTTGAGATGCTTGGAGGATCCTGAAGCCAAAGAAGTACTTCAGGATATACATGAAGGGGATTGTGGTAACCATACTGGGGGCAGGTCATTATTCTCAAAAGTGTTGAGGACAGGATATTATTGGCCAACAATGAGAAAAGATGCCGCAGAGTATGCTCGAAGATGTGATGCGTGTCAGAGACATAGTAACATATTGCATCAGCCCGTTGAACCATTATATCCTATTGTTTCCCCTTGGCCATTTATGAAGTGGGGCATGGATATAGTAGGGAAATTACCAAAGGCTCCGGGAGGAAAAGTCTTTATGCTAGCAATGACGGATTATTTCTCTAAGTGGGTTGAAGCTGAAGCATTTGTCCAAGTTAGAAACCAAGAAGTAGTATCCTTCATAAAAAGAAATATCCTGACCAGGTTTGGGGTACCAGCTGAAATCATCTGTGATAATGGGTCCCAGTTTATAAGCAAGAGGACCACTGACTTCTGCAAGAGTTGGGGGATCAAAATGATAACATCTACTCCAGTACACCCTCAAGCGAATGGACAAGCAGAATCCTCAAACAAGATAATTGTCAACAATTTGAAGAAAAGACTTGGGGCTAAGAAGGGAAGATGGGCAGAAGAATTACCATTTGTCCTATGGGCTGACAGGACAACTGTGAAGAATGCTACTGGGCAAACCCCATTTTCCTTAGTATTTGGAGCAGAGGCAGTAATTCCGACAGAGATGGCGATACCTACAGCAAGATCCAACCTCCGGGATCCTGAGAAGAATCCTGAAGCCCTATGTCAAGAATTGGATACTGTTGATGAGGCAAGGGATGCGGCAAAAACGAGAATGGCAGCATATCAACAAAGAATATCTAGAGCATATAATAAGAATATCAGGACCAGATGATTTAAGGTTGGAGATTGGGTGTTAAGAAAGGCTTTTCAGAATACTACGAATCCTGCTGATGGAAAGTTGGCCCCAAAATGGGAAGGACCCTATGAGATTGAATCAGAATCCGGAAAAGGAGCATACCAGCTTAAGAATATGAAAGGGGATATACTACCAAGATCCTGGAATGCTATACATCTCAAAGCCTATTTCAAGTGAGTTTAGAATTTAATTTCTAACTCAAGATGGTATGAATCCTGTCTCTTTTGAATATACTTTATTTTACTTGAACCCAATACTAACTTAAGCATCGGAGGGGTGTTAGCCAAGCTAACACCCACCTTAGTTTTGGAATGTTTTGCAGTATATGCTTCGGGATATAGTTCCAGGATGCACACTCAGGATGTTTCGGAAGATTAGAGGATTGGTTCCCTCTCTCACGTATAAGGGATCCTGATCCCTTCATAGGTTTAAAGGTATTCACCTTTCATCCGAATTGGGTTTAAACACCCCGCCTGGAGCGCAAGTTGTTCGGGAATAGTTCAAGGTGGCGGGACCAGTTCATGTAAAAGTGGCTGACAATTTCGTTACTGTTGGCTATATCCTGAATTCTAAAGGTATATGAGGATTGATCACCCTCTCTCACGAAAGGGTATTTTCATACTCTCTAAGGTTTAAAGGTTTTCACCTTTCTAAGTCTTGGAGTTTATACACTCCCGCCTGTAGCGCATGAAAATTTGGGATTATCCCCAGGATACTAAGGATTTATCTCCAGGATGTTTTCGGATTTTACCCCGATAACACAAGAACTGTCTATGCACTCTAAGTAAGTTTTTCTAAGTATTGAAAGATTTTGTACACAGGGGACATTTCTCCTAAGGCAATTATGTAAGGCACTAAGAGTTAAGTCTGGACCAAGCATGCAAGGACCGGGGACATCTTGGTACAAGGAATTGCAAAAAGGATTGAAGTTTGAAACTAGGCTTACATTCTATTTCTGGTATTATCTTTCCTTTGAGAGTCCTACGCAATTTGATTGAGCTTTTAAAACCGTGTCAGAAGTTTAATCATCCTGACTAGGATATATCTTCAGGATATATCCTCAGAATGTATCCTCATAATATATTCTCAGAATATATTCCCAGGATATAATACGGGATATCTGTTTGAAATATTTGGAGTTACAGGGAGTTAAATGTAGAATCAGGATGGAATTTGTTTAAGCTAAGTAGACCATTTTATTTCTTTAGACACTTTAAAATATTCAAGGTTTTACAAAGAACAAATTATTTTGAAACTCTAACCAAGATATGAGGATTTTGAAAAGATCTGTTTGCCAAAGTTTATTTTTACAAAATATTGCTAAAAATGTGGATTAAAGTATTTGAATGATTACACTAGTTGATATTAAAACAATATATAATGAGAAATTAAAGTATTGACAAAGGCAAGTAAGTCAAAGGTAGGTTATACTATTAACATGTCAAAAGTTGTGCTTTTGGTTTCACCTTAAACCAAGGCCCATCCACAAAAAGCACGAGCGATTCATAACCATATTTACACAACGATTGAAGGTTTCGTTTCAAACTGAAACCTATCCACCTCCAACCGTTGTATTGTCCAAAACAAAATATACTAACTGATAACCAAGGGCTTCATCCTGAAACCCAGGACCCATCCACCTTTGGTTATCAAATTGTTCTAATGCAGGAAAGGTAAATTGTTCAAAAGACGTGGAAAATAAATTGTTCAACAGATCACAACCATCAAGCTTAAAGAAGTGGGCTCCGGCCTCGGCATAAACATCCATCATCGCCCACTTCGCTGCTTTCAAGGGGCAGCACCCTCTTCAACCACCACTCCATCAGCACCTGCTCCAGCATCGCCCCCGGGATTCTTCTCAGCATCCGCCGCTTCCTCCGCTGCCTTGGAAGGCTCTTCACCCGCAAGCTTGGCAGGATACTCAACAGGACTTCCCCCGAGGTCTCTCAGTTTTGCCTCTCAAGCCTTCATATCCCAGGAAGGGCATTCAAAGCCCAAGGATTTGGCTTCATAAGCCATCTTTAATCTGGCTTGGAGGAGGGAGATCACAACTGACCCCTTGAGACCTTCTCGGTAGGAAGTCTTATCCTGCTCACATTGGAGTTGGGCGGCGTCCATCTTGGCTCGAGCATCTTCGGTGGCCTTGTTGATAGCAGCTTTGGCTTCTTGGGTCACGGCTTTGAATTTGTCTTCGTAGTGCTGAGACTGTGCCTTGGCGATCATCCCTTGGTCAGCAATGGTTTCCTCGGCTTTTTTAAGCTTGATCTCCAGCATCTTGTTCAGCCCACAAGCATCCTCATAGAGGGACATGAGACGTTCCAGACCCTACAACCGAAAGCACAGGCGTCAATATATATATATATATAAAATAACCAGTATATGCTGCAGGATATAGGTTAAGGATACGAACCTGATTAAGAAAGCCAGTCACGAAGCCACTGGACTCAACGAACCCGTGGTTCTCAAAGGGGAAGGTTTCAGATGAGGCTTGAGAGTCAGTTTCCTTTCTTTTTCGGGAACTTGAGGCACGTGGCTTGGTAGCAGGAGAAGGCTTGGGAACAACTGCCGATTTAGGACCAGATGCTGGTTTGGAGGTAGAAGCAGGTTTGCTGGGTTCTTTCTTCACTTGAACAGGAATAGCATAACTGTCCAATTCGTCGAGATCAAAGATCTCTGGAGCTTTGACTGGTGCTTCTAAACAGGGAAGATATCTAAAACTTTTTTTTGTCTCTTACTTTAAATATTAATGAATGTACAAAATTTGTGAGATTCTTACCAGACATGTCTGACGAGGAATACTGGCTTGAACTCGGAAGATGCTGTGAAAAGGATCTGTCAAAATCAGGCAACTGGTAGATCCGGTTGATTCGTTCTTGAGACTCTTCAGAGGGAGGAGCTAACTCTTTGAAGTTTGCTGCAAAAAAGAGAAGTCAAGATATAAGTCAGGATACATCACCAGGATATGTTTGGGGATATCTAAAAACCCTAAACCCTACCGGAGGTCAACCATTTCACCGGAAGGCTTTTGCCTTCGGGAATGGAATCCCGTCTAACAAAGAAGAATTTTCGTTGCCACCCATCCTCGTTTTTTGAAGCTTTGAGGATGAGGGGATTGCTAGAGGTTGAAAAAAGCAAGAAGCGACTATTGCCATGAGATCGGAGGCGGTAAGCAAGAGGAAGGTCTTCGATACAAAGGTCGGGGACGTGAAGGGTTTTGATCTGGTTAAGCACAATCAGCACTCTCCAGACCATAGGCATCGTCTGAGCAAAGCAGAGACCGGTAATCCGAAAGAACTCGATGATGAATTCCGGGAATGGATATCGGAGACCAAGAGAAAAAGGGTATGATGAGAAGCAGATCCACTCCTCGGAACATACGTCGGAACGAATACTCCGGTCGAATGGACGGATAATCGCCGTGTCGGAAAAAGCACCGGAGGTTCTTAACGCGTTGATATCTGCGTTATCAAAGGAGCACACCTCTTTCTAGGGGTTTTTCAGCAAATTCTGGTTAACGAATGACGAAGTGGACTCGCTGGAATGGGAACGTGTTCTGGTGGCCATCGGAAAATTTGAACTAAAAAAGTTTAGAGATAGAAAGAGAGAAGTACCTGAGAATTCTGAGAAAGATGATGGTATATCAACAAGAAAGAGAGAAGATATAGGGGCTAAATGGATAGCCATTGAGTGAAAAACGCGTTGGGAGTTGCACAATGTCACTTCAAGGGTCATTCTGGTTTAATTACCTCGATACACGGAATAAATCTTAAAATATATCCGTTGGAGTTGGTATACCAACAGATATATTTTGGGGACAATTGTTATGGGCCATTTTCTGAACGTATATCTTGACTAATAGTCTGATTATGATTGTTTATTTGTGATCAGGATACTGGACGGGATATTGCTAACATCCCAGATAATATCCTGAGGTATATTAAATTAATCACGTGCAGGTTAGAGGCTGGAACTTGCTAACGGTCAATTGGACTTCTTCTCCTTAAGACTCGGGCATATTTGTTAAGGGAGAGACGTTGAACCCGAAAGACTGGGTCTACAACGTTCGGCTGAGGAATATTCGATGGATCCCGGTTTTAGAGGATAGTTAGTTGCTTTATTTTTACTATAAATAGATGGGCGCGGATCAGTTTAAGGCACACAATTTTTTCACTAACACTCTCGTACACCTTCACTCTCTAGCTTACTGCAATCACCACACTTGTACCCAAATCATATTGTAACACTTAGTTGATCCACACCACATCCTGCACTGTATCCTGAAGTTTGAAGTAATAACAAGAACAAGGCAGCTGCGATTGTCAGCTCCCGAAGTTTTATTCCGGAGATCTAGATGATCAAGGGCTTTCCTCGTACATCTCGTGTCATCCCTTTACTTTTAGCTCATTGTTTGATCATAGATACAGCTCGATATCCTGAGCCGTATCCTGAAACTGTTTTTTGCAAAGAACTTGATTAACACATTTTTGAACACATTCTCTTAGCACACTACCTCACTAAACTAATTTGATCACTTAATTACTTAGGTAATTTTTGACCAAAACAAGTAGCTAATCACTTCGTCCTTGTTCTGTTTAACCCTGACGCTTCTTGAAACCGAACCTGTTTTGGAATCAACTGACGGCAAGCCAAATGAAACCTCATACGTCCATTGGAATGTAAACTTGACCTTGTGGGACAAGTGTTCGACATCGACCTTCCTTCTACTATCCTCGATAGTTTTGTTGCAGTAGTTGGTATGGATTGGTTATCCATATACTGCGCAGATATACCCTATGAGAAGAAAACTTTGCGTACCCCTCTCCCTAGTGGAGAATCGTCATCTGTCTAAAGTATCAGAGTTGTGTAAAGGTTAGCATAATTTCTACAATGAAACCCAGAAGTGTCCACGGAGGGATTTCCCCGTCGTTGTTAGCAACCGTTACTGACGATAAGACTAAGGAAGAAAGGGTCGAGGATCCACCAGTTGTTCGAAATTCCCCTCGGTGTGCTTCCCGAGAAACTCTCAGGTTTACTTCTACAACTGATTGGGTAAAATCTCAATTTGATCTCATGCTAGAAGCAACCCTGATTACTCGTACTCCTACCGTCTTGCACCAGGAGGGTTGCAAGAATTGCCTAATCAATTACAGAAACTGTTGGACAGGAATTTGTCGAACTTAGTTTTCCGTTTTGGGGAGCCCCAGTTATATCCATAAAGACAAGATGTCACACCCCAACCGATGGCGGAATCATCGGGGCATGGCACTGAGAGAAACAGATTGTCCAGAAGTTTCCACAACAACTACTAATACTATTCAGTTAAATGATACGTCCCATACCGTATCCCAAATAATACAATATATTATTACAGATAACCACTAGGTAAATATTCTGTTCCGACAACTCAGATTTAAATAAATAACATAAATATTGTTCAAATGCTCCTAAAGACCCAGCCTGACAAGATCTACAAACAACTATGCTCCAGTTGCTCGCTCCTGACAGACAACTATTTGTTGGGGGCCTCTAGAGCTTTATTCTAGCCTCGCTTTCCTAGCAGCAAGACGTCTGTCTCTCTTATCTTGGCGAGTAAGTGGGGTTCGACGTCCAGATGACGACATTGTCTGCAACAGACATCGTCGTAGGTCTCAGACACAATAATCGAATCTCACCTCACACGTCTACTACTTACTAAAGCTTAGAAATACGTCGAAACACGCATCACATAATCACATAAGCACATAGTCACGGATTCACATAATCACAGAAGCACATAAGCACGTAGGTACGTAGAGCACAGAGACACCTAAGCACAGAAGCACATACACATTTAATCACAGATGCAGTCAGAATACAGAAACCTATCGTTCAAAGCTCGCGTGCCGTTCGTATATAGCGATCGCGTATAGTATATCGAATAGTATCGTATAATCGTATAGCATGTCGAGTATAGTATAATCGTATTTTGTAGCATGATATCGACTAGAATTACAACGACTTGTTAGCGTTTTGAGATAGAGAAGCAATGCGAATCGTGTGTGTCGATCGAAGTGATAGCAAAAATCGAGCGAATACCAAAATTTAAACAAATAAATAGGCAATTACACATAACACACATAAAATTAACGATCAATCAGAGTAGGCAGTTGCGGGCTCGGAATCGAAACACATAAAATCGAGAAGTAGATTGTCTGCGGCTACTAGACATCGACTACCCAAAGCGATTCGACTATTCACAGTAGACTTGTCGTCACTTTTCAACTTTCAGGATCGTGTTTCTGCCTCGATTCTTGGGCATTCCACGCGTATTCCCTAGGCCATACTTGTGAGTTCAGGTCGTTGGAGTCCGTCGAGGCTTTGGTGAGATAGATAAAATCCGGAACAAGTTGTCGAGGTTAAGGTTTCACCCCTAGCTTAGCAACTTCTTCCTTGTTTTTAGAAATATTGAGGAGATTATTCATCAAAATATGGATTTCACCCCTGATTTGGTATAATTCTCCTCGTTTGTTATCGAAAATAATGGGGAAAACATAGATAAATCGATAAAATCAGCATTAATCAAGTAATTTAGTCGGGAGTTTGCGGTTTTCACACCTAATCCTGACTAAATCGCTTGATTCTATTCGAAAATTCGAGTGCAGTGATAGTGAAGAGTAGCTGGCTATAGCACCTAAACTTGGTCCGTTGGTTTCTAACTATAGTCTAGGTCTCTAAGACAGCGACCCGGACTAGGTCGTGTCTTGCCTAATTCCCTATAGTTATGGCTCTGATACCAATCTGTCACACCCCAACCGATGGCGGAATCATCGGGGCATGGCACTGAGCGAAACAGATTGTCCAGAAGTTTCCACAACAACTACTAATACTATTCAGTTAAATGGTACGTCCCATACCGTATCCCAAATAATACAATATATTATTACAGATAACCACTAGGCAAATATTCTGTTCCGAAAACTCAGATTTAAATAAATAACATAAATATTGTTCAAATGCTCCTAAAGACCCAGCCTAACAAGATCTACAAACAACTATGCTCTAGTTGCCCGCTCCTGACAGACAACTATTTGTTGGGGGCCTCTAGAGCTTTATTCTAGCCTCGCTTTCCTAGCAAGCAAACATCTTAAACACCTACCACATACGTTAAAATAAAGTCAATACATATAATGTAAAGGTGAGCATACAAGTTTGATAATAGCATATAGAGTTCGAAATGGTTTACGCATAACCAGCACGTACACAGAGGAAAACGAAGGATGTTAATTATCGACATGGACCTATCGATACCAATGAATGCGGGTTGACTGTCTGAGACAGTTCGCAATACATGATTACCACCGTAATCCATGCAAGTAATTGTCCTTAACAACCCCCGTGTGAACGGGTGCTGAGTCCAAACTATAGTACTACGTCGTTAAGGCAGGTAGACAGCATTCCACGTGTAAACACAATCAACAAGCATTCATTTAGTCACGTAATACATGCATAATCGGTTAGCGTTCAAATAATTGAGTAGTGTGTTCGATTGTGATTTTGATAAGTAACGTATGTAACACCCAAAAGTGCTAAAAGCAAAAAGGGATCGAGTATACTCACAGCGATTGATTGATGGATTGAAGGGAGCGCTTGAGAGTAGGGTTAGCCTGAACAGTTCGATAGCATAACGATGAATACACGAAAAATGGAAGCAAGTGATGGTGGGTCGAACAGCCTGGTCGATCGAACAGTTGGTTCGATCGAACGGGTTGTTCGTTCGGCTAGACAATCCGTTCGGACAGTCTGTTCGATCGGCCGGTAGGTTCGATCGGTTGGACTGTTCGAGTGGGTTGTTTCTTCCTTTGAGTGTATGATAGTTTGACCTTTTGAAGTTTTCGTTGTAGTATTTGAGAACACTGAAGTGTTCTTACCTTTCAGGTCGATCGATCGAACGGTCGGTTCGATCGGTCGGCTTAATCGATCGATTAGGAACTTCAGTAGTAGTCCTCAGCAGGATGTCACTCGATCGAACAGCATGCTCGATCGAACAGCATGCTCGATCGGGTGGCATTCCAATACGTCGAACGAATTGAAAATCGATTAAGGGTTGAAACACAGTATCTCATGATCCGATGAATAATGTTATCAATCGGCTCGTTCGATCGAACATAACCTCGTTCAATACTATACTTCATAGAATTGTCAAACTGTGGGGCCATATGCTAGCCGATCGGCTGGCCTGGTCGATCGGCTGGCATGTCCGTTCGGTTGGGCTGTCCGTTCGGACAGCCTAACCGTTCGGCCAGCATCCTGACCTGGTCGGCCTGTTCGTCTAACACTTGGCTGTTCTGTTTAGTTGACGTTATATTGAGGTAGTTTGACAACGAGCTGAACCAGGGAACCTTCGTTCTTACTTGTTTCTCCTGCTCGGGCAGGAATCACCCAAGTCCGGCCGGTGAACGGTTCGGAATGGTAGCTCAATGTTTAACCCGAAGTCGGTGAACCTCGTAGATAGAATCCGAATCTTGAACCACTCATCCACTAGAATGTTCGGTGAGTTGACTCAAGCTCCGTTTCTACTGGTTTGAAGGCATTGAGTGTAAAAGAGTTGGAAGAAAGTTGGAAATCCTCCTTTCACTCCTTTACATCATGTAAATGTTTAGATCTGTGATAGATCTTAGCTTGTTTATGTGGAAATCAGTTAGATCCGAGCTATTCATGGTGAATTGAGGCCAGAACATTATGTTCTTGAAGAACACCATGATGACATCATCCTAGAACGCTTAGATCTTGATGATTTCACGGTTAGAAATCAAGATTTGAAAGATAGAAAGGTGTAGGAGTGTGTTTTGATCAAGAAAATACAAGATTTAGGATGAAAACTTACTTGAATCGGAAGAAATCTGAGAAAAGGTGAGGAGCACGAGTTGCTCGGTCAGAGGGTTTCCAAAAGTGGAAAGAATGACAATGACAACCCTATTTATAGGCTCCAAAAGAGGAAAGGGTTGGCCGATCGGCCAGGCATCCCGATCGGACAGCCTGCTCGATCGAACAGTCCGTCCGATCGGCTGGGCTGTTCGATCGGCTGATAGCCTGATCGATCAATAGCCTGATTCGAGGGTTCGGTGCGACGATTTTTGATATTTCGATTTCGATTGAAGATGATATGGATATGATGGAGTTTCCTATTCAAATTACTTTTAGTCCCAATCACTATATCTAACATACAATCATCTATATTACACCCTATCCTTACGTTACCATTCGTCATAATTCAGTTTCGATTGCGTTCGATTTGAGTTTCGAGTTTCGATTCGAGTTTCGATTGATTCGATTGATCACCACACAAAACATAAAGTAAACACGCACAGGTAACACATAAGGCACACACACACGTATAACAACAACCAAAGTTCGCGTAATTCGAGATTCAAGTTCGATGATGGTTAGATCAGTTTGATTACTGATTAGTTAACTTTATCGCATTGTTACTTCCTACTATTCACAGTCGTAAATCGGTTCGCGTTGATTAAACATTCGATTACTTTGATTCATTCTGATTAACAACACTTACTCCACATAATGCAAGTAAAACATAAAATAGACTAATTACAGTCAAAGAAGTCAAAGTTGACTTGGACTTTGACTTTGACATTCGAAAACACGGGGTGTTACAGCCTCCCCTTGTTTAGGGAATTTCGTCCCGAAATTAGGCTCGAAGCTGCACAGCACCGTGAATGCTTTTTACCAATTTCTCGCATCAGATTTTCATTTGAACAACTGTGGGTACTTAGCCTTCATGTCGCTTTTGAGTTCCCAAGTAAACTCTGCGCCTCGTTTGCCTTCCCATCGGACTTTCACGATAGGGATGCGTGAGCGCCTGAGTTGCTTGGTCTGGCGATCCATGATTTCGACAGGCTTTTCTACGAAGTGTAGCGTTTCATTGACCTGAAGATCGTCGAGGGGTACAATCAGATCATGATCAGCTAGGCATTTTCGGAGGTTTGACACATGGAAAGTCGGGTGGACGTTACTAAGTTCCTCCGGTAGTTCGAGTCTGTAGGCGACTTTTCCGATCCTTTCCAGAATCTTAAAAGGTCCAACATATTGAGGCGCTAGTTTCTCTTTCTTTCCAAATCTGACCACACCCTTCCAAGGTGATACCTTTAGGAGTACGTAGTCGCCGACGTTAAATTCAAGGGGCTTGCGTCTTCTATCGGCGTAACTTTTCTGTCTATCCCTGGCTTTCGACAAGTTGTCTCGAATCTGGAGGATTTTGTCAGTCGTTTCTTGTAGTAACTCGGGACCGGTTAATTGCGAGTGACTGATCTCGTGCCATACAATAGGCGAACGACATCTTCTTCCATATAGAGCCTCCAATGGTGCCATTTGTATGCTGGCATGATAGCTGTTGTTGTACGAGAATTCGACTAACGGCAGGTATTTATTCCAACTACCACCGAAGTCTATGACACACGCGTGGAGCATGTCTTCAAGAGTACGGATCGTTCTTTCAGTCTGTCCGTCAGTTTGAGGATGGAATGCAGTACTCAGGTTAAGCGACGTACCAAGGGCCGCTTGAAACGTTTCCCACAATCGTGAAGTAAACCGAGCATCATGGTCTGAAATAATGTCACGAGGCATACCATGATTACAAATGATCTCGTCGGTGTAGATCCGGGCTAGTCGTTCTACTTTGTAGCCTTCCCGTATTGGTAAAAAGTGGGCTGATTTGGTCAGACGATCAACTATAACCCAAATGCTGTCGTGACCTGATGGCGTGGGCAGAAGTTTGGTTATGAAATCCATAGCTATATTCTCCCACTTCCATATGGGGATTGGAGGTTGTTCGAGTAAGCCAGAGGGTCGTTGATGTTCAGCCTTAACTCTCGCACAAGTCAGGCAACTTCCAACATAGAGGGCAATATCCCCTTTCATACCCGGCCACCAGTACTTGTAACGAAGATCCTGGTACATTTTATCGGCACCGCGATGCATAGAGTATCGGGATTTGTGGTCTTCGTTCATTATAATCTTTCGCAAATCGGTCCGCTTAGGGATCCAAATTCGGTCCAGATAATAGAAAATCCCATCTGCTTTGCTTACAAGCTGAGCTCCATCGTGATAGATTCTCTCTTTCTTCAAGGTGCGTTCGTCGAAACAGGCATGCTAGGCTTCGCGGATGAGAGCTTCGAGGTTGTGCTGGGCTTGGGTATTGCGAATGCTGAGCAAATAACTCCGCCTGCTGAGTGCGTCGGCTACAACATTTGCCTTGCCTGGGTGATAACGAATCTCACACTCGTAATCGTTAAGAAGTTCTACCCATCGGCGTTGACGCATGTTTAGTTCTTTCTGATTAAAGATGTGTTGTAAACTTCTGTGATCGGTGAACATCGTACACTTGGTACCATACAGGTAGTGTCGCCAAATCTTCAATGCAAAAACAACTGCGCCTAGCTCGAAATCGTGGGTTGTATAGTTCTTCTCGTGGATTTTGAGCTGACGAGATGCGTAAGCTATAACCTTGTCCCGTTGCATGAGAACACAACCAAGACCAAGGTTGGAAGCATCACAGTAGACAATGAAGTCGTTGTTTCCGTCCGGCAACGTGAGAATGGGAGCATTGCAGAGCTTGCGCTTAAGGGTTTGAAAAGCAGATTCTTATTAGGTTCCCCAAACAAAAGACCTGTCTTTATGGGTAAGAGCGGTAAGCGGCACGACGATCTTAGAGAATCTTTCGATAAATCGTCGATAATAGCCCGCTAATCCAAGAAATGATCGGACTTCAGACGGGTTCTTGGGCGTAATCCGGCTCTTAACTGCTTCAATCTTCGAGGGATCGACATGAATACCCTGACTATTCACGATGTGACCTAGAAACTAAACCTCTTCCAACTAGAATTCGCACTTGGAGAACTTGGCATAGAGTTGGTTCCCCTGGAGTAACTCGAGAACCAAACGTAGATGTTGCGCGTGTTCGGCTTTCGACTTGGAATAGATCAAGACATCGTCGATGAACACGATGACAAAACGGTCAAGATAAGGCTTACACACGCGATTCATCAGATCCATGAAAACCGTGGGCGCGTTGGTTAGACCAAAAGGCATAACAACGAACTCATAGTGGCCGTATCAAGTGCGAAAGGTTGTTTTGGGTATATCTTCCTCTTGAATGCGCAATTGATGATAGCCTGAACGTAGATCGATCTTCGAGAAACACTTAGCACCTTGCAGCTGATCAAATAAGTCATCGATTCGAGGCAAAGGGTAACTGTTCTTGATGGTCAGCTTATTTAATTCCCGATAGTCGATGCACATCCTGAACGACCCATCCTTCTTTTTGACGAAAAGGACTGGTGCGCCCTAAGGAGAGGTGCTCGGGCTAATAAAGCCTTTTTCAAGTAACTCCTGGAGTTGGTTTGAGAGTTCCCTCATTTCGGATGGCGCGAGTCGATAAGGGGCTTTGGCAACAGGGATAGCTCCAGGAATAAGGTCGATACGAAAGTCGATATCACGACTTGGCGGAAGTCCAGGAAGATCGTCAGGGAACACCTGAGGAAATTCACGGACCACTGGAACGTCCTTGACTTCAACCTTCTTTTTCTTTTCCTTCTCCGCTACTACAATGTTGGCCAAGAAAGCGTTGTATTCCTTGCGGAGATACTTGCTAGCTTGGACGCATGACATGAGTTTGAGACCTTTTGAAGCTGTTTCACCGTACACACATAATAGGTCACCACTCGCAAGCGAGAATCGAATCATCTTTTCAAAACACACAACTTCAGCATGGTTTTCGCGAAGAAAGTCCATGCCTACTATGACGTCAAAACTTCCGAGTTGCATGGGAATAAGGTCGATTGGGAAGATGTGATTGTTGAGCTCAAGGGTACAATCACGAAGAACAGAGTTAACGGCGACGGTTCTCCCAGTAGCAACTTCGACTTCGAATGACGAGGGGAGATAAGAGCGCTTACGACTAAGGAGCTTCTCGAATTCAAACGACACAAAGCAGTTACAGCTCCAGTATCAAACAAACATGATGCGTAAATACCATTCACAAGGAACGTACCATTAACCACGTTGTTGTCAGCCTGGGCTTGACGGGCGTTGATGTTAAAGGTTCTGGCACGAGCTGCTTTGTAAGACCCTAATCACGTTATGCCTAAAACGACGCAACGGAAAAATGAACTGTAAAATTTCTTCTTTAATAGTTGTTCTAATGTACTTTAAACCATTTAAATCAATCTTTCTATAACTTAAATACATTATTCTTTCTAGATCAAAATAACTACATTGACATATAATTACAACTATATCGCCACTTCCCCGTACAATCCATGATCTTCAACTCGATCGTTGACCACTTATCTCCCATGATAACAATGATGATCTGACTAACCTGCGTTCACCATATATAACCAACATGTTAGTTAAATGGTAACACCATACGCTTTAAACAATTTCATAGTAACTAATGATCACATAGCCTTCCATCAATGAATGGAACTCCAATAGCACGTTCTTTGAATTCGTTCCGTACACCAGGACTCCAACCTTCGAGAGTCCATCACTTACGTGCCTGCATTTCTAAGGCCATTCCCGGAAGCAAAACAGTTAGTAACACTTATCCTCCAACATATTGAAAACTTACATCTTCACATAAATATCTAACATTGATTTACCCATGTGTGGACGCTACCATATATCCACAAAATACATATATGTTTCATACATACGTATTACATTAACATTGGCAGCTAACTCTTACACTCTACAATCATATGTCTCCATACGAGCATTCGAATCATTCTCACTCAACCACCTTCAATTATTGTACTTTAATCACGCGTAATAATCTATCTATAAACATTCTTATGAACTAGTTTATCTGTTCACCTGTATAACACGTTCTAACACATTCGATCACACAATTTAATTGTTTATAGATCCACACCCTTACGTGAACTGAGTTCTTAGTTACCTATTTAATAAGGTTGGTGTTTTCTTAATCTGACAAAGCTTATGGAGCCTTTCGAAAACTTTACGAATCAAAGAGATGAAAACAAGATCAACCGGGAGCGCGAAACGGCGAAAACAGAAAACAGGAAACAGAGGCACCGTCGCCGACGCCTCATCGGACTGTCGGCGACGCCCTCTAATTTTGTCCGTCGGGTAAGGGGGTCCGTAGACAGCAAATTAGAGCGTCGGAAGCACTGAAACAACCAAGCACCGTCGCCGACGGTCCTTTAGGGCGTCGGCGACGCCCCTTCTACAATCCAAACGCTGTTTTCTACTTTCTGATGATTAGGGATGATTATACTCACGCCGTGAACGTCCCGAATGTATAGTAACATCCTTACATGTCCCCAATTCCTACCAACACTTTAACCCATGCCTTGATGGCCGAAACCTTACTTTACCCCACTTCCTAGTTTTGACCCGTTTGATCTTTACTACATACTTTCCGACTTAGTTAACCATTTTTTACTCATTACCACAAAAACTAAACTTAATACTTCATTTGATTTTTCGCTCTTGCATTACATGATTTGTAACATATAACAAAATTAACAATTCTTTCTCTAAATACTAAAAAGTGATTCCGGAGATACTTAATTAATACTACCGGCTTGACATCGTTATTAAAGGCTCATTTCAACATAGCTTCTAACATTTATAATACACACCATCTCTTTTACAACTAAAGAGAAAGTCTGGGAGTTTACTTACCTTGAGTGTCCAAGTTCAAGCATAGGTTCCATGATTACTTTTGACCCGTTAGCCTCCGTGCTTGAGCCCGTAGTCATGATATCTATCCTTACATGACCATACATTGACATCTTTGTTAGTAAACAAGAACGCGCATAACACCAATCATGATAAATTTATGCCCTACACTTGGCTTTCATTAGCCAATTTCTAACAAACATAAAGCATATACTCAAAGTCATATCTTTTCAAGCTTATATAATTTATCATGTCATTACACATTCATACATTGATCTAACTACGTTCCATATGACTTTTATAATCTTGCAATTTGTCAACCGTATTCAAGTTAACAATTTAACGAAATCTTAACATCCTTCTTTACTAATCAATCACTCTACCTTTAGTGCACATCCATATCAATTCGCCATCAAACCTCTAGACCAACACATGACGTTTACCACATCATTTAAGTACGAAGTTCAACTTCCAAGCATACCTTTTATCAAAGTTGTTTTATCAATTCAAAACCCATATGTATTTCAATCAAAACGCATATTTCATGTTAACCTATCGTTTATCACTTCATTATTACATTCTATACTTTTTCCATCCATCATTATACATAATTCATCTAAAATCGTCACCTAGGCATTTCATCATACACTTGGTGGGCGTACCGTTAATTAAGCATAGTGTACAAGTATTTATAGCATAACTCTTCTTATTCACCTTCTAATCTAACAAGAATCAATCAAGTTCAAAGTTTTCTTCCATCCTACACCATCTTAACTAATTTTTCTATCTCTATTCAAGATCATAGCATACATGCAAAACATTAGGTTTATGATTTCTTCACAACAATTGAGTAATACACTTAAATCATTCAATCAATCAGAAATCAAGCAATGATTTCGAACCATTATGAAACCCTAACCCTCTATTACATATAATTTCCACATAATTTCATGATTGGGTGTAGACCCACTTTCTACAATTCATCCAAAACAAAAAATTCGACTTACCGCTTCTTGTACAAGCTTAGATGATTAAGGTTTCGAGTTCATGCATTAGTTTGGGCTCCTAATCTCTTTCATTTCTTGAGAATTTCATGAAGTTAGGGTTTGTCTCCTCCCCCCTTTGCTCTGATCGATCCACACCATCACACCAGGGTGTGTGTGTTTTTTTTGTTTTTCTTTTATTTTATTAAACTTCCAACCTTTTAACAAGTTTAGTCCTCCTATTTACTTAGGTATTTTATTTGTCATATAACCTTCCTTCTAATCAAGTTACTAACATATACATGCTTAACTAGGTTAAATATAACATGACTAGACATCTTAATTAACATAATTAATTTGCATAATTTTGGGGTGTTACAAGTCTACCCCCCTTAAAAGAGGTTTCGTCCCCAAAACCTTTCTCATTCAAACTAGACCATTCTACTCTTACCTCTTTCAAGTTGTTCATCCACTATACTTACTACCACCTGAACGCATTTGGGATCTTGGCAAATGTTTTATTCATGTATGTACGTAATCGTACACATCGTTCCTATGCCCTTATATTAAGTAAGTTACTTTCATAATTATACTTATGTTAGATTCTGCTCCAGAGCTCTTACTAGTGTCTTTTACTCTATGATACTAACTCTTAACACATATCATCATTAACGTTTCATTCATCAAATTTGTTCCACTTGTATCCCATTATTAATCGTACAAACCTCAGTCTGCGGTTTGTTCCTAACTTCCTATTTAGGCATATTTCACTCATATATTTGTTAATCGAAATAAATCAATTTATTTCATACTACTCATACACCATACGCTATCTTTCATTTTGTTCACAACGAGCCATCATAAACATTCCATTACTATCAGTACTTCCGACTACCTTTAAGCTCCTAGGAGGGGTCGTTATATTACCATATGTGACAACTCGTACTTTAGACTTATCTTGTGTAACGTTATATGCTCACGTGAACTATATTATTTGAATGAATACATGATATGTTATATGAATGCTATGTGTAATTTGTGTGCATGATACATGAACCGAACCGCACAACACGAATTGATCGCACAAGCCCATTTGGGCCACACCTTGTAATCGGACACCATAGGGCAGCCGAGTGGGCTCGGCCCACTCCCTTTTACGCAAACAAACACTCCTTAGGGACTTGTTTTCTCATTTGTTGCAAAACATAACACACACACAAGTCACAAAACCCTAGCTCTCCTCTCTCTCTTTTTTCGCAAACCGAAGGCAGCCAAGAATCCCTCCTTCACCGAAGATCATTGTGCTCGGATTAATCCCATCCTCTTTTCAATCGGTTAGTGTTTGTATGATTGATGATATTATGATCTTGTATGATAAACTAGGGTTCTTGATAGCATGTTGATTATGATGATATTCTCATGATTTGGATTGCATGATAATAATCTAAAAACCGATTAGGTAGGATAGACTATCATAACTAGTTGTTACTATGATGATTTCGTAATGATGCGCGTGAACCGAATGCATGGTTAATCGGCTGTTGCATGATGTTATTTGACTGAATATTGTTCACATGTTTGGTCTAGAATCCGGGTACACAATAATTAAATGATTCGGGTTAGGGTTGTATGTTGGTCCGATTGTTTGTTCTTGATGATGATGATTATGAACATGCTTGAATATGGATTGATTATTGATTTGATCTGATTTTCGAAACTGCTAAATTGTTAGCTGAAATTACGGAATAATTGTTGACTGAATTATGGAAAGTTGTTACATTTGATAGTCTTGACACCGATTGCGAGTCGATACCTTCAGTCTCGACTCGAGACCTCACACTCGGACACAAACAGCACAACTCGAGACCGGCAATTGCGAGTCCGGTTGCGACTCGAGACCGAACAGTCTCGGATGGACCATGATAAACCGAGACCAACCCGTTGCGACTCGAGACCTGACTCGAGACCATCCAGTCTCGAGTGATTTATGCACCAGTCGAGATCTCCCTTATTGCGACTCGAGATCTCTAGTCTCGAGTCGAGACCATATGCACGTGCACACACAGTTGGACTTGCACTGTCACGAGCCCAACCGATTGGGCCGGATACATGGACTAGTTTATGTTATTGAATTGTTATGTTATCTGGGCCGGGAACTATTGAATTTCTTCGGGTGGACCGCACAAGGAAGTTGGGCTTGTGCGAGTCCAAATCTTGCATACGTTATTAACTGTTAAAGTGTATGTGACTGATTACGTGTTGCCATGATAAATACGTGTTTGCCATGACTTATATGTGCATGACTTGAAGTCAAAACCTGATTTGTATGGTAACCCTGTTAGGACGTGGTTGACCACTTTAGTTCAAGGAACCCTTTTGTGTATCTGCCGAGCAAACCAAGGTGAGTTCACACAGCCAAGGCATGGGATTCCCGGGTTGGGAATTGGGTTGGAATGTTTGATATGGAATGATTACTCGTACTTACGCAATCTCTAGACTATAGACCATCGTCCTCAGGATAGTCAGGACACTTACGTAAAACCTACGTAAACTAGTATCTACCATTGTCTCCCGGGTCGGGAGGACACTTACGTAAATCCTACGTAACCTAATACCCACTACTGTCTTCCAGGTCGGAAGGACACTTACGTAAATCCTACGTAAACCCCACGCGTACCACTGTCCTCGGGGAAGGGCACTCACGTAAATCCTGCGTGACCTTGTACGTATTCCTGTTCTCGGATTAAGGAGAACACATGGTTGCAAATAGTCTAGTAAGTACCATAATGGGAAACCCCCATTAGTAAAGATAGACGTGGGAATCCCCCACTAGTAATATACAAACAAGGCATGGGAAACCCCCACCATTAGTGCTTACATGCATGGGAAGCTCCCCACTAGATGAACTTACGCATTACTGTTATGAACTTACTTTCTGTGAACTCGCTCAACTAGTTGTTGATTATCTGCTGCATGCCTTGCAGGACCTTAGGTACTTTATGGAGCTTGCACAGGGAGGAGCAGGTCGTTGTGGGATACGGATCGTGAACGATATTTGAACTTATAACTTATTTTGGGTTTTCATTATTATGCTTCCGCTACTTAAACAAAGTTTGGTTTGAACATCAATCGTATTGATTTGGGTTTTTGAACTACTTTAACTATTATATGCTTGTTCAATATGATTGGTGGCTTGATCCTGGTCATGGCACGCCTCCAAGCGGTGGTACTCCGCGTGTGGGATTTTGGGGGTGTGACAGATTGGTATCAGAGCCATTGGTTATAGAGAACTTGGTTTTAATATGGGAAAACGTTTTTATTAAAACCAGACTATAACCAGAACAGTGCTCTCAGCGATCCACAACGACGCTTCGCTCCACGTGCAAGACTCGACATTCTAGGTAATATGGTTATGTTTATTACCTGCATGCTAGAACTATATAGAACTTTGCTCGCATTACGTTTAGATACACATGACTTTATTACATGAGAATACCTACGTGCTTACGCTTTTCTGTCATCGCCCTACTCGCGAACCATTCTCACTTACGCTACTTTTACAATGAAGATCATGTCTGGACGAATTAACATGACACAAGCCCAGCTAGAGGCTCTCGTTCAAGCTCAAGTTGCTGCAGCACTTGCAGCTGCTCAAGCAGGTAGTATACCCTGTAGTCATAACTCACACTAGGATCTTTAGATCCTACATTCCTAAACTAGCCCTTGTATTTAAACTTTGCCCTATTCGTACACAATAGGTCAACCAGCGCAGCAGCAAGTTTGCACCTTTAAGAACTTCATGGACTGTCGTCCAAGTACTTTCAGCGGCACAGAGGGGGCAGTGGGACTCCTCCACTGGTTTGAGAAGCTAGAGTCAGTTTTCGAAATGTGTGAATGCCCTGAGGCTCGCAGGGTCAAGTACGCCACTGGCACGTTGGAAGGGATTGCGCTAACTTGGTGGAACGCCCAAGTTCAGATCTTAGGGTTGGCAGCTGCTAACGCCACACCCTGGAACGATTTCAAGGAACTTATTAAGAGGGAATACTGCACACGTGACGACATTCACAAGCTGGAAAACGAGTTTTATCATTTGAAGATGATGGGGTCAGAGATAGAAGCTTATACGAAGCGATCGAACGAACTGGCTATCTTGTGCCCAACCATGGTAGACCCTCCGATCAAGCGCATCGAGTTGTACCTCAAGGGACTAGCCTCAGAAATTCAGAGCCATGTTACATCGGCTAACCTCGACAACATTCAGGATATTCAGCGTCTTGCTCATCGCCTCACGGATCAGGCGGTGGAACAGAACAAGTTGCCCAAACGCATCAGTGCTACCACTTCAGCCGCTACTCCCACTACACCCAGTGACAACAAAAGAAAGTGGGACGGGGATTCTAGCAAAGGTTCAGCAACAGTTCAATCTCAAGCTCAGCAACAGAAGACTGACCACTACCAGAGTCCTAGTCAGCAATCCTCTGGTGGTCATAGACAGAGAAGGTATCAAGGGTTTCACCCTAAGTGTCACAACTGCAACAGACATCACAGCGGCCAGTGCAACAAGGGTCGTTGTCAGAGATGTCTCAAGATGGGTCACGAGGCCAAAGACTGTAGGAGCCCACGGCCTGCAAATCAGAACCAGCAACCGCAACAACCAGCTCCACAGAACCCGCAGCAGCAGCAGCAGCCACAGCGTGGAAACCGGGGATGTTTCCAGTGTGGGGCAGAAGGTAATTACAAACGCGATTGTCCTCAGCTGAACCAGAACCAGAATCGCAACAACAACAATAACCAGGGCAATGGGAACAACAACAACGGGGGAAACAACAACAACAATGGCAACGAGGCAAGGGGTCGAGCTTTCGTGTTAGGACGAGGAGATGCACTGAACGATCCCAATGTGGTTATGGGTAAGTTTCTCCTTGACGATATTTATGTTACTGTTTTATTTGATTCGGGTGCGGATACAAGTTATATTTCTGTGAAAGCCAGTAAATTGTTAAAACGTGCATCAACACCCCTAAACACCAAACACGTCGTAGAACTAGCTAATGGTAAGAGTTTAGAAGCCACGCAGATAGTCAGGGGTTGTAGTATCGTCTTAGCCGGTCAAGTTTTCTCGATCGACCTTATTCCCATAGCTTTGGGAAGTTTTGATATCGTTATTGGGATGGACTGGTTATCCCAACATCAGGCAGAGATCTTATGCAGTGAGAAGATCATTCGCATTCCACGTTCTGGTCAAGAACCTCTCGAAGTTCAGGGTGACAAGAGTGGTGCAGTGGTAGGCATCATCTCTTTCTTGAAGGCTCAGAAGTGTCTGCGGAAGGGTCACACCGCAATCTTGGCACTCGTTTCAGATGCATCAGTGAAGGAAAAGAAACTAGAGGATGTTCCAGTTGTACGCGACTACCCTCAGGTGTTTCCTGAAGACTTACCTGGCTTACCGCCTCACCGTCAGGTCGAATTTCAGATCGAGCTCGCTCCAGGAGCAGCACCCATAGCTCGCGCTCCATATCGTCTAGCTCCGTCAGAATTGGAAGAATTGTCAAAGCAGCTGCAAGAGCTCTTGGAAAAGGGCTTCATTCGCCCAAGCTCTTCGCCTTGGGGAGCTCCAGTATTGTTCGTGAAAAAGAAGGACGGTACCTTCAGGATGTGTATAGACTACCGTGAACTCAACAAGGTGACGGTGAAGAACCGTTATCCTCTTCCACGCATAGACGACTTATTCGACCAGTTGCAAGGGTCGTGTTACTATTCCAAGATAGACTTGAGGTCTGGTTATCATCAGCTGAGAGTCCGGGAGGAGGACGTCTCCAAAACCGCATTCAGAACTCGCTACGGTCACTACGAGTTTCTTGTCATGCCGTTCGGGTTAACGAACGCGCCTGCCGTATTTATGGACCTTATGAACAGGGTGTGCAAACCCTATCTTGACAAGTTCGTCATTGTCTTCATCGACGACATTCTGATCTACTCCAAGAGTCAGGAGGAACACGAGCAGCACCTACGTCTTATTTTGGAACTCCTACGGAAGGAACAGCTGTACGCTAAGTTTTCGAAATGCGACTTCTGGCTTCGTGAAGTCCACTTTCTAGGCCACGTAGTGAACAAGGATGGGATCCATGTAGATCCATCCAAGGTAGACTCGATCAGAAACTGGCCTGCACCACGTACGCCAACGGAAATACGCCAATTCTTGGGTTTGGCGGGTTACTACAGACGGTTTATTAAAGACTTTTCAAGGAACGCTCAGCCGCTTACGCTACTGACACAGAAGGGTGTCACGTATCGCTGGGGAGAGCCACAGGAGACTGCTTTTCAGCACCTAAAGGATAGACTTTGCAGTGCACCTATCCTCTCTTTGCCAGAGGGCACAAATGACTTCGTGGTTTATTGTGATGCATCCATTCAGGGTCTTGGATGTGTGTTAATGCAGCGCGACAAGGTCATTGCTTATGCCTCGCGCCAACTTAAGATTCACGAACGGAACTACACGACGCACGATTTAGAGCTGGGAGCTGTTGTTTTCGCGCTTAAGATATGGCGACACTACCTGTACGGTACCAGGTGCACGATTTACACCGATCACAGGAGTCTCGAGCATATTCTTAAGCAAAAGGATTTGAACATGCGTCAACGAAGATGGGTTGAACTACTTAACGATTACGAATGCGCCATCAAGTACCATCCCGGCAAAGCCAATGTTGTGGCTGATGCCCTCAGTCGGAAAGACACTCTACCACGGCGCGTGCGAGCGCTACAGCTTACGATTCAGTCTAGCCTTCCTACACAGATACAAGATGCACAGGCAGAGGCATTGAAATCAGAAAACGTAAGGGCAGAAGCCCTGCGCGGCTCACGACAGCGGTTAGAACAGAAAGCAGACGGCGCCTACTATGTAACGGGGCGTATTTGGGTCCCGCTTTATGGCGGTCTACGCGAACTTGTAATGGATGAAGCTCACAAGTCTCGCTATTCGGTACATCCAGGGTCGGATAAAATGTACCACGACATCAGAACTACTTATTGGTGGCCTAGCATGAAGGCCCACATCGCTACTTATGTCGGCAAGTGCTTGACCTGTGCGAGGGTCAAGGTTGAGTATCAGAAACCAGCGGGCCTACTTCAGCAACCCACGATACCGCAATGGAAATGGGAAGAAATTTCCATGGATTTCGTTACAGGCCTACCTAGATCCCAGCGTGGGAATGATACCATATGGGTGATCGTGGATCGACTCACCAAGTCTGCACACTTCCTAGCTATAAAGGAAACGGATAAGTTCTCCACTCTCGCAGACGTCTATCTTAAAGAAGTTGTTTCGAGGCACGGGGTGCCCACCTCCATCATTTCGGATCGGGATGCACGATTCACGTCAGAGCTATGGCAAGCGATGCACAAATCTTTCGGTTCACGGTTAGACATGAGCACAGCTTATCACCCTCAGACGGATGGGCAGTCTGAGCGAACGATCCAAACTCTTGAAGACATGCTTAGGGCATGCGTTATAGACTTCGGCAACGGCTGGGAAAAGCACCTCCCTCTGGTGGAGTTCTCATATAATAACAGTTATCACACCAGCATACCAGCCGCTCCATTCGAGGCATTGTACGGACGTAAATGCCGGTCACCTCTCTGTTGGGCAGAGGTGGGGGATAGTCAGATCACGGGTCCAGAGATTGTAGTGGACGCCACAGAAAAGATAGCACAGATACGACAACGCATGGCGGCAGCACGCGACCGTCAGAAAGCCTACGCGGACAAGCGTAGAAAGCCATTGGAATTTCAGGTCGGGGACCGGGTTTTACTCAAAGTCTCACCCTGGAAGGGTGTGGTTCGTTTTGGCAAACGGGGCAAACTCAATCCGCGGTATGTCGGACCATTCGAGATCATTGAGAAAATAGGCAAAGTGGCCTACAAGCTAAACCTACCAGCTGAACTCGGTGCAGTTCATAATGTTTTCCACGTGTCGAATCTGAAGAAGTGCCTGTCAGATGAGACCCTCATAGTTCCTTTTAAGGAACTCACCATCGATGAGCGGTTGCAGTTCGTCGAGGAGCCAGTTGAAATCATGGACCGGGATGTTAAGGTCCTCAAACACAAGAGAATCCCTCTTGTCCGAGTTCGTTGGAACTCCAGACGTGGCCCAGAGTACACCTGGGAACGTGAAGACAGGATGACAGAAAAGTACCCCCAGTTATTCGGAACCAATGCAACCACTACTGAGGCTGAAGCTCCTACTGCGGAATTTCGGGACGAAATTCCAGATCAACGGGGGGAGGATGTGACACCCCAGGAAAACCAGTAAACGATATAACTTACCTAGCTTCCTCAGTGAGTGCATACCAAATTTCGGGACGAAATTTCTTTTAAGTTGGGGATAATGTGACAACTCGTACTTTAGACTTATCTTGTGTAACGTTATATGCTCACGTGAACTATATTATTTGAATGAATACATGATATGTTATATGAATGCTATGTGTAATTTGTGTGCATGATACATGAACCAAACCGCACAACACGAATTGATCGCACAAGCCCATTTGGGCCACACCTTGTAATCGGACACCATAGGGCAGCCGAGTGGGCTCGGCCCACTCCCCTTTTACGCAAACAAACACTCCTTAGGGACTTGTTTTCTCATTTGTTGCAAAACATAACACACACACAAGTCACAAAACCCTAGCTCTCCTCTCTCTCTTTTTTCGCAAACCGAAGGCAGCCAAGAATCCCTCCTTCACTGAAGATCATTGTGCTCGGATTAATCCCATCCTCTTTTCAATCGGTTAGTGTTTGTATGATTGATGATATTATGATCTTGTATGATAAACTAGGGTTCTTGATAGCATGTTGATTATGATGATATTCTCATGATTTGGATTGCATGATAATAATCTAAAAACCGATTAGGTAGGATAGACTATCATGACTAGTTGTTACTATGATGATTTCGTAATGATGCGCGTGAACCGAATGCATGGTTAATCGGCTGTTGCATGATGTTATTTGACTGAATATTGTTCACATGTTTGGTCTAGAATCCGGGTACACAATAATTAAATGATTCGGGTTAGGGTTGTATGTTGGTCCGATTGTTTGTTCTTGATGATGATGATTATGAACATGCTTGAATATGGATTGATTATTGATTTGATCTGATTTTCGAAACTGCTAAATTGTTAGCTGAAATTACGGAATAATTGTTGACTGAATTATGGAAAGTTGTTACATTTGATAGTCTTGACACCGATTGCGAGTCGATACCTTCAGTCTCGACTCGAGACCTCACACTCGGACACAAACAGCACAACTCGAAACCGGCAATTGCGAGTCCGGTTGCGACTCAAGACCGAACAGTCTCGGATGGACCATGATAAACCGAGACCAACCCGTTGCGACTCGAGACCTGACTCGAGACCATCCAGTCTCGAGTGATTTATGCACCAGTCGAGATCTCCCTTATTGCGACTCGAGATCTCTAGTCTCGAGTCGAGACCATATGCACGTGCACACACAGTTGGACTTGCACTGTCACGAGCCCAACCGATTGGGCCGGATACATGGACTAGTTTATGTTATTGAATTGTTATGTTATCTGGGCCGGGAACTATTGAATTTCTTCGGGTGGACCGCACAAGGAAGTTGGGCTTGTGCGAGTCCAAATCTTGCATACGTTATTAACTGTTAAAGTGTATGTGACTGATTACGTGTTGCCATGATAAATACGTGTTTGCCATGACTTATATGTGCATGACTTGAAGTCAAAACCTGATTTGTATGGTAACCCTGTTAGGACGTGGTTGACCACTTTAGTTCAAGGAACCCTTTTGTGTATCTGCCGAGCAAACCAAGGTGAGTTCACACAGCCAAGGCATGGGATTCCCGGGTTGGGAATTGGGTTGGAATGTTTGATATGGAATGATTACTCGTACTTACGCAATCTCTAGACTATAGACCATCGTCCTCAGGATAGTCAGGACACTTACGTAAAACCTACGTAAACTAGTATCTACCATTGTCTCCCGGGTCGGGAGGACACTTACGTAAATCCTACGTAACCTAATACCCACTACTGTCTTCCAGGTCGGAAGGACACTTACGTAAATCCTACGTAAACCCCACGCGTACCACTGTCCTCGGGGAAGGGCACTCACGTAAATCCTGCGTGACCTTGTACGTATTCCTGTTCTCGGATTAAGGAGAACACATGGTTGCAAATAGTCTAGTAAGTACCATAATGGGAAACCCCCATTAGTAAAGATAGACGTGGGAATCCCCCACTAGTAATATACAAACAAGGCATGGGAAACCCCCACCATTAGTGCTTACATGCATGGGAAGCTCCCCACTAGATGAACTTACGCATTACTGTTATGAACTTACTTTCTGTGAACTCGCTCAACTAGTTGTTGATTATCTGCTGCATGCCTTGCAGGACCTTAGGTACTTTATGGAGCTTGCACAGGGAGGAGCAGGTCGTTGTGGGATACGGATCGTGAACGATATTTGAACTTATAACTTATTTTGGGTTTTCATTATTATGCTTCCGCTACTTAAACAAAGTTTGGTTTGAACATCAATCGTATTGATTTGGGTTTTTGAACTACTTTAACTATTATATGCTTGTTCAATATGATTGGTGGCTTGATCCTGGTCATGTCACGCCTCCAAGCGGTGGTACTCCGCGTGTGGGATTTTGGGGGTGTGACACCATACGCATACTAAAATCATTTAAGGACTTATTATTACAACTAAAATCACCCCTCTTAATCTTACTTACCCGTGCTTAAATTACGATGACTAAGCATCATTCCCATGATTACTATTGTTATTTATGCCATGCATATCTTTTCTACAATGTCTTGTTCAAATGAAAATGGCCAACAAGCTGAGCATCAAGGTTAGCATTTTTTAACGATACTCGTCGTCTCGTATATTCTATCAGAATTTCCACAGTTACGAGCATTCAAGTTCAGTACCACCAGTTCGCATAGAAATATTATTCAATATGTAACTTTATATTTAACATCCACAAGTTAAACCATTTACTAACCTCGCTTATTTGGCACGAACCAACGTGTAACAACCCGAGTTGACTCGCCCCTTCACGAATCCGTATCTTAACAGGGTCGATCTTTTCCATCTGGTATCATGAGCTTTCATTCATGAGCATTCCTTCACCGTCCTAGGTAGATTTATCGCATCATGATTACTGCCAATCTCATTATAAAATTAGGGGTTTACACATTTCGTTTGATTTCATTCAGACATGATGTTTATCACATCACCTCATTTATATATTACTACTTTCTCGATTCCTTCTTTAGACATTAGTGTGTTAGACCTATTCATAACGGGTCAATACGTGGCCATTTCTTAATATATTATTCTTATCATTTGACCCGTTCTTGATGGGTAAATACATAACTATTATTTTGTAATTCTTTGACTCATTTGGTGTACTACACTACACATTTCCTCTCTTCTCTAGCGCTCCTACGGTTTGAAATTAAATTATTTCTCAGCTTCAGCAGTTTGACTTTTCAAGGTCAAACTGCCACTTATTTCTTATTATATATATATATACATACGTATCGAAGTACATGTTTGTACCCCTTTTCAATTCAGACATGCTTACGACCTCATCGCTTCACTGTTTCAGTGTTTTCTTGCAAACACTTGCCCCTCCCGTTTTAAAAGTTAGTCAAAATACTTATTTTGCTTACAATACCAACATTTTAGTTCCACTCGCTCATATACTTTCATTTCCTTTACACATTCGATTACCCAATTAAATGGGTAATGGCATATACTCTCATAATGAGATTCAAGCATTCCACTTACGACCCGATCACATCGGGTTAATTGCTTTCAACATGAACCTTTCATTCTATCCGTATAACGGATTGAACTTCATACATTCATTATCGCATTCACGACCACCCGTTCTAAACAGATGGTACCTTATCCTTACTCGACTTGTTCAACTTGAACCGGTCGACTTGCATAGCTTATTATAGCCTTCGCTATCATAACCAAATCCGCAAGGGATTTGCATCATTCGTATCTTTCATTCCTTGAATCCGTCTCGTGGATTCAAGCTTTGCATTCATATCTTGTTGATCCGTACTTTCTTACGGATTCAACATTCTTCATTCTTATCACTTATACTTTTTACTCTTACTTATTACCCATTTCACCCGCACGCCCACCTGCTACCCAGTTCTACCGGACATACCTGCGAATATTACCACAGTCTCACAAACGTTATATGCTTCTTGCGTACTGGCCAGGTGCGCAATCCACACACTAGTTTTGTGCCTTCGTGTAATCATCGCCTTATGTCCGAGAAATGGGTTTCAGTTTCGTGCATATTTCTAAAACTTCCCCAAGACCACATCGTTGTCCTTCGTTTAATAATTACCCTCTCAAGGAGACCTCTTCCTTTTTCTTTTAACATCGGTACCCATACATATTAGTAGCGTGTACCTGGGGTTAATTTGCCTATTTGCATCCTTGCCTGCCTTAGCATTCATCCTATTCCGCATCCACGGACCATCCTCTTAACCACTTATGCTTACCTTGCACATACAAAACCATTAGTTTCTTTATTCACATGCATAAATACATACTTACATTCGTTTCTGCCCTTGAATCTTGATCGAGTCCTGGATTGTATGGGTTCCTTGTCACACGAGCACACAGGTTTGAGTTCAAGTACTACCTTCTCATACTTGATTTCTCTCAAACCAGGGCTCTGATACCAACTTGTAAGACCCTAATCACGTTATGCCTAAAATGACGCAGCGGAAAAATGAACTGTAAAATTTCTTCTTTAATAGTTGTTCTAATGTACTTTAAACCATTTAAATCAATCTTTCTATAACTTAAATACATTATTCGTTCTAGATCAAAATAACTACATTGACATATAATTACAACTATATCGCCACTTCCCCGTACAATCCATGATCTTCAACTCGATCGTTGACCACTTATTTCCCATGATAACAATGATGATCTGACTAACCTGCGTTCACCATATATAACCAACATGTTAGTAAAATGGTAACACCATACGCTTTAAACAATTTCATAGTAACTAATGATCACATAGCCTTCCATCAATGAATGGAACTCCAATAGCACGTTCTTCGAATTCGTTCCGTACACCAGGACTCCAACCTTCGAGAGTCCATCACTTACATGCCTGCATTTCTAAGACCATTCTCGGAAGCAAAACAGTTAGCAACACTTATCCTCCAACATATTGAAAACTTACATCTTCACATAAATATCTAACATTGATTTACCCATGTGTGGACGCTACCATATATCCACAAAATACATATATGTTTCATACATACGTATTACATTAACAATGGCAGCTAACTCTTACACTCTACAATCATATGTCTCCATACGAGCATTCGAATCATTCTCACTCAACCACCTTCAATTATTGTACTTTAATCACGCGTAATAATCTATCTATAAACATTCTTATGAACTAGTTTATCTGTTCACCTGTATAACACGTTCTAACACATTCGATCACACAATTTAATTGTTTATAGATCCACACCCTTACGTGAACTGAGTTCTTAGTTACCTATTTAATAAGGTTGGTGTTTTCTTAATCTGACAAAGCCTACGGAGCCTTTCGAAAACTTTACGAATCAACGAGATGAAAACAAGATCATCCGGGAGCGCGAAACGGTGAAAACAGAAAACAGGAAACAGAGGCACCGTCGCCGACGCCTCATCGGACTGTCGGCGACGCCCTCTAATTTTGTCCGTCGGGTAAGGGGGTCCGTAGACAGCAAATTAGAGCGTCGGAAGCACTGAAACAACCAAGCACCGTCTCCGACGGTCCTTTAGGGCGTCGGCGACGCCCCTTCTACAATCCAAACGCTGTTTTCTACTTTCTGATGATTAGGGATGATTATACTCACGCCGCGAACGTCCCGAATGTATAGTAACATCCTTACATGTCCCCAATTCCTACCAACACTTTAACCCATGCCTTGATGGCCGAAACCTTACTTTACCCCACTTCCTAGTTTTGACCCGTTTGATCTTTACTACATACTTTCCGACTTAGTTAACCATTTTTGACTCATTACCACACAAACTAAACTTAATACTTCATTTGATTTTTCGCTCTTGCATTACATGATTTGTAACATATAACAAAATTAACAATTCTTTCTCTAAATACTAAAAAGTGATTCCGGAGATACTTAATTAATACTACCGGCTTGACATCGTTATTAAAGGCTCATTTCAACATAGCTTCTAACATTTATAATACACACCATCTCTTTTACAACTAAAGAGAAAGTCCGGGAGTTTACGTACCTTGAGCGTCCAAATTCAAGCATAGGTTCCATGATTACTTTTGACCCGTTAGCCTCCGTGCTTGAGCCCGTAGTCATGATATCTATCCTTACATGACCATACTTTGACATCTTTGTTAGTAAACAAGAACGCGCATAACACCAATCATGATAAATTTATGCCCTACACTTGGCTTTCATTAGCCAATTTCTAACAAACATAAAGCATATACTCAATGTCATATCTTTTCAAGCTTATATAATTTATCATGTCATTACACATTCATACATTGATCTAACTACGTTCTATATGACTTCTATAATCTTGCAATTTGTCAACCGTATTCAAGTTAACAATTTAACGAAATCTTAACATCCTTCTTTACTAATCAATCACTCTACCTTTAGTGCATATCCATATCAATTCGCCATCAAACCTCTAGACCAACACATGACGTTTACCACATCATTTAAGTACGAAGTTCAACTTCCAAGCATACCTTTTATCAAAGTTGTTTTATCAATTCAAAACCCATATGTATTTCAATCAAAACGCATATTTCATGTTAACCTATCGTTTATCACTTCATTATTACATTCTATACTTTTTCCATCCATCATTATACATAATTCATCTAAAATCGTCACCTAGGCATTTCATCATACACTTGATGGGCGTACCGTTAATTAAGCATAGTGTACAAGTATTTATAGCATAACTCTTCTTATTCACCTTCTAATCTAACAAGAATCAATCAAGTTCATAGTTTTCTTCCATCCTACACCATCTTAACTAATTTTTCTATCTCTATTCAAGATCATAGCATACATGCAAAACATTAGGTTTATTATTTCTTCACAACAATTGAGTAATACACTTAAATCATTCAATCAATCAGAAATCAAGCAATGATTTCGAACCATTATGAAACCCTAACCCTCTATTACATATAATTTCCACATAATTTCATGATTGGGTGTAGACCCACTTTCTACAATTCATCCAAAACAGAAAATTCGACTTACCGCTTGTTGTACAAGCTTAAATGATTAAGGTTTCGAGTTCATGCATTAGTTTGGGCTCCTAATCTCTTTCATTTCTTGAGAATTTCATGAAGTTAGGGTTTGCCTCCTCCCCCCTTTGCTCTGATCGATCCACACCATCACACCAGGGTGTGTGTTTTTTTTTGTTTTTCTTTTATTTTATTAAACTTCCAACCTTTCAACAAGTTTAGTCCTCCTATTTACTTTGATATTTTATTTGTCATATAACCTTCCTTCTAATCAAGTTACTAACATATACATGCTTAACTAGGTTAAATATAACATGACTAGACATCTTAAGTAACATAATTAATTTGCATAATTTTGGGGTGTTACATGCTTGTTGTTGCTGCTGAGGCTGCTGCTTCTGCTAGGGTTCTTGTTTCACAACCCTGTTCGGGCACATGTTTGCAAAGTGGTTAGGTGACATGCAAAGCAGACTCGAGCATTGAACACTGGTGCTTAAGCTGCAGGTTGGCCTTGAGGGGCTGGAAGTAGAGCTTGATGAGCTGCGGCTGGAACTGGAGCTTGACGGGGACCATAGCGACAATTCGCAGTGAAATGCCCGTAGAGGTTGCAGTGGGCGCAGAAACGACAGGCGATTCCCACCGGATGATGGTATGAGCATGTCGGGCAGAGCGGGTGGGGACCTGTGTAAGCGCGCTTAGCTGGCGGCGCATTGATCACTGGAGCTTGTCGATGGTGCGACTGCTGCTGAGCCTGTACGGCTTGCAGAGGAGCAGCAGTCGTTGTCACAGCACAGTTCTTGTAGCTGGAGCTGTTGTTGTTGTGCTTTTTCTTTCTTCTTGATGACTTGGAGGGTTGAGCAGTGGTGGTGTCGACGGTCGATGTGGTGGTGGCTTGGTGCAGAGACTTGGTATGCTTATCCCAAAAACCAGACTTTACCCGCTTGTCATTGATCTCATCGGCAAGCAGATAGGTCTCTTCAATCGATGATGGCTTTGCAGCATGAAGGAAATCGGCAACACAATCGGGTAGAGCTCGAATATATTTCTTGATGGCCATGGCTGACGTCTTGACTTGATCGGGACAAATGATGCTGAGCTGTTTAAAGCGTGTCAAGGAAGCTTTATCTCCATCCTTCTGCTTAATGTTCCAAAACTCGTCCTCCAGCTTTTGGCGTTCATGGGGAGGGCAGAATTCGTCCATCATGATGGCTTTCAGCTCCTTCCATGTTAGCTCATAAGCTGCATCATTCCCGCGTTTGTTTCGTTCGGCCGTCCACCAGTCTAGAGCTCGGACTGGAAGACGCCTGTAGCATAGAGGGTGCGGAGATTTTCTGGACAGCCGCTTTGGCGCAGAGTGACTTCGATAGAATCGAACCATTGAAACATAGCTGTTGGGCCATCTTCTCCGGTGAATTCCTTTGGTCCGCATGCCTTGAACTGTTTAAAGCTGAAACCAGTCTTGTTGGTATCTTTAGGAGCATCGATTCACGACTCCTCAGATGATTTGCTGGCGTTTTCATACACATCGCTTACAGCTTTGGCCACACTCTCGGCGATGATAGCAGCAAGACGTCTGTCTCTCTTCTCTTGGCGAGTAAGTGGGGTTCGACGTCCAGATGACGACATTGTCTGCAACAGACATCGTCGTAGGTCTCAGACACAATAATCAAATCTCACCTCACACGTCTACTACTTACTAAAGCTTAGAAATACGTCGAAACATGCATCACATAATCACATAAGCACATAGTCACGGATTCACATAATCACAGAAGCACATAAGCACGTAGGCACGTAGAGCACAGAGACACCTAAGCACAGAAGCACATACACATTTAATCACAGATGCAGTCAGAATACCGAAACCTATCGTTCAAAGCTCGCGTGCCGTTCGTATATAGCGATCGCGTATAGTGTATCGAATAGTATCGTATAATCATATAGCATGTCGAGTATAGTATAATCGTATTTTGTAGCATGATATCGACTAGAATTACAACGACTTGTTAGCGTTTTGAGATAGAGAAGCAATGCGAATCGTGTGTGTCGATCGAAGTGATAGCAAAAATCGAGCGAATACCAAAATTTAAACAAATAAACAGGCAATTACACATAACACACATAAAATTTACGATCAATCAGAGTAGGCAGTTGCGGGCTCGGAATTGAAACACATAAAATCGAGAAGTAGATTGTCTGCGGCTACTAGACATCGACTACCCAAAGCGATTCGACTATTCACAGTAGACTTGTCGTCACTTTTCAACTTTCAGGATCGTGTTTCTGCCTCGATTCTTGGGCATTCCACGCGTATTCCCTAGGTCATACTTGTGAGTTCAGGTCGTTGGAGTCCGTCGAGGCTTTGGTGAGATAGATAAAATCCAGAACAAGTTGTCGAGGTTAAGGTTTCACCCCTAGCTTAGCAACTTCTTCCTTGTTTTTAGAAATATTGAGGAGATTATTCATCAAAATATGGATTTCACCCCTGATTTGGTATAATTCTCCTCGTTTGTTATCGAAAATAATGGGGAAAACATAGATAAATCGATAAAATCAGCATTAATCAAGTAATTTAGTCGGGAGTTTGCGGTTTTCACACCTAATCCTGACTAAATCGCTTGATTCTATTCGAAAATTCGAGTGCAGTGATAGTGAAGAGTGGCTGGCTATAGCACCTAAACTTGGTCCGTTGGTTTCTAACTATAGTCTAGGTCTCTAAGACAGCGACCCGGACTAGGTCGTGTCTTGCCTAATTCCCTATAGTTATGGCTCTGATACCAATCTGTCACACCCCAACCAATGGCGGAATCATCGGGGCATGGCACTGAGCGAAACAGATTGTCCAGAAGTTTCCACAACAACTACTAATACTATTCAGTTAAATGGTACGTCCCATACCGTATCCCAAATAATACAATATATTATTACAGATAACCACTAGGCAAATATTCTGTTCCGAAAACTCAGATTTAAATAAATAACATAAATATTGTTCAAATGCTCCTAAAGACCCAGCCTAACAAGATCTACAAACAACTATGCTCTAGTTGCTCGCTCCTGACAGACAACTATTTGTTGGGGGCCTCTAGAGCTTTATTCTAGCCTCGCTTTCCTAGCAAGCAAACATCTTAAACACCTACCACATACGTTAAAATAAAGTCAATACATATAATGTAAAGGTGAGCATACAAGTTTGATAATAGCATATAGAGTTCGAAATGGTTTACGCATAACCAGCACGTACACAGAGGAAAACGAAGCATGTTAATTATCGACATGGACCTATCGATACCAATGACTGCGGGTTGACTGTCCGAGACAGTTCGGAATACATGATTACCACCGTAATCCATGCAAGTAATTGTCCTTAACAACCCCCGTGTGAACGGGTGCTGAGTCCAAACTATAGTACTACGTCGTTAAGGCATGTAGACAGCATTCCACGTGTAAACACAATCAACAAGCATTCATTTAGTCACGTACTACATGCATAATCGGTTAGCGTTCAAATAATTGAGTAGTGTGTTCGATTGTGATTTTGATAAGTAACGTATGTAACACCCAAAAGTGCTAAAAGCAAAAAGGGATCGAGTATACTCACAGCGATTGATTGATGGATTGAAGGGAGCGCTTGAGAGTAGGGTTAGCCTGAACAGTTCGATAGCATAACGATGAATACACGAAAAATGGAAGCAAGTGATGGTGGGTCGAACAGCCTGGTCGATCAAACAGTTGGTTCGATCGAACGGGTTGTTCGTTCGGCTAGACAATCTGTTCGGACAGTCTGTTCGATCGGCCGGTAGGCTCGATCGGTTGGACTGTTCGAGTGGGTTGTTTCTTCCTTTGAGTGTATGATAGTTTGACCTTTTGAAGTTTTCGTTGTAGTATTTGAGAACACTGAAGTGTTCTTACCTTTCAGGTCGATCGATCGAACGGTCGGTTCGATCGGCCGGCTTAATCGATCGATTAGGAACTTCAGTAGTAGTCCTCAGCAGGATATCACTCGATCGAACAGCATGCTCGATCGAACAGCATCCTGACCTGGTCGGCCTGTTCGTCTAACACTTGGCTGTTCTGTTTAGTTGACATTATATTGAGGTAGTTTGACAACGAGCTGAACCAGGGAACCTTCGTTCTTACTTGTTTCTCCTGCTCGGACAGGAATCACCCAAGTCCGGCCGGTGAACGGTTCGGAACGGTAGCTCAACGTTTAACCCGAAGTCGGTGAACCTCGTAGATAGAATCCGAATCTTGAACCACTCATCCACTAGAATGTTCGGTGAGTTGACTCAAGCTCCGTTTCTACCGGTTTGAAGGCATTGAGTGTAAAAGAGTTAGAAGAAAGTTGGAAATCCTCCTTTCACTCCTTTACATCATGTAAATGTTTAGATGTGTGATAGATCTTAGCTTTTTTATGTGGAAATCGGTTAGATCTGAGCTATTCATGGTGGATTGAGGCCAGAACATGATGTTCTTGAAGAACACCATGATGACATCATCCTAGAACGCTTAGATCTTGATGATTTCACGGTTAGAAATCAAGATTTGAAAGATAGAAAGGTGTAGGAGTGTGTTTTGATCAAGAAAGTACAAGATTTAGGATGAAAACTTGCCGGAATCAGAAGAAATCTGAGAAAAGGTGAGGAGCACGAGTTGGTCGGTCAGAGGGTTTCCAAAAGTGGAAAGAATGACAATGACAACCCTATTTATAGGCTCCAAAAGAGGAAAGGGCTGGCCGATCGGCCAGGCATCCCGATCGGACAGCCTGCTCGATCGAACAGTCCGTCCGGTCGGCTGGGCTGTTCGATCGGCTGATAGCCTGATCGATCAACAGCCTGATTCGAGGGTTCGGTGCGACGATTTTCGATATTTCGATTTCGATTAAGGATGATATGGATATGATGGAGTTTCCTATTCAAATTACTTTTAGTCCCAATCACTATATCTAACTTACAATCATCTATATTACACCCTATCCTTACGTTACCATTCGTCATAATTCAGTTTCGATTGCGTTCGATTTGAGTTTCGAGTTTCGATTGATTCGATTGATCACCACACAAAACATAAAGTAAACACGCACAGGTAACACATAAGGCACACACACACGTATAACAACAACCAAAGTTCGCGTAATTCGAGATTCGAGTTCGATGATGGTTAGATCGGTTTGATTACTGATTAGTTAACTTTATCGCATTGTTACTTCCTACTATTCACAGTCGTAAATCGGTTCGCGTTGATTAAACATTTGATTACTTTGATTCATTCTAATTAACAACACTTACTCCACATAATGCAAGTAAAACATAAAATAGACTAATTACAGTCAAAGAAGTCAAAGTTGACTTGGACTTTGACTTTGACTTTGACTTTGACATTCGAAAACACGGGGTGTTACACAAGACTTTCCATATGTATACTGGTTATCGGGAACTTAACAAGGTGACAGTTAAAAACCGTTTGCCTCGATCATGTAAGGGCAGCCTGTCTACCAGTGTGAGGGTCAAGCTTCCATTCGAGGAACGGCTAACGAATGAACTATCCCCAGATGGTAGTCCAGAGGGGAGAATGTTCCTACAACAACATATCAAACGCAATGCGGCCAGTGCGACCTTGTACACCATAACCATTGAGTTAATCAACACACCAGCAGCTTTATGGACCACATGAATCGACTGTGCTTATCGATGACGTTTTGGATCATTTCCAGGAGAAAGGAACATCATGAGCGGCATTTGTATCTTATCTTAGGACTCCCAGACGAGGAGCCACTACACGCGAAGTCTGGTGAAGTGTAACTTCTGGATTCAAGAGGTACGTTTTTGGTCATATAAACAACGAAGTGGGAGTGCACGTGGATCTCGCTAAGATCCATTTAGTTAGAAACTGATCGACACCAACGATCCCTTCGAGGATGCAGCAAATTCTTGGCCTCACTAGATACTATCGCAGGTTCATCAGGAGATTTTTGAAGATCGCGCAGCTTAAGTCTTTTCAGCACACCAGGGTGCGGTGTTCATGGGAGATAAAACAGGAGGACGTCTTTTCAGCTTTCGAATCCCAACTCTGCAATGCACTGAGCATCGCCTTTACCCGAGGGCGCGGGTGATCTAGTGGTATACCATGATGATTCGAATCAGAGTCCCAGTTACACGCCGATACAACACGAGAAAGTGATGGCTTACGTAGTAGGAATTACAAGAAGAGTTGCACGAATCACAACCTGCGATGGAAACCATGGTCTTTGGATTTAAGTTGGAGGCATTACTTGGACGGTACCAGATGCGCTACTTAGACCGATCACAAGGGCCTCCCGTATACCCTGGTTTCGAAAGAGCTAAATCAGTTAATGGCATCGCTGGATGGAACTCCAGGATAATTACGACTGTGAAACTTGATTATGCACAAGCTTTGCAGCTCACCATCGACTCTAACCTACCTGATCAGACTCGCTTTGTTCAAACCAGAGAACTGAAGGGAGAAAGAATTTTCAAGTTGAACCCATGCGGGGCATGGAGAAGCAACCTTGGCAGGTCGGACGATATTCGCTACCTCATGGAACGAATGTGCATCTCATTATTCAGTAACTGTAGGAAATTTGTGTTGAGCAAAGCACACAGGCCTCGATATTCTAGTCATCTGGGTTTTGATGGGAGACATTAGGATTTATAAACCTCGTACTGGTGATCGGGCATGAAGGCCCACCTAGCTAAGTATGGGAATTATGTTTGACTTGTGAGAAAGTCAAGGTGAAGTATTAGCAACCAGAAACCCTCACTTAGAAATGAGAACAGACTGCCACGGATTTTGTCACTGGTCTACCAAAAACTCAGAACGGAAACAGTATCACATGTATGATCCTTGATTTTCTCAGGCAACCAGTACACTTTCTTGCAATCAAGAAAACTGACGAGTCTTCACAGTTGTGAATGGTCCTCTGTGAGAGGCAGCTTTTAGGCACGAGGTGCCAACTCCTATCACCCCTGCTTTTAATTTATACCTGATTTATGACTTACAATACACAACCCCCTTGGCTCACGTCTAGACATGAGCATTGCCTATCACCGTAGGACAAACGGTCCAAGTAAACGAACTATCCTAACACTCGGAGACGTGCTGCAAGCATGTGTGTGATTAACTTAGTAAAAATTGGAAGGACACATACCTTTGGCTGAGTTCTACCGTAGTCATTACCATATTAGTATGCATACAGCTCTGTATGAGGCATTGCACGAATGATAATGTCAACCTCCTTGTGGACTGGGGTGGATGTCAACCTAATCATGGGTCCAGGACTTGCACTCAAAACTCTTGGGAAGATTATCTGGAATGGAAATCGTGTAGCGATAACGCGTGATCTTCAGGAAACCTGATAACTTAGGAAACACTGGGAGCTCGCTGCAGGCGAACGTGTCATATTGGAAATCTCACCCTGGGAGGGTGTGGTACGCTTGGGAAGCGTGGCAAGCTTAAGTTACGTTATGTTGAGTTATTCGGAATTCTGAAAAGAATCGGTTACGTGGCCTATGCACTCGAGTTACCCGACGAATTGGGTAACGTACACAATACCATTTTTGACTCAAACCTAAGGCAGTGTTTGCCCGATGGAACGCTTGTGATACCCTTATTAGAGTCTGAGGATAATGACAAATTACAGTTGTCAAGAAACCCATTGAAATCATGGAACGGAAAGTTAAGGTTCGTAAACAAAGTCGAATCCAAATCGTGAGAGTTCGGTGGAACTCAAGACATAGATCGGAGTTCAAGTGACCAATCTAAATTTGATGCAATTGGCGAATTTCGGGACGAAATTCCCATTTAAGTTGGGGATGATGTGGCACCCGAGGAAAAATCCACAGTCATCTTGATCTATCACTTCACTCTTCTGAGTTTGCTTATCAAATTTCGGGATGAAATTTCTTTCAAGTTGGGGATGATGTGACAACCCGTGATTTCCGGAATCATTTCGCTGTACTGATCCTTTGTCCTGCGACGTATGTTACTTGAATATTACATGTTTGATTATTAGTAAATGATTGCATGTTTAAGTGTCATGTGTTTGAGATTATGGTATGTATGTATAAGTCGCATCGCACCAAAACATTTGGGCAGCACACCCTTGTTCCATGTTCTGTCTTGGCCCGAAACCCCTTTTTGGATCCTGAATGCGCAGCCGAAAAACCACACAGCCCAAAGCCCAAGGTTTGGCCGGTTCTTGTGGATTATCACACACACACTTCATTCTATTATAGGCTGCTAAGATACTTATAAAAAATACGCTGCTATATATTAATATTAACTGGGAACTTGGCCCATATGTTAAATCAGAATTCGAAGATCTTGTTTACAACTTGGCCTACTTTATTCCATACTTGTATCAAAACTATTATTATTATTCATACATACGAGCATATAAGAGAAATTTGAACAACCATTTAATAATAATCAAGGCATGAACAACAGCCCACTGCGGCCCACATGTATTACTCATATTCAGTTTGCATGGCACGTGTATAAGCATTAAATAAGTCAAATCATACATTCAAGAACTAATTATAGAATATTGGGAAATAAAGTCGGCTAATATATTTGTTGGGGGAATAAATGGCTGTTGCCAATTATTATTATGAAGGAAAAAGTCAATTAATTGGCTGGGAACACATCTTGCACATATGAGAATTAATTCCTTGAACGTGAAGAATTATCATTCTGACCACATGGGCCGCAAAAGGGGTGCAAAGCCATGTTCATAGCTGGCCCGCAATACATTAGCTTGCTTATTTGTAAAGTTATGAAATAGGATTACGTATAACTTGAGAAGTTAACAAAACAAAACCCTACCCATCTCTCAGGATTACGAACGGCAGTGGATAACCCCCCCCCCCTTCTTTCTCGTAACCTTCTGCTTTAACTATAATCTTTCGATTGGTATGTTTCTTCTATCATATGATTTATATATTAATTGATTGGTATGTGAGTTATACTTTGCATATGTTATTACCTTACATATGTTATGTTGTGTTTATAAGTGCCACTGATTACATGTATTAGGAATGATTGCAACATGCTAATATTTGTGAATCATGATTATGTATGCTACTGAATATTATGGTCGAATTGTGTCTGAGTATGTGTGGGAAATTAATGAAAGTGATGTGCATAATATTAGGATTATAATAAACATCATATTAAACTTCCTGCTGAATCTAATCAAGAAGTGCTATGATGATTTCTTTGTAGTAAATAGTTAGGGTGCATGTTATTAAGAATGTTGATGTGTATACATACCCATATTCTGATTTGTTACTGTTAGACTAAGATAATAAAACTGGTTATTAATGAACTAATGGATCCATGCACATGTTTAAGAAGATGACTTGATGTTGTGATACAGATAACAATTATTAGATTAGGTTCACAAAACTAATTGAGGTTGTGATGTTGATAAGAAGGGTAGCATGAGTAGAAGATGTGACTTTGATTGTGTAATTTCTGTTGTTTAAGGCCTTAGGGTTAACTGGAAAGTTGTTGGGTGAGTTGGTGCCCAATAAAAACAATCGGCCCATGTTGTGTATTAGTCAGAATTATGTTGGGCCATATATTAAAACAAGACACATCCTACAACACAAACGAATCAGACTTAAAAAGCTACTGGGCCAGATGGGCCAGCCAACTTCTTCATTATATAAAATAGGTTGGGTCGCTACATTTATTAGATAAACTGTTGGGCCGGTTATGGATTTGTGACCCACACATGCATCTTGGGTGCACTTGTAACTGGGCCGGGAATTAACTGGGCCATAGTTGGGCCGATGGGTGGCATTGGGTCACACAAAGCTTAAGAGACTTGCTAATTTGATTTACCTACTGATGTGTTGATAGATTGACTGTATGACTCGAACTACATGCTACAAGTATAATGAATGTGTGATATACAAACAATGTGAACGTGAAATTAATTGTGCATGGGATGCGTAATTTACATTAATGCGAAACTGATTGTTATTGGTAATTACAATAGGGACTAATTGACCAACTTGGAATACGTTTCTTAAACTTACCAAGCAAAACTAAGGTGAGTTCATCTATTGAGCATGCGTCCCGGTGGTTGGGACAGTCAGTGGGTATCCCGGGGAGGGATAGGTCTTTTGGGTAAAACTGGGATGTTGGATAATATTCTCACCCTATCACTCTTAAGTCCCATCTTTTGTTACCGGGGAGGTAACGGGGTATTAGTTAGTAGCGCTACTTAGGTTTGGCACCCTCACACCGTACCGGGGAGGACGGTTGTAAACTAATGACCCAGTCATTCCAAGTGTTTTGATAGGAGCACTGGGGAACGGGCAAAGTATACATCAGGAGCCGTCTTGTTCAGCATCGAGATATTATCAACATTACTTTCGGATTTAAATTCAATGGATTAACTAAATACCTGGTAACTAACGTTTTCGTAAAACTATGAACTCACCAGCGTTGTCTGATACACTTGTTGCATGCTCGCAGGTCGTTAGATGTCTTGGATTGGAACTTGTTGCCTGGTGTAGCTGGAGTGGTCATGGGTCGAACTGGATGGATACATGTGTTGGAAGTATTGATATGACACGTTGGTTTCGAAACAGTTAAACTATGATTTCTTTTATTTGCTTCCGCTGAACATGTTGGTTTTCATTTAAACTTATTGATAGTACTTTTCATTATAAATTGGCAATTTCATTTTTAAATTTGTGATTGGTTCAACATGATTAGTGGCTCGTTATTGGTTTTTCACACGCCTAGCGGGGTTTTCCATGGGTGGTATTTTGGGGGTGTGACAGGGTACACTACATTATTATTTGAATATGCTAGAATAGTGCTGACGGGTAGTTCGTACGACAACCCTTAAGTGGTATAAATGATAATAAAATCCTACATTTGATCGGGTAGTTGTCTAGAATTAGATAACTACGGTTGTTTGTGTTTCAGGTACAAACGGGAGCTTAAAATGGAAGGAACACGGAGAATAAATGAAAAAATCAATTTTTGGAATTGAAGAATTAAGAGGATAGCAGGATAGAGGACAAAATTACGAGAACGTGGGCGAAAACGGTGAAGAAAACGGAGTTGAAACGAAAAAGTTATGCTGAAAACAAGTTTTCATGTTGAAGCCTGTCGTAGGCTACGGCAAGGGCCGTAGCTTACGGCGCCGACTGCCACTTTTTGTCACCGTATGACAGTTTAAAGCCACTGTAAGCCATTCCAAGCCACCGTAAGCTACAGTGGCCACCGTAGCTTACGACACTGACCTGTGTAAATGTGTAACTTCCACATTTTAATGCGGATTTATGGTGTCTTTTCACCTCTAATCATTGCCATTCGGTTACACATAGTTCTAGGGGCGATTTCTAGTGTTCTGGGTGCTTGAAGACAATTTCCAAACATTCGGTTTGTGTTTTTGATTGTTATGAACATTGAAAATTGTGTGAGGATGATGATTCAAGCCATGAGTGGCTAAACTCTTGATGACTATCTTTGGTTGAAGGTTTGTATTAGACTTTATGCTTGATTTCCTAATTTCTAGAATAACAAACATTGTCTTTATGATTGTTTGTTATGGTGTGTGATTTATTGTTTGTAAATTGTTGATTCTTTTGTTAATCTAATTTGAAACCATATGTTCTTGGTGCCGTTGGCAATCGAGATATCATGGGTAGAATTAGGATTGGGTAAGGGTTAATTGGTCATCGGGTAACAACCTCACGTTCTAGGAATCTGAGTACTTAGTTCCCTTTCATCACTATATGTAATCACACACGAATTATGTCTATGTACTTCTTTCTAGTGGAATGATAGCATAAATGTCAAAGCAAACCGGAAACTAATGATGGTAATTTGTCTCTAAATTGTTTACAACCAACACTTTCATTTTGCAATTAGAATAGTAATCTTAGTTTTAAAAATCAAATCAATCAATCCAACTCTTGAATTAATTTAATTGCAATTAGGTTAATTTAGTAATTTAGATAAGTTTTTAGATAACACATATTCCACAAACTCCCTGTGTTCGATACCCACTTGCCACTAACTATTTAGTAGTAATTGGATTAAATTTGATTGTGACCACGACATCACGTTAAATTTTGACGTCGTTACCGGGGAGTAGTGAGCAACGTGTGTTATTTTTGATCTTTTTAAGTTTGTTATTTTTCTGGTTTACACTGGGTGTGTTAGTGTGCAGGTATTTATAGGTGCATGCGTACTAGAAGCTCTCACAAGCTATCACCATTGGCATTTGATCCAAAGATTGAACGAACTTTGAGAGGAAACAGAATCTTGTTAAGGGAAAACAAAATTAGCGGTTCACCAACAACACCAACTACACCAATTACACCACTTAGATACATGGATCCACCGCCACCACCACCCACTACGGGTGAGCTTATACCACCTTTCATACCATCATCAATTCAACCTTCACCAAATACCACCATGCTTAACACTACTACCGACCCTACTCCACCTCATGATGTTACACCAACCAACACTACACAACCTATTACCACCCAAGATGAACCTACACTTACTTTTAACCCTTCTACTACAATTTCAACATTCTCCCATTTCTTCCCAGGTTCGGGTCAATCATCTTCAACTTATTCAATACCACCAAATTCAACTGTTGTTCATGCTACTTCTTCATTTAGACCCTCGAACCAATCAGGTTTTCAATATTTATCTTTTCCATTTGGGCAATCTTCGGGTATAGGAGGAGATGGATATGATGAACGGTATGAAGATTTTAAGGGTTATGTGGAAGAAGGATATGCATATGGGGGTGATGGAGATCAAGGGGAGCTTACTTATGTGCAAGGTCAAATGCAAAGAATGCCAAGTGTTGGTGGGATTACTCAACAACAAATTATACCACAACATATTCGGCCAAGGCCACAAGGGCCACAATTGCAACGTCCTACACCATTACAACAAATTCGTCCGCAAAATGTACAACATCAATTTCAAAGGCCAATTCAACAACAACCGATTCAACAACAATTTCAACCACCATTTGCACCACAAGGGCCTATGCAAAGACCAATGGGTCTTATTCATCCAAGAGTTCGGTTGGGTGTACCAAGAAGACATCTTCGAGAGAATGCAAGAGGTATAGAAGCACATTTCAGGCCGGTAATCACTCATAATCCTTCACCAGTAGTTATCCCTCAAAATGAACAAGGAAGAACTTTTGAAGTTCAAACCAATTCGTTACAAAGTTTGCCAAAATATAAGGGTCTAGCAACGGAGGAGCCTTATTTTCATTTGGAGGCTTATGATTCAATTTGCAACACTCTTGGAAGTCAAGGATTTTCGGCCGATGATGTTAAATTGGTACTATTCCAATTTTCTTTGGAAGACAAAGCGAAAAAGTGGTTCTACACATTACCTTCGGCATCTATATATACATGGGCGGAAATGCAACAAATCTTCTTGGATGAATTTTATACCGCTCAAAAGACAAATGATGCTAGGAAAGGGTTGAGAAGTTTTCAACAACAACAAGGTGAGATGTTCCATGAGGCATTTGAACGGTTTAACATGATGATCAAGAATTGCCCTCATCATGGGATAGAGCTATGGGAGTTGATGAATGCTTTTCATGAGGGGTTGTGTGCCGAAGATGCTCGCGATCTGATGTCAATCACAAATGGTACTTTTGGTACGAACTACGAGCATGACGATTGGGAATTTTTGGAACAAATTGTGGTCACATCAAAGAGAAAAGCTCAAGCATCAAGGAGAGCACGACCGGCCATTACCCGAACTCAAGTGCATGCGGTAGACGATGGTAATGTTCAAATTTCTAATCAAATTTATAATGTTTGTGTGCTTTGTAATGAGATAGGGTATGCGGCTGAAAATTGCCAAGGAGTGGAAGGACAATATGAGGAGGTGAATGCATTGCAAGGGCAAGGCGGGGGTGATAGAAATTACAACATGAATTCCAATACTTACCACCCCGGTTACGAAATCACCCGAACTTTAGATACGGGAATCCGTCAACTCAAGCCAACCCGAACTTCCAAGGAAACCAAGGATCTCAAAGGCAATATCAAACGGGTCAAAGCTCTTCGGGTGGAAATGAAGTAATGGAGATGTTGAAGGCGATGCAAATTGAGATGCAACGAAGGAATCAGCTTGATGATGCTCGCATTCAAAAATACGAAATCCGTGATAAAGCAATTCAGTCGTTGACTACCCAAATGAGTCAACTTGCAAGTGATGTGGCGATATTGAAGAAAGCAAAAGGCCAACTATAAAGTGACACGGTGACAAATCCCAAAAACATTAAAAGTGTTAATATCAATGTGGTAAGTACCGTTCCTAATAGTGAATTTAATGAAACATTTCTAACATATTCTTGTCAAGTGAGTGCAGGTATAGGAAGGGATGCCGAAGTCGAGAATGACAAAGAGCATGGAGCACCACTCGTGCCTATCCGAGTGGGAAAACTAAAAATTCCTCATGCATTGTTGGACTATGGGGCGGGCATGAGCATGCTACCAGGTGAGTTGTATGACATGTATGACTTTGGACCGCTGCAAGATGTAGACAACATGGTGAGCTTGGCGGATGAAAGTTGGAGGCGTCCACGAGGAATGGTTAGGAATGTTAAGATTCAGTTGGGAGAGTTTGAATACCGGGTGGATTTTCTAGTTCTAGACTATGCTTCTACTAAAATGGCAGCACAACAAAGGGTAATCTTAGGTCGACCGTTTCTATATACAGCAAATGCTCAAATCAATTGTAGAGACGAGATTATTACCATGACCGAAAAGAACCGTAAGTTTTCCTTTGATGTTCAAACTAGAGTGATTAGTTATGAGTCCATTGAAAGGAAGGGTGGTGAGTCTAGTGTTTGTATGAAAAATGTGTGTCAAAGAATGAAAATAAATCACCCACCAAATCGTGAAGAAAAGCATAAGGGTTCAAGCAAGAGTGTATTTGATTACCCACCGAGTCGAAACGAGACGGATGCATTTTGTTCAATGGCATGAGGAAGTGATGGAGATGGCAGGGACCGCTTCTTTGAGCCACCTTAAATGGGGGTGGCACGGTCTGGCTGAAGACCTGAAAACTTAGCGCTGCTCGGGAGGCAACCGAGGTTTTTCACTGATCTTGTTATTTCTTTAGTTTTCTATGTTTCAGGGCCATGGCAACACTCAAGTGTGGGGAAGATGTGCGGATCTTTGTGTGAAGGTGGTGATAGGAAATTGTTGGATCATTTACAATATCTGTTGTGTCAAACTTCACCAGGTCAATGTACTTTTTCCTTAGACTTGTCATGTTCTTTAGCTTTAAAATATTGTTAGTTTATTAGTTTGCTTTTGTTTATAAAAAAAAAAAAAAAAAACAAAGTTGATGTTTTTGGTGTTTAAGCGATCTTCCTTTCAAAACCATACATTGGGGACAATGTATCCCAAGTGTGGGGATGAGGGGAAATTTTGAAAAATTTCTGAAAATTGTAAATTTTTAAAATCCAAGTGACAATGGTCCGAATTGAACATTTGAATACAAAACCGCATGATACACCGGCATCCCATATTCCCTTGTTCTTTCTTGGTGAGAGTTGAGCCATCTCTTTGAATTTATTAGAAATATTTTTCTTTGATGAGAGTGGCAATGGGTGGGGGTACATTAGAACTTGTGCTTAGATGCGGTTTGAGGCCTTAGCTTTGCATGAATGTGAAAATGATAAGGGCATTTAGGTAGCCTCGTCATGATGAGTGCGAGTGTGGGATTTGGGGGGTTGGACCTCATAAATTATCTATATGAGCATGGTAGTGAGACGGGTGGGGGTTTGGACTTTAGTAGCCCATTTGAGCTTTGAGCCGATCTTTTGTTAACCTGTGCCTACTTTCTCTTAAAAAATTAACCCGTATTTGACCCGGTCTATTAGTATAATCATCTTGTTCTAGTATGCTTGTTTGTTATGTTTGTTAAATCGAAAGAAAAAAAAGAGAAAAAAAAGAGATATGAAAAAAAAAGAAAAAAAAAAGAGAAAAAGCAAAGAAAAAAAGAGGAAAAGAGATTGATGTATTGTATATAGATGTTATATTTAGATAGAAATAAAAGACCGGGTCGAATCATTAGCTACTACATATATTTCCATTTCCTACCCGTATGCCTAGCCGTGTTACAACCTTTAAGTCCCTTTGATTCGCATGTATGTTTAGCAAATTCTTTAGGCGAATGACCGATTTGAGTACAAGCATATTATTGTTCAACTACCCATTTACCTTAAGTGTGTTCTAGCTCATTTTTGCTAGTATTATTTGTCACTGAGATGAGAGTTATTGTGAGGGGTGTGTTATGCGCGGTTTTAAGAAAGAATTAGTAAATGACGACATTTGTTTGCTTGGTTTGTGCTTGATCGCTTGAATAAATGGTGTTTTGTTGAACGGGTTGCTTGGGGCAAGCAACAGTTAAGTGTGGGGTGTGACGGGTAGTCCATAGGACAACCCTTAAGTGGTATAAATGATAATAAAATCCTACAGTTAATCGGGTACTTGTCTAGAATTAGATAACTACGGTTGTTTGTGTTTCAGGTACAAACGGGAGCTTAAAATGAAAGGAACACGGAGAATAAATGAAAAAAAATCAATTTTTGGAATTGAAGAATTAAGAGAATAGCATGATAGAGTACGGAATTACGAGAACGTAGGCGAAAACGGTGAAGAAAACGGAGTTGAAACGAAAAAGTTATGCTGAAAACAAGTTTTCATGTTGAAGCTTGTCTTAGGCTACGGCAAGGGCCGTAGCTTACGGCGCCGACTGGCACTTTTTATCACCGTATGACAGTTTAAAGCCACCGTAAGCCATTCCAAGCCACCGTAAGCTACGGTGGCCACCGTAACTTACGGCGCTGTCCTGTGTAAATGTGTAACTTCCACCTTTTAATGCGGATTTATGGTGTCTTTTCACCTCTAATCATTTCCGTTCGGTTACACACAGTTCTAAGGGCGATTTCTAGTGTTCTGGGTGCTTGAAAACAATTTCCAATCATTCGGTTTGTGTTTTTATTTGTTATGAACATTGAAAATTGTGTGAGGATGATGATTCAAGCCATGAATGGCTAAACTCTTGATGACTATCTTTGGTTGAAGGTTTGTATTAGACTTTATGCTTGATTTCCTAATTTCTAGAATAATAAACTTTGTCTTTATGATTGTTTGTTATGGTGTGTGATTGATTGTTTGTAAATTGTTGATTCTTATGTTAATCTAATTTGAAACCATACATTCTTGGTGCCGTTGGCAATCGAGATATCATAGGTAGAATTAGGATTGGGTAAGGGTTAATTGGTCATCAGGTAACAACCTCATGTTCTAAGAATCTGAGTACTTAGTTCCCTTTCATCACTACAAGTAATCACACATGAATTATGTCTATGTAGTTCTTTCTAGTGGAATGATAGCATAAATGTCAAAGCAAACCGGAAACTAAAGATGGTAATTTGTCTCTAAATTGTTTACAACCAACACTTTCATTTTGCAATTAGAATAGTAATCTTAGTTTTAAAAATCAAATCAATCAATCCAACTCTTGAATTAATTTTATTGCAATTATGTTAATTTAGTAATTTAGATAAGTTTTTAAATAACACATATTCTACAAACTCCGTGTGTTCGATACCCACTTGCCACTAACTATTTAGTAGTAATTGGATTAAATTTGATTGTGACCACGACATCACGTCAAGTGCCCGCCCTTGCATCACCAGAACCAGTATTAATCTTCCGTTACATCTGGGGATTAATCAGTGCGATTAGGCATGTAGTCAAGGCAGCTAGACCTCAAACTATAGAAGAAGTCGTAGAACTAGCAAACACCTTGACAGATGAGTTAGTGCGTACACGAGAGGAGGACCAGAGAAGGAACCTAGCTCAAACGCTTACCCAAGAATTTCGTTATGGAAATTCCAACCGTGGGAAAAATGTAGGTTCTACCTCTGCACCCTACTGCAAGGCCTGCAAGAAGAAGCATTCGGGAAAATGCTCTACCTACTGTAATTTCTACAAGATACCAGGACACAAGGAAGAAGATTGTAGGAAGAAACCTAATAATGGAATGTGTTTCAACTGTGGAGAAAATGGTCATATCAAGCCAAACTATCTGAAACTAGTTCCAGCCATGGGTAACAAGACTACTAAGAATGCTAGAGCATTTGTTTTAACTGTAGAAGAAGCCAAGATGATTCTGGACGTGATAGCCGGTACGTTTTTAGTTAATGATGTTTTTGCTAAATTATTATTTGACTCTGGTGCAAACCAAAGTTTTATTAATACTTCATTTTGCAAACTTCTCAATCAACCATTAACTAAACTCCCACAAGAATGTCTAGTAGAAACAACAAATGGAGAAACCATTAAGATTTCTGAAATATTGCAGGGAGCAAGAATAGAGTTTTTAAATCAAAAGTTTATTGCAAACCTTTACCCAATGAATCTGGCAGGATTTGATGTTGTATTAGGAATGGATTGGTTAATAGCCAATAAAGCCAGTACTATATGTGATCAAAAGTCGATTCAAGTAAATTCACCAAAGGGTGAAAAGATCACAATAAAAGGAGATAAGCCCTCTAGATCCACAAAATTCATCTCCGTAATGAAAACAACAAGTTATATAAGAAAAGGGTCGTTAGTGTATATGATTTCCATAATCACTAACACTAAAGGAAAAGAACTGAAAGATATTCCTCTAGTATCTCAGTTTCCAGATGTGTTTCCAGAAGAATTACCAGGACTACCACCAGACAGAGAAGTTGAATTCAGGATTCATCTACTACCGGGAACAGCACTAATTGCCAAAGCACCTTACCGTTTGGCACCCACAGAAATGCAGGAACTGAACAAACAGTTAGACGAATTGTTGGAAAAAGGATTCATACAGCCAAGCTCATCGCCATGGGGAGCACTGATTTTATTTGTTAAAAAGAAAGACAGATCAATGCGTATGTGCATTGACTACCGCGAATTGAACAAGGTCACGATTAAAATTCGGTATCCGTTACCAAGAATCGATGATCTGTTTGACCAACTGCAAGGAGCTCGATTTTTCTCTAAAATCGATTTACGGTCAGGATATCATCAATTAAAGGTACAGGAAGAGGACATTCCTAATACCGCATTTAGAACAAGGTACGGCCATTATGAATTTACTGTCATGCCATTTGGTTTGACCAATGCCCTAGCTTCATTTATGGACATGATGAACCAAATTTGTAAGCCATATTTGGATAAATTCATAATTGTATTTATAGATGATATTCTCATTTACTCTAAAAGTAAAGAAGAACATGCAAAGCATTTGCACGCATTTCTAAGTTTATTGAGAAAAGAAAAGCTTTATGCAAAGTTTTCAAAGTGCGAGTTTTGGTTAGAACAAGTACAGTTTCTTGGACACTTAGTCAATCATGAAGGAATTCATGTGGATCCCACCAAGATCGAGGCAATTACCAAATGGAAAACCCCTGAGTCACCAACCGAGATTAGAAGTTTCTTAGGATTGGCCGGATATTATAGAAGATTTGTTGGTGCATACGTCTGTCGACTTCGTCTTGTATCGAGTCTTGGACTAGATTGGATAGATCAGGGCACGTTTTACGAGGAAACTGTCAAATTTAGAATTTATGGTAATTTCGCACGAAATTACCAAAAGGTAATTCCGTACGAAATTAGCAAGGTAATTTCGCATGAGTGCTAATTTCGTTTGTATGTAATTCCGTGTGAGCATGTTTCAAGAGAAATTAGTCTGCCTATAAATAGGTGATAGGTAATTTCGTTTGAGTCAGTCGTGTATGTGCGTTTCCAGAGCCGAAGTGCTGCCGAAGTGTCGTTTCGCTGTAAAACTTTGTCAAATCAATCAGAAAGACAGTTAAAGTGAATATATAGCTGAATCGAACTTGATATGTCTGTTTCCGCCTTTCATATTGAGTAGAACGCCGCTGAACGACTCGTTTCGGTCGGCAAATCGATCCTACAAGTGGTATCAGAGCTCAAGAGGAGGAGTTCTAGCAAATTCAGCCTGATTTCATCTTATTTTCTAACTTCTACACCTTCTTTTCGAAATTGAACAAGTTTTAACGGTCAACACATTATAAGCGAAATTGTGTTTTAACAAACCCTTGAAAGAATTGGACCTAAAATCGAGCTAAAACCTGATCAATTTGACAAAAGTTTGACCGAAATGATGACATCAGCATAATTTCGCGTGGAATTACATCCTAATTTCGTAAGGAATTACATTTTGAGTTTAATTTCATTTGAAATTGCACCTAATTTCGCACGGAATCATAATTTCGTTTGAACTATTTCATACGAAATTACAATTTCGTTTCAAGGTCTTAGTTTCGTTTGAATTGGTGTGTAATTCCGTACGAAATTAAATTTCGTTTGGCCGGTCCATACGAAATTACTATTTCGTTTGAAATTCTGATTTCGCTTGTGTTGTTATTTCGTTTGAAAGTTGTTGTGCAGGTAATTTCGCTTGAGAAGTATTTTCTCTTGAAGGATTTTCGTTTGAAAGTGTAATTTTGTTTGAAAGTATCTGAGTTTGAGATTTGTTATTGAATCATGGAAGAGGAATTCTATAACGTGTTTGCTACATCCCCAACTACTCCAGCTGCCATTGCTCAAAGCATGAACATGGAAAATGAAACTGGAACTTTACAAAAATCTCCGAAGCTTATGGGCATTGAGGAGTATTATGGGTGGAAAGATCGATTCGAAAACTGGGTGCAAGCAAATCATTTGAGATCTTGGGAATGCATTGAAAAGAAATATGTTAAATCGCGTACGGATTTGCAAGTTATCAAAACGATTTCCGAACTGAATAACAAAGAGAGAGACATGTACAAAGCAGAAAAGATGATGATTACTTTACTTCAGCAGGCTATTAAAGAAGACATCTTCATTTTACTTCAACATGATGGTACATCACGATCGATCTGGGATGCACTTAAGGTTAAGTTTGAAGGTAATGAGAAAATGATCAGGAGTAAGAAATCATCGCTAAAGAAAGAATTCGATTTGTTTTCAAGTTTCTCGGGTGAATCGTCAAAGAAGCTAATTGAAAGATATTATCACTTAGTGCGATCTATGTCTTTGTTAGGAATTAAGAAAAGTCAAGATGAATGGGTTGATAAGTTAGCTGATGCTTTGCCTCAAAAAGAGTGGGGTACTTATTTGATGATCTTAAAAAATACTGGGGAATATGACAATTTGACTATTTCGCAGTTCATTGAGAAGATTAAGGGTCAAGATCTGGAGCAACAGAAGACTGCAAGAATGAACAGTTCTAGTGGTCAACAAGATGTCAAAATGTATTACAAAGGAAGTGTTCAAGAGGTTGAAATGAGTCCAAAAATTTAAACTGCTTTCAGTGCTGAAAACTCATCTGGATCAGTCAATCAAAGTCTTAACAGTAGCAGTGGATTTTCATCATATCCTAGTGTTAATCCGAAGAGTTCAACTTCAAGTCATCAATTTCAAAATTCAAACAGCAGTAATGGTCAAGTGTTACAATGTAATATCGCGTTGCATCTTCAGAATGGTCAAAATTTTTCTAAAGAGATTGCCAAAAGTCACATGTCATTACTTGCTACAGTGTTGGAATCATATGAAGGATTGGTTGCTGGAAGAATCAGAAATCCTATGCTGACAAAAGAGGATTACGATCAGATCGATGCAGAGGAGATGGAACTCATGGACATTAAATGGTGTTTAGCTAGTTTGTTGAGAAGAGCTGAAAAGTTCAAAATGATTACAGGAAGAAATGATTTCTTGGATGCAAATGTCTCTACTTTAGGTTTTGATAAATCTAAAGTTACTTGTTTTCGATGCAGGGAGAAAGGACATTTCAAGAGAGAATGCAAAAATCAAGAAGCAAGTGGAGCAAAGAATCCGTTTGGTAGCAATGATTACTATCGGAAAGCAATATACCAACAAGTTGCTCATCAACCACATCAACAAAAGGAACCACAAACTGCACATGCTAAAATGATCGAAGATGCAAATAAGAAAGCTTATTATGGTATCATTGATCAAGATGATGAAAAAGTGGCTGCAGGTTTTAGTTGGGACAAATACATTCCACCTGATTCAAAAGTTGTAGCCTTGATTGCACAAATAGTTCAAAAGCCTGATTTGATGACGGAATGGATAAAAGTGTTTGCCAGTAATGAGTCGAGCCAAGAGGAAGAGTCTGTTTCTTCTGATGATAATTCAGAAAAACAACAGTTTTTGATCAGTCATCAACTGATGGCAGTAGTGATGATGAGGAAGAAATGCATATTAATATTGCGAAAACTCATTTGTCTCCTGAAAGTTTTCAATTTTATTTTGCAGATAGAATTGAGAAGCTAAAAGAGAAGATAGTTGAAGTTGAAAAAGTGGTTGAAGTTGAGAAGGTCATTGAAGTAGAAAAGATTGTTGAAGTAACAAAACCTTGTCTTAAATGCTTGGAATCTTGCAAGCAGTGTGAAGAAAAAGATGAAAAGTTGATTGAGTGTGACAAAATGAAGGAAAAGTTACTGTTTGATCTTAATTACGTGAAAGAGTCGTATAATGTATTGAACAGAACAGTAACTGGTCTCCAAAAGACGAATTCTGAAAGAGAAGATGCGTTGACAATGCTGAATGTCGTGATGATGTCAAAGCAGAAAGCCATAAATTTTTACATCGAAGAAAGTGCAAAATGGAAACAAGAGTTGGAAACAGAAAAAATAGAGAATGAAAGAATCAGACGATTATTACAAAGTTATTCTAGTTCTGATTATCTGATTGATCGAATTTATCCAACTGTTGCAGGTCTTGAAGCTTTTCAAGATGAGAAGCTGAAAAAGAAGGATACTGGTAAGAAACAGAGTGTCAGTTATAACAAGTGTCCGCCTCCGATCTGGGAAGGGTATTCTCCCAGAAAACCGAATGAGGAGCAAGTCAAAAGGGCTGTCAATATAAAGTTAAAATCCGAAACAATTGATGAGTTACCAGAAAAGATTGACGTCACGTTCACATCGTCTGACACTGATAATGAGTCTGAGTTAATAAAAAAGGTGGTCGATCAGGTGTTAGATAAAGATGAGGAGTCGGAGTCAAAGTCTGAGTCAGAAACTTCGAGTTCGTCGGTCAACAGTTCAAAACCATCGGTTAAACGGGTTTATAATAAAAAAAATCTTGTTATCAAAATCTAATTTGAACGAAGAACCAATCAAAGTGGCATATACTTTGAATGATTCAGACAAATTATATTCTGATGAGGAATTTCCAATAAGAAGTGTTCAAATTGAAAAGATCAAAAAGGTTTTCAAACTAACAGAAATTAATATTTATAAAATAAAAGATGTAAATCTTAATAAGAAACCTAAAAAATACACTTCAAGAGAACAACAAAAATTAAACAAAATATTAAATAAGAAAAAGAATTACAATTCTGGTTTTCAAAAGAAACCAAATCATAATGGTAATTTCAAAAAGAAAGGTTTGGGTTTTATTCCACCAGAAAATTATAAAAATGAGAAAATTTCTAAACCAAAAACTGAATTTTTTCAGGGACAAGTTCAGAAGAAGAAGCAAAGAGCAGATTCTGGAAGCAATCGAATCAAGAATTTCTTGCGAAAAGGCAAAAAGGAATAAAGAATGGAGCTTATCAGAGAAAGGAGACAAGAACCTATTTTCGATGTCAAGAAATTGGTCACATAGCCTGGAACTGTCCATTGGCTACCAAAACCAAACAGGAAGTTGTTTCTAAACTGAAAGAAAAAGTTGTTGAGAAAAATGAACCACCAACTGAGAAATTCAAAGTTTTCAAAAACTCAACATATGAAGTTGGTGAATGTTCGAAGAAAGGTTTTTACAAAAGAAGAGTTAATCTTGACAACCAAGCATGGGTTGTTAAGAAATCAGATGTGAAATCTGGCGATGAATCTGATTCCACAAAGTCAGAGGAGCCACAAGTTGTTACAAAAGAAGTAGACTCAGTTCCTCCAATGGATGATGTGAACTTTCCACCATTGAGGACAGAAAATTTCAGACAAAAGGTTGGAAAAGTTGAAATCTCGGATCAATTCTATTCTGAAAAGAAAGAATTTGATGTTGAGAAAGCATTTAATGGGAATATTAAAAAGATTTTTGGAGAAATGGTCGAGGGAAAGGTGAAGGGGGTAAAAGATTTTTATGAAACAAAGAAGGCAACTTACACCCCGAGTGAAACAGAAGCTGAGGTTGTCACATCCAAGTTTTGTCAGGCTTGGATAGAAGTTTTTCATAAGTAAAATCCTGACTTGCCGGAACTCCCAGGTTGGTAATTGGGGAGTAGGAATCGGCATCTTTCTTGAGAAATTCACAGGATGGTAACTGTGATGTTTTGATTTACAAAGTGGTTAATCAGGGACATTAAGTTGTACTTGATTTCCTATAAGTGATTGCGTTGATAAAAAATCTAAAATTGTTAAGTTTTCAAGAGGTTAAATTGAACAAAGTGATTATTGAATTCCCATCCTACAAGTGATAAAACCAACAAAACTTATTTTCCGGAAAAACCATTTTGATTAAAACAAACTTAAGTGTTTTGAAATCATAATGGGAAAATAGTTTGTTGTAAGGGGGAGTTCTGATTGTTTATGCCGAGTGAATGGCGAATTGAAGCAATTCACAACAGTTGTCAGTTTCTTGTACAGTTTGTTTTCAATTTTCTTTAACTGGTTTTGAATTTTAGGGGGAGTAAGAAATTTCAGAAAATCCAAAAACATTAGAAAATTTGAAAAATTCAAAAACATGATAAAATGAAAAAGAGTTTTGTTGAGAAAAGAGGAAATGATAGTACATCAGTGGACTATCACAACACGCTAAAGAATTGGAAAGTCAAAAATGTGATAAACGATCTCACTGAGGATATGCCAGTAGGTTTTTACACATTCAGTAGATTGTTTTCGGGATATAAACCTAAAATTAAAACTTACTTATATCGTGGGGAACATCTCTCAGCTATATGGGTAACCCCCGAAATCTTGTTTGAAAGATTCTATTTCTGACAAACTAGGTCTTTGTGCGTGGTGATATCTGGGGTATTATACCAGGACTTCTGATTTTGCGGGAGCAATAGCCAAGTCCTCGTATAATGCTTTGCAAAAGCTTTAATCTTAAAGCCAGCCCTCAGTACAAAAAATGATGAAACATTGAAAAATGCTAATCATGTGCTGTTGAAGAAAAGATCCCCAAACGGGACACACCTAAAGTCGAACCGTCATCTCTTTGCACGAACGGAAGTTCTGACCTGAGCTCTCACGGTTTCGCATTTACCTGTTTACAGATATCATTAATGTACATTCACCTGTAAGACTGAATATAGAAATCTGGATACGGGAGTATATTCTGAGGTGGGACACGTGAATAAGTTTAAGTGCTTAAAACATTAATATCGTATCTCGAAACAGTTGAACTTTGTGTGAAAATTTAAGTGGATCAGTATACTGACAATCTAGGTGAATTGTTTAGAACTGAAAATGTTTAAAGCTTAACGGTGTTAGTGATTTGTCTCAAAAACTGATATGATCCTCTTACACAAACTCACAAAAATATTGTCTGTAAATATTTGTTTACTGCATTTCATTATATTCAAAAATCCAAAAAGAGTTTAAGTGTGTTTTAGCATAAATTTTTGAAAAATCCAAAAAGATTTTCGACAACTGATGTTGAAGAGCTGTTTTTCAAAATTCCAAGTGCTAAACATGATGAACATTTCGTGAGGGGGAGTTTGTGTATAATGATAACAGATTTTGAGTGTTTGGCCTACAAGTGGTTTATCAGATATTAATTCCTGCAAGTGATGTATAAATTTGTCAAATTTTTAAATTTGTGAAATTTAATGTGAGGTAGAGAATGTGCAGGATAGCCAAGTTTCAGATCCTGATTCTTAATGATAGAGAGCCAGGTTCCGATACCTGAGGACTCTGTGTTTTCAAAAAGCCAGACTGCGATCCCAGCATATCGAAAGGGGGAATCTGAAGACATCCGAGGGGAGATTATTTGTTGGTGCTGAAAAAAAGAGAAAAGAAAAGATTGAAGAAGTTTTACACTGTCAGATACTTCAGAGAGAGCAGAAAGACTGATAAAGACTGAAGACGTTGAAGACTCGACACTTAAGACTCGTCAACATCCGAGGGGGAGTCTGTTGGTGCATACGTCTGTCGACTTCGTCTTGTATCGAGTCTTGGACTAGATTGGATAGATCAGGGCACGTTTTACGAGGAAACTGTCAAATTTAGAATTTAGGGTAATTCCGTACGAAATTAGCAAGGTAATTTCGCATGAATGCTAATTTCGTTTGTATGTAAATTCGTGTGAGCATGTTTCAAGAGAAATTAGTCTGCCTATAAATAGGTGCTAGGTAATTTCGTTTGAATCAGTCGTGTATGTGCGTTTCTGGAGCCGAAGTGTCGTTTCGCTGTAAAACTTTGTCAAAACAATCAGAAAGACAGTTAAAGTGAATATATAGCTGAATCGAACTTGATATGTCTGTTTTCGCCTTTCATATTGAGTAGAACGCCTCTGAACGACTCGTTTCGGTCGGCAAATCGATCCTACAAGATTTATTCGAGATTTTTCTAGAATAGCCATTCCCTTAACTAAGTTAACCTGTAAATCTGTTAAGTATGAATGGGGACCAAAACAGGAAGAAGCCTTTAGAATTCTTAAGCAAAGACTAACCAACGCACCCATACTAGCGTTACCAAAAGGAACTGAAGACTTTGTAGTCTATTGTGACGCTTCTAAGTTAGGTTATGGATGTGTGTTAATGCAACGTCAAAAGGTTATAGCCTATGCATCTAGAAAACTTAAAAATCATGAAGAGAATTATTCAACCCATGATTTGGAATTAGGAGCCATAATTTTTGCCCTTAAGATTTGGAGACATTACCTTTACGGCACTAAGTTTACTATTTTCACCGATCATAAGAGTTTAAGGTATGTTTTTGGGCAAAAGGAGTTGAATATGAGGCAAAGACGTTGGATGGAAATACTTAGTGATTATGATTGTAATATCCAGTATCATGCAGGAAAGGCAAATGTAGTGGCTGATGCTTTAAGTCGAAAGTGTTATAAAAAGCCAAAAAGAGTACGTTCTCTTAAATTAAATCTACAAGTAGATTTAAATGAACAGATGAGAAAAGCACAAGAATCAGTAATCAAGGATGATACTGAAAAGTTGAAAGGAATGATTAAGGAATTAGAACAAGGAACAGATAGAATTTGGAGATTCCATAAGAAAAGAATGTGGATACCTAAATTAGGAAACCTACGCCACCGTATATTAGAAGAATCCCATAAGTCTAAGTATACGATGCATCCTGGAAATGATAAGATGTATCAAGATTTAAGAAAGAATTTTTGGTGGATAGGAATGAAAAAGGATATAGCATCTTATGTTTCTAAGTGTCTAACTTGTTCACAAGTTAAAGCTGGACATCAGAAACCCTCAGGTTTATTGCAGCAGTTAGAAATGCCAGTATGGAAATGGGAATTGATAACAATGGATTTTGTTACCAAATTACCCAAAACAAGGAAAGGTAATGATACAATCTGGGTGATTGTAGACAGGCTAAGTAAGCCAGCACATTTCCTACCAATAAAGGAAACTTTCAGTATGGAACAATTAGCTAAGGTGTATGTAAATGAAATAGTTTTATTACATGGAATTCCTTTATCAATTCTTTCTGATAGAGATAGCCGTTTTACCTCTCATTTTTGGACAGGTTTCCAAAAAGCAATGGGAACCAAGTTGAATCTAAGCACAGCCTATCATCCTCAAACGGACGGACAAAGCGAAGGACAATTCAGACAATGGAGGACATACTTAGAGCTTGTGTAATTGATTTTGGAGGTAATTGGGACGATCATCTGCCATTAATAGAATTTTCTTACAATAACAGTTATCACACAAGTATCAATGCTGCACCATTTGAAGCACTTTATGGACGAAAGTGCCGAACCCCAGTCTGTTGGGCAGAAATTGGAGAAAAGCAACTATCTGGACCAGAGATAGTGCAAGAAACAACAGACAAAATTATTCAAGTCAAGGAAAGACAGAAAGCAGCATGTGATCGACAAAAGAGCTATGCTGATAATAGATGAAAACCGTTGGAAAGGAGTGGTAAGATTCATCAAAAGGGGAAAGCTAAGCCCTAGGTATGTTGGACCTTTTGAGATTATTAGAAGAATAGGACCTGTAGCCTATCAGCTACAACTACCAGAGGAAATGACAGGAATACATGATGTATTTCATGTATCTAATTTCAAGAAATGCTTAGCTGATGAATCACTGGTAGTACCTCTTAAGGATATAGAGGTAAATGAACAACTTAAATTTGTAGAGAAGCCTCTATAGATTGAAGATAGGAAAGTCAAAAATCTCAAACACAAGAAATTAGTTCTAGTCAAAGTAAAATGAGACTCCAAAAGAGGACCAGAGTACACATGGGAGCTTGAATCAGAAATGCAAAGGAAATACCCGCACTTATTCCAGTAGATCTCGAGGACGAGCTCTAAACCAAGGTGGGGAGGATATAACAACCCTCCAAAATTTTTTCGACACCCCTAATATATTTAAAGTGTCGCTATATGTCCTAAAATACACCCCGTATAAGAAAACCGAGCCCTAAATACCTTATATACTTAAAAAAATTAATTAAAAAAACAAGAAAATGGGGTCGGTCACGGGCCGCGAAGGCTAAGCCTCCGGCTTACGCGGGCCGAGACAGATGGAGGATCAGGCCGCACCCTGGGCTGCCACGTGTCATGACGCGTGTGGAAGCTACGAGTCAACTCAGCCAAGCTATAGCCTAGTCTACAAGCCCTCGCGGACCGCGTAGCCTTTAGCTACGACCTTCGTGGGGCGCGACGAAACTCGAATCAGGCCCTATATATAGAGGGCATCGGCTGTTCAGTCGAATTCGCTCACACACTTTCTTCTCTCTCGAATTTCTGTATAATTAAAGTAATTCTCGGGTATAATACTCCCCTAAATAACGAAGTTTTGCCCCGTTGTAAGTATTATAACCCTGATTACGTATTAGATACGCTGCCTGATTGATCCAGGGTTCCGTAATGGCTGTCGAGGTTCTGCCCGACGTAGTCGTTGGAATGTCGTCTCGGGAAGGGTATTACTAATGTAAATATTGGGTTATTATACTAGCGCGTGTGCATTTGTGTATTTAATAGATAATCACCAGGAAATCCTTAAAGAAAACCCTAAGACAACAATGTGAGTGATCTCCCTTTTTGCAAACTGTTTTTACAAAACCTTACTTAATTAACATTATATTAAACAGTGATTGAGTATCTGTATTCTACAATTATCGTCGGTATGTTGGGGTTTTGTATACAAAATTTTTTACTACATTGTGAGTAGTAACATGACCAGAAGTCGGGTTGATAGTACCGTGGGTGGTAATTAAAGTAGATGGAAACAAATGTAATTGCGCGACCGCCCTCAATACTGTATAATGGTTTTTACTTAACTTGATTAAACTGAGATTCACTCACCAGTATTTCCCACTGACAAAATGTTTTCAAACGCGTTTCAGGTAACAAAATGTGAAAGCCAATTAGAAGCCAGTTGGACAGCACTGAAGGCTGGGAAAAGTGGCTATAAAGTTACCTAAAATAAAGAGATGTTTCTATTAAATAAAATAGGGTTTATCCCTATGAAAATGTGTGTACTTAAAACTTGGGATTTTCCCACGTATTTAATATTATAAAAGTGTGGTATTTTACTCTGATAAAATATTTCCTAACTACGGTCCTGATGTAATTTCCACTGCCAAAATGATAAACACCGATACCACCGAAACTGGCCACGACGGCCCGTTCCCGGGATGTTAGGGGACGGGGGTTGCGACACTTTCCTACATAATTCTTATTGGGCCAATACCTTCAACATAGTGCTACTATCACCCGGTAGCATCACTTTATTTCTATTCATATCGCTTACGTACGATCAACTACATCCTCACCATCGGATTTATTATTTTACTCGTTATTCTAAAACAATTAGGTGGAACACATTGACGTCAACCATGTTTTGGTATGTTCTTCACATCTCATTTCGTTATTCTAGAATAAAGACCATAGTTCTTGTGTAACCCTGTGATACGCTAATTCATGCTTGTCTAAATCACTCTCTATGGACGTTACTCGATGAGCTACGAGCCATACTTAAATTCGTCAAGTGTAGGAGCATAAAAATAGAAGTTCTACTTCCATGAGGTATGCCAAGGTCAACACCCTTTCCATGTGAAAGCACCATACCTATATATAGCTTCACTGACCTCTTTGTTCTGTAGTCTTTCCTCTATGACCGGAAGTTGATCATCTACTACAACCAACTACAACCAAAGTATCATGATCAATATAAACCGAAAATTTCCCTTCCCTCTACATGAATGAGTCAAGACGTTATTATTCCGGAATAAAGGGCATAATGCCTGACTTGAGTTTTCATCCAATCTGTTGATTGATTTGCCTGAATCACCTGTTTCAAGCAATTAACTTTTCTTTCTCGAGTTCTTATGTACGATGGCATCATCACTGATCTTCGATAGTGGTGACTGCACCATTTCTGATCGCCGATAGCGATACCATATATAAACGAATATCTCTTACACTCACTTTATTCACTTTCACGTCCGTTACTTTGAGTATATCTCGGTGGTGCACCCAGCACATGTGATCTTAGGATTTGAGCAATTTGGCATTTAACGAACTACCTTAACACATTTCCAGTTCGGTTTATTTCATCGACCCTTCGTTTATAACATATGACATTCGTGTCCATTCGAGCAACCACAAAGTATACTTTAGATACACTTTCTTTGTGAAGTGTTGTCTACTTAATATTCAGATCACTCCATGATAACAAATTACTGCCTTCTACAAGTCGCTCAAATTCAAACGTGTTGAGCTCACCTAAACTATATTTAGTGCAACAACCCCCCCCCCATACATGCTAAACTCATCCGTCAATGACATACCGATGTATGACACATTGGTGTTCCAACTCTTGCGGTGTCGCCCGTGCTTAACTTAACTTGTTTCAACACTATTTATCATCGACCTCCCATTAACCCAACTTATATTTCTACTTAAGACCAAATACAAATTGGCATGTCTCAGTATTTTCCTTGATAGCCTAACTTAATCTCCATTCGAAATCTCTATGCAAGAATTCACTTTGATACCTCACGACCTCTTCAAGCCATAGTGGCTTAACCTACTAAAATGTCACACCCCAACTGATGGCGGAAACATCAGGATGAGACAAACAAATCGCTCAAAGCGTCATAACATTATTGTGACAATATAATTTAAATTAAATTTCATAAAAATGCTAAAATGTCATACAAGATTCAAACATGAACAAAATTGTTTCAAACATAACATCAAATAATCGTTTATTCTAGGTGTGTTTCTAAGTCCACCTAAATCTCGTTTCTTCAATAGCATCATCTCGTCTATCAACCTGCAACATGTATTAAAATATGATCAACAAAAGTTGGCGAGTATACAAGTTTGATACATAGCATAAAATAGGATAAAAATGTTTAACGTACTCATATCCAACATGAATAACATAGACACAATTTACTATATGATGAAACGGTGTAAGCTATATGTTCAAACCCGAGTTTACAACGCAAATTGCCTTTCTCTGAGACTAATGGGAAGTTAACATGTTTTACTTAACAATACCCCAAGACTAATGGGCGGTGCGTTAATCCTATAGCGCTATAATTGTTAAGGTAGGCTAGCAAAGTTAATAAGGATATATAGACACAAAAGTTTACATAGCATATGAGATTAACAAGCATCAAATTGTTTCATGCTTAAACGTGGATAGAGTGTGATTAAAATAAGTTTCAAGTGTTGCGCGTTTTTGTATAGAATACATGTTGCACCCAAAGTGTTTAAAAGTAAAAATGGGATCGAGTATACTCACGGTTTTGCAAGCTTACACTTGTTAATCCGTGAAGAGTTTGTTGGTTGATTTGGGATGGAACACCGAGTCCTTCTACACGAGGAAACATAGGTGTATGAGTATTGAATGATAACGCAGGAGTAGGAATTCGGGATTTAAAGTATATGGAAAGTAACATATGAGAAAAATAACCATCTAGCACCTAGTACTCGTTCTTGACACTATGAAACCCATGGGGGTCTGAATGTTTCATGGGTTAAAGTACCCATTAGAATTGTAACGAGAGCTAAGTTCTTAGATTATGTAACTTAATATTCCGACGAATAACCACTAGGTTATCATCAAAGGTTCGTTACTTTGGATATAATAAATGTTATATAGTATATATTATAAGTTCTAGTCCATCAAGTATAACATGATTATCATAGAAGTCATGCATGAGGTAGGAAGATAAATCTTCTATTTTGGAACCTCTTTTGTATTCACCAATAAACAAGTTGTCATAAGACAACAAGGATGGTCATGAATGTGCAATAAGGAAATGAAGTAAACTAACTAACTATCTAAGAAGAAAACATCAAGTGATATGTGGATTTGTAAGTAGGATAGCCCAAGCTATCCAAATAATCACACATATTCAAGTTCAAGACTTGTTCATCACTTGTGGGTTAAAACCCTTCTAAAACAGAAATTTTTTGAGGATTAAACCTCTGGATTCACATGTTACAACCTTGTTTTTAAGCACACGTAATCATAGTCTTGATTAGTGGCATAAGGACATAGGAATGTATGAAGAAATCATAAGTTTAAACATGTTTATCAAAGTGTTTGTACAAAACAAAAACTTTCTTGCACTTTTAACCCTATTTGGTTGATGTTCTAGCCTTGGTTCCATGGAAAACCTGTGGAAAGATACCTAAGGTTGTTCCAAGTGCTAAGAAGAAAGAATGAATGAAAAAGATGGAGTATAAGTGAAGTTATGCTCACTTTTGTAACTTGTAATGATTCTGCCTTGCTACTGATTTCTTAGCTGGATTTAGAGTGTTTGAGAGTAGAAAAGATGAGTTTGCAAAGTGGAAAATGTGTGGAAATGAGTTGGGTTTTATAGGGAAGGATTAGGTTAAGTTTGGTAGGCATTTAATGGAGAAAACACACTTAAACTAACCAAAAATCGCCCAATCCACGAAGCTGATTAAGGATTCTACGGATCAAACTGCCTTGCGGGGCATAACCCATAAAGGGGTGTGAGTCGCGGGCCGCGAGCCACCCCAGGTTGGTGATTTCCTTGATGTTTTGACACTTTTAACCCCTATACTTTCATATTTTAGGGTTTTAGGGTGTTTTAAGGTGTTTTATGTATAAAGGACCATGTATAAGGGTGTGTAATGTAATTAAAGCATAAAAATAAATGTAAATCAAGTATAAATAAGTATGGATGTCGAGATTATGTATCGTATTTGCATGAATTGAGCATGTATGACAAGTTTAACACGTTTTGCATGAATCATGGATAAAGTATCACATGTATGATTAATCTGAACATATGAACATGTATGAAATATGTAGAACATAAATTGTAACACCCCGAAAAGGGATTTGGTAATCAAACCCCGTTAATACTAAAAGACGGGTAAAATACTGTTAGCGGTAAAAGTAACCCGGTAAATGTTAGGACTTAAATAAATAATCCTAATATTAAATAAAAAGTGAATAAAAGATTTTAAGGAAATAAAATGGATAAAAGGCCTGAGTCAACGGGACTTAAATAAAACCTAGTCATAAACTTCCCTCGAACCCACTAAGTTAACTAGGGATATTTAACCCGGTTAATAAGAGGGGATATGGATTAGAAATAAGTAGGTTGTAACCTACTTAATAATTAACCAAACTTGAGGGGCCAAAGTTAGATAGTTGGAAAAGCTTATTTATTAAAACAAAATAAAAACAAACACACAGTGTGTGCGTGATCGACCAGAGGAGAAGGCTCTAGAGCCAAAACCCTAACTCCAACAAATCCATCCGATTGAAGGGCCAAACGAAGCTCAAATTCACAACCGAACGTGAATTAATGATCACCCAACCTAGGGGGTTATAAGGTATGTAAAAATTTGATGATTCGTGAAGTTGCAAAATTTGAGTTAGCATCATAATTCGTGAATTATGTAAGGATTAGAGAAGTTATGGCTAAATTAGTGATGTATACATGCTTAGGGACTAAACCCTAAGTGAAAATCATACATATGACGCTATGACTTGAATGATTTGGTGATTACCTATATATGTGCTAAATGGGTTTTATATTATTGTAATGAACAGATGATTATGTATGTTAAATTGTGAGAAAGCTGATGTTATGATGTAAGATAGTGATAATGTTCACGAATACTGGACCGAGGGCTTGATTTTGATAATATAAATTGGGTTAAAAGCTAGTAATGAACTAAATAAAAGTAGTATAACAATCTTGCCCGTATGGTGTTTGTTAAAATGCCTAAACGAATATTCATATGTTGAAATTGTGAATGAAACGCGTGATTGCCTAATTTGATTTATCCCGTGTGATATGGGGTAATACGAGTTCTAATCATGATGTTGATTTAATATAAATGGTGCTTGTGATATGAATAATGGTAGTTAACTTTTAGAAAGTTAAACTAACCAATGATGAAGTTGAATAGTAGATTCGACATAAAATCTGTAAGACGGAATAGTCGTAGCTAATGATGACTAAACTAACCGTCTTATGAATCATGATGATAGTTTGACTCTTGACAAGCTAGATGGAGGCTTGGGAGGTGGTTTAGAAACTTATATTATGAACTTATAACCCTTAGAAGCGTATAAAAAGTTGTAGGCATAAACTTTCAAGGGTCAAATGCCTTAGAATGCGTCTGGTCGTAAAATGACATATCCGAGGGATAAAACTCGGAATAAATAGTTTAATTGCATTAAATCCACCACAATCATAGTTGTGGTGGAAGACTAATCAATAGGAATGGGTGGAATTATTAGGCATATAAGAAATGAGCGTAATTTATGCTTAAAAGTGCATAAATACCCTTAACGGGTCAAAATAAGATTATAAGCAAAAATGGTTTAATAATGCGTAGAAACCCGCGACTGGAACCTAACATGATAGAAAATATTGAAATTAAAAGGTTCCTGAGGAATGAGGGGTCAAACAAACTTGTTCGTTTGATAAATACACGAACGGGTCAAAAAATTGTCGTAATTGAATTTCAAGCCGAGAGCTTGAAATCTAAATTTTTGTGAATTCGGATGTCGGGTTTCCACTCCATGTGATGGGGGATTAAATTACGATCACGTAGGAAAAAGAATCACGAAGAACGGACTTGTAAAACGGAAGTTATGCAAGTTTTAAGTTTACAAATGGGTTAAACTTCAAGCTGGGCATCTGCAGCATTAAACAACAAACCTGCTGGAAAAATACGGTCGTCGCGCTACGCGATGGCGGAGCCTTAAAGGTGTCGCGTGACGCGACGAGGGTTGCGCCCCGGGTAGGAATCACCCCTACTCTGTCGCGCCCCGCGAGAGCTGATATTGCTGGCAAATTGTGTTATTTTAATTGTTTGACCCATATAACTTGTTTAAACATGTTATTTAGCTACCAAAGCTAACCTTTAAGTTAGTTTTGGTCATAGGTATATGTCAAGGGATTTCCGAATGAAGATCAAGCTAAACGAAGAACCGAACACACGAGATTAAAGCTTCCGCATGGAGTTACGTCATAACTTTTAAACGACGAACTCAATTACATTTGTTATAAAACTTTTAAACTGTAAAAGTTTTTAGTAAACCCGTATCTTATATGTACGTGTATTCTTAAGTACACATTTAATTGTCGTTTTTAGTACTAAAACTCTCTTAGAATAGTAAGGGTGTTACATAAATTTAAAGAAATACGAATTTTATTTATGATCTAAGTCTCGGATTTTACAACGATTACGACGAAAGAACGATAACAAGAATACAAGACTTCCAAAAATTGAAATACAAACAACGTTTTCTAATTATGGAAAGTACGAAGAAGCAGGGCATTACAATCTCCCCTCCTTTAGGAGATTTCGTCCCGGAATTTAGGAATAAGTAACGAAAAGTTGCGGATACATAGTCTTCATATCACTTTCGAGTTCCCAAGTAAACTCAGCGCCACGTTTTCCTGCCCATCGTACCTTGACGATAGGAATTCGAATGCGCCTCAATTGCTTGACTCCTCGGTCCACGATCTTGACAGGTTTCTCCACAAAGTGTAGAGTTTCATTGATTTGAAGATCTTCGAGTGGAACTTGAAGTCCTTCTTCAGCTAGACACTTCTTGAGGTTCGAGACGTGAAACGTTGGATGACCGTTGCTGAGTTCTTGAGGTAAATCGAGTCGATAAGCCACATTGCCAATCCTCTCGAGTATCTTGAAAGGACCGACGTAGCGAGGGGCAAGTTTTCCCTTTTTACCAAAACGAACTACTCCTTTCCAAGGAGATACCTTGAGTAGTACATGATCACCAACATTAAACTCCAAAGGTTTGCGTCTCTTGTCGGCATAGCTCTTTTGTCGGCTTCTAGCCTTGAGTAGATTGTCTTGGATTTGGGGAATCTTATCCGTTGTTTCTTGTATAAGTTCAGGGCCAGTAAATTGCTTATTACCAATCTCATGCCAGTTGATGGGAGATCGGCACTTGCGACCATATAATGCCTCGGAAGGAGCCATTTGAATATTGGAGTGGTAGCTTTTGTTGTACGACAACTCGTTCAATGGTAAATGCACATCCCAACTACCACCAAAGTCGATGACGCAAGAACGGAGCATGTCCTCTAGGGTTTGGATGTACGTTCAGTTTGTTCATCCGTTTGAGGATGAAAGGCCGTACTGAGATTCAAGTGAGAATCCATAGCGGACTGGAAAGTTTGCCAAAGACGTGAAGTGAAACGACCATCGCCGTCAGAGATGATGTCAATGGGTATACCATGACGACATATGATTTCATCAGTATAGACTAGAGCAAGTTTCTCAACTTTGAAATCTTCGCGAATAGGAAGGAAATGAGCTGATTTGGTTAAACGATTGATGATTACCCAAATACTATCGTGACCAGAAGGTGTGCGAGGAAGTTTGGTTATAAAGTCCATGGTAATGCTATCCCACTTCTAAACAGGGATTTTGGGTTATTCGAGTAGTCCAGAAGGGCGTTGATGCTCAGCTTTGACGTTTGAGCAAGTGAGGCATTTAGACACATAAGAGGCAATGTCCTTCTTCATACCAGGCCACCAATAGGACGTACGTAGATCGTGGTACATCTTATCAGCACCAAGATGAATAGAGTATCGGGACTTGTGTGCCTCGTTCATGATGAGATCACGAAGATTGTCGCGATCTAGCACCCAGATGCGATCAAGATAGTATTGAAGTCCATCAAATTTTGTCACAAGTTGGTCTATAGAAGCACCTCGTATTTCGACGATTAGACTACCTTCGTTGGCTGATGAATATTGAGCTTCACGAATGCAAGTTTAAAGGTCACTGGAGACTTGAAAACAATGAATGCCACTAACATGAGTCTTACGACTGAGCGCATCGGCCACTACATTCGCTTTGCCAGGATGATAGCGAATCTCGCAGTCGTAGTCGTTAAGCAATTCTACCCAACGATGTTGACGCATGTTAAGCTCTTTTTGGTTAAAGATGTGTTGTAGGCTCTTATGGTCAGCGAAAACCACACACTTCGTACCATATAGGTAGTGTCGCCAAATCTTTAACGCAAACACAACTACGCCAAGCTCGAGATCGTGGGTAGTGTAGTTTTTCTCATGTATTTTGAGCTGTCGAGAGGCATAAGCGATGACCTTGTCTCGTTGCATGAGAACACAACCAAGACCACGGTTCGAGGCATTGCAATATACCATGAAATCATCATTCCCATTAGGAAGAGCAAGAATAAGAGCGTTGCAAAGCAAGTCCTTGAGAGTTTGAAAAGATTCCTCTTGCTCAGGACCCCAAGCAAAAGGTTTCTCTTTTTTAGTCAACAAGGTGAGAGGAACAGCGATTTTCGAAAAGTTCGAGATGAATCGGCGGTAATAACCCGCCAGTCCTAAGAAGGAGTGGATTTCAGAAGGAGATTTAGGCGCGATCCAATTCTTCACTACTTCGATTTTGGAAGGGTCAACATGGATTTCTTTTTCACTAACAACGTGTCCAAGGAATTGGACTTCCTTGATCCTGAATTCGCACTTAGAAAACTTCGCGTATAGGCGTTCACCACGTAAAAGCTCGAGTATGAGGCGTAAATGACGTTCATGATCAATTTGGCTTTTAGAATAAATGAGAATATCATCGATGAAAACGATGACAAAATGATCCAAATATGGTTTACAAACACGATTCATTAGATCCATGAACACAGCTGGTGCGTTGGTCAAACCAAAAGGCATAACCACGAACTCGTAGTGTCGATAGCGAGTGCGAAAAGCGGTTTTGGGAATGTCCTCTTCGAGAACACGAAGTAGGTGATAGCCAGATCGAAGATCGATTTTGGAGAAGCAAGTTGCGCCTTGAAGTTGGTCAAAAAGATCATCGATGCGCGGAAGAGGGTAACGATTGTTGATAATGAGTTTGTTAAGCTCACAATAGTCGATGCACATGTAAAACGAGCCATCCTTCTTCTTGACGAAAAGCACAGAAGCACCCCAAGGTGAGGTACTTGGACGTATGAAGCCCTTATCTAGAGAAAGATTAGAAGAAAATTCTAAAATAGAAGGAATAAGATATATTTTCAGTTCTGTTTTTTTTTTTTTTTTTTTTTTTTGGTAAGAAAGGTTAGAAAAGATAGGGAAGATGAACATTGAAAAACTCAAGATATGTGAATATTAAAAATTTAGTTTTTTTAACCTTAAAAAAGAACCATGCTTGTGTGATGTATAATGTAGTATGAAACGGAGGTCAAATAATATATTAAACTATATATGTGTATGTATATATGATATAAAACACTGTATCATTTTTATATGTTATTCAAATAGAAGGAGTACACTTTAAATTTTGCTCAACCCCGAAGATAACCGATAAAAAGGCCTCAATTTTATTGTTTGCTTTAGGCCTCTAAAAACATTGAGCCGGCCCTGACGAGACCAATACGAAAATCAACAGATCGAGGTGGAGGAGAACCAAGTAAGTCTTCAGGAAACACGTCAGGGAAATCGCTGTGACAACCCTCACTAAACCAGGTATCTGTACGATTAAATTAATAATTAATTACTGCTTAATTACTGTGCTTAACTGAAATTGCTGATGAACTGCTACTTGATTTCTGATACTTGTATATTCCTGCATCATACTTTACATGCCGTCACTACATTATTTACATGTTGAACTTTAGTGACAAACATGATGCAGAAAAGCACAGTAGCACCATGAACGGATAACCTATTGAACATGCTGATAAAGCCAGCATCAGGCAGAAACTGCCTCTAAGGCCTGTATGAGCCAGAAATATTTTACTACACCCATAGTGAGTGTAGGGATACAAGGGTTGTAGAACTGCGTCTCTAGGAATAAGATATGATGATTGGATGTGCCTAAGACGTACGCTAAGCACAAAACACAGCACTTTATTTAACATACTATCTTCTGGCTAACTAATAAAGTGCCAAAACATGAGGAAATATTCCTGACACTTTGCAGAATAAGTTGTGTCACTAAAAATATTATTAACGACGCTTAAAAGCTTACTTAAGCACTTTAACGGATTTCTATCCAACCGAACAACCGGACTATACCCGGAACATAAAAATATTGCCAAAAATATTATTGGTCTTTTTCTGAGCCAGTTAGGGTCCCTGAATACCCTAACACCCGCATTAAGGCACAACATGTGACTAACTAAGTTAACTCCTAATCTAACTTGGTTTAAAGTAACTAAACTCTAACTATCCACTTGAAATCGAACCAAGACCCCCCCCCCATTGAAATCGGCCAAACTAGAGGAGACAACAAGGGTACAAAGTTTGATTATTTTAATTGTGTTGCCTAATATCAAGGGGACATATAATCCATTGGACGATGATCTTGATTTTGTCTATAAATACCTTGCCTAAACTCAAGAGTTCTTACACTTCACAAACCAACACCAAAAACTCTCTCTCTCTCTTGCCTCCATAGCTACGGCCGAACACTCCCCTTGTCACCCCACCATTTTCGGCTTTTGATCCATCCATTCCAACATCATACAAGTGTTCAAGGTCACGCATTAGGAGTCTTGGAGCAAACGGAAGTGGAAGGACCTCGCTATCTTGCTTTTATCCACCACCTTTTCGCCTAGAATCTTCCCTAGCCCCGAGCTAGAGGTATAACACTTAAAACTCATTTTCGAACTAATCTAAGGTGGTTAATAAGATTTGTAACGGATAAAATGCGGAAACTTGCGTTTTGAATCTTTAAAGTCTACTAAAACATGAATATTGTTGGATAAAAGCTTAATACTTGTGTAAAAGTTGTAGTATTTGAAAGTGGTGATTATTTAGGCCCGATCTACGTTGTGGTAGCTCGGATCATCGTTTAACCCTACTTTGTTAAGATCATGGACCTTGACATAAGCTTGTTTCTATCGGTACAAGGGTTAAAAGGTGAAACTCTACCACACGAGAAACATGAACTTGTGTAAAAGTATTTTTTTTTTACTTGTAAAATAGTATTTAAAACTAGCGGATCTACGTATGTACAAGTGGTATTTTCGTAGAACCAAGTGTCGAGAAAATCATGTTTTATAAAAGTCAGATGACACACTAACAAATATGATTTTTACAAACCACAAGTGTATAAACACTTGTGAAATGAAAAGTTTCGACAAAATAACAATCTTTGAGAAAGATGACAGGAAGTTGTAAAGGATGATTTATTCTAAAAACGAGGTTTTTACGGGATTAAACTATTTTATACAAAGACCACCAAATATAACGGGATCTACACTATAGTTTTCAGAAAAACTACAAGTTCATGTGAACATGCGATCTACATACTTGTCGACTAGTTTGATATATCGAAAATTGATTGATTGATTAAAGAAGTGTTGGAATGATTTTTGTAAAAGAAAATGATACGCTTGAAAGCGTAGCCACCTCCAGTTACAGGGGAAACTCTGGCGAAATTTTTCTAAAAACCTAACACTTAGAATTATTTACAAGTGTTAGAATTATTTTGATATGTTTTCAAAATATATTTCGCCACGACTTTATTTACAAATATTCTGAGGTGGGATTTTCACAAAACTAAACGTGATAAATATATATTTGGTAAATATAATTTTTCACAACACTGTTTATGATTATTTTGTGAAAATACACAAATATTATTTTTAGAGTAAAAATAATATTTGCAAACGTTGACGAATCCAAAATAATACAAACGCTTACACGACAAACATATAAGTTACACCGGTAATTATTATTACCACTTAATCGTTAAAACGTAACTTACGCATTATACGGAAATATTCATGAACGCGTATTTTGTCAACGTATTATTTTTGGAAGTATTATGTGAAGAGAAAATATAATATTTTTGAGAAAAATATTTATATTTTGGAATTAGAAGTAAAAATATATTAAGTGAGACTTAATGATATAAATTGAACGCACATGTATTAAATCCCCCATCCTTGGGAAGGAGATTAACTACCAAGTATATACAAGGAACGGTTGTCTAACTGTTTCCCAAAAACTTAAACTATAAAGCTAAGGCACGGCCATCAGTCTAATAGAATTAGCACATGTAGGTCGTTGCACAGCTGCCTGACATTCGGAGTACTTGGTAGAGACGCACTGATTGTGAGTTCATGTCCCCCTTTTCTCTTAACTGTTTTCAGTTTTCTAAACTGCGGGGGTGAAATACATGTTACATTGATTATGAACACTTTATACATGGTATGGTTAGCGTAAGGAGGTTTGTTACTTAAGATCATGTGAGTGGGTAGGCGGAAACTTGAGGCCATTAATCCTCATGGTAGGACCGAGGGACAGGAGCGGTAGATCTATCTGGGTGTTGCGAGCCCAGCCCCAGGTCCAGAACGGACCTCGGGGTGACTTAGTGCCCGACGCATAAATCCGCTAGGTTTGAGTCTTCCTACTTGCACTTCACACATATCAATGGCCTTGCAAACCATTGGTGATCTCTTTTTCCTTATTTGCTACATACCAGGGTTTTGATAAAGACAAAGGTTTATTTACTCACTTTCGCATGAACTCGCTCAACATTATTGTTGATTTTTCAACTTACATGTATTTCAGGGAATTAAAGATCTGGCACGGTATGGCATGTTTTTCCCGCTGCATTAGTCACCGAGGTCATCCAGGGTTCGGGGAATGTGACTCTTTCCTGGACAAGTCACAGTCCTTGAATCGTGTTTATGTTAAAATTGAATTTGTAATGTTTGGTGAACAAGTTTATGGTTGTTAGGGTGTTATCCCGTTAAGACAATGTTATGGTATTTTTATTTTAATGGATGATCTTGCATATTTTTAATTCATATAGCTTTGTTATGATTAAGCTATGGTATTAAGAAGTCACACCAAATTAACCACGCTTCCGCAAAGCCAGGGTGTGACAATCGCGCACCACTGGAACATCACTTACGCTCTTTCCCTTGCCCTTTTCTTCCACAAAGTGGGCTAAAAAGGCAAAGTCCTGTTTGCGTAAATATTTATTTGCTTATGTGCAGGACATCAATCTCAGTCCTCTCGAAGGTCGGTTTCCATAGACGTGTAAAGTGTCACCAGATGGAAAAGGTAGACGAACATACTTCTCGTGGCAAGCAATTTCAGCATGGTTCTTACGAAGCCAATCCATGCCCACTATGATGTCGAAACTACCTAGTTGCATGGGTATAAGGTCGATAGGGAAGGCGTGTTTGTTAAGAGTGGGAACGCAATCGCGAAGAACAGAATCACACAAGTATGTACTCGAACATGGCAAACAACCTGAATACTATTCTCGGACAATTAAACAAATATAAATTATGTGAATTTATATGTTATTTTGTAAACTTACGTGGAACCGCGTATATTTACACGTAACGTGTTATTGACAAATACATAACTGGGGTATAGAGTATACCTTAACCTAAATTTCGAGGATGAAATTTATTTAACATGGGGAGAATGTGACACCTCGTACTTTTGACCCTAATTATCAGAAAAAGTGTACATATTCTAAAGTATCATATTATTATTATCATTTATAAATTATATAATATGTGTTATCTTACTTAACGTGCAAGTTATAACACAACACATAGTTATGTATACACATTCAAAGTTAACGTGTTAACTTCTATACAAACGGTAAAGTTTGGACACATGAGAGACTTATCTCATCATAAAGCAAAGTTTTCTAGGATAGTTTTCTACATGAGTTGCAAGATAATAACTAGAGGGTCTTGTTATGAATTCTTTATAAAAACAACACAACAAATTCGGACTCCATACTCCCTCCCCTCAACAAATTCGGAACCCCTCCTCACTCTCAAATTCGCACCCCCACACCCCCTTACAATCCGGACATCCACCCACCCTTTAATAAATTCGGAATCATAAACTCCTAAACCCGTAACCCAAATCCGGATGACCCAACCCAAACCTTAACCTAAACTCAGGCAATCACAAACCCGAACACTCCCAAATTCGGCCCACCTCCATTATCGGCCCATCTCTCAAACCGCCACACACACACACACACACCTTGTTACGCGAACTGCATGAACTTGTTATCAAGTTTTATCATTCTAAAAACCCTAACCTCCAAACTAAAAACCTGCGACCCACTCTACTCCTCTCCCTCTCTGCTGCCGTGAACGGTGAACCAGAAACCGAGCCAAAGGTTTCGAGATCGAGTCGTCTTTGAGTATCCTACCTCTTCTTCTTTAGGTAACTAGACTTTACATCTTTGTTATTATATACATGCCTTTCGAGGATCAAATCGGGTTGTTTATGGCTGCGTATAATCAATTGTGTATGGAATTTTGATGACATGTGATCCTTGATATGATTATGTATAACATTCTCTTAATTGCGATAAATATATACTAGTGGGAAACCCGCGCGTTGCGGCGGAGTCGACAAGACGGAGTGGGAACATTTATATATATAAGGTGTATATATAGATAAAAGATTTGACCAGTTAAGAGATAAAAGACAACCACAATCAACCCAATCATAAACAGAATTGAAATTTCGACCTCTATACAATACAAAAGGGCAAGTAATACTACATGAACATTGGGTGATTGGGTAAAAATTTGAGCACTAAGCAGTAACTGATTACTATATTTTTAAGACGAATGACATGCAAGAATTTGGACATGCTTTTCAAAGCCATTCCGCCCAACATCAACCCAAACAAATTCACCTATAAAGGTCTTGAATGCCAATGTAAAAAAGCAAAGTTTTTGAACCTGTGATGGGTTTAAATGCAAAAAAATTAAAAAGAAAGAACTACATTCAGAGGTAGTGCTGTTTGAAGGTGCTTCTTGGCAGCTTATAAGTTGAAATGAACTACATTCAAGCTATAAATGAACTACATATAAGTTGAAATGAACTACATTAGATTGGTCAAACCGATTGGTCCAAGGTCCCTCAAAGTATATTTATAGTGCATGTGACCTCTTATATGACTAACTAAAAAATTAATTTAATATTGTAATAATATTAACTTTTGAAAATCTTAACTAATTCGTTATTTAGAAAAACAAATCAAGTAGATGAAAACATGGTTTATAAATTAACCGGACCCATGCCCTGTTAACCAACCCGCCTATTTTCACCACTACACTTAGCCATACGGATTCAGAAGACGTGTTCTTACTTTGACCTGGTCTTGAATGACATCTCTTTCAACAGCAGATTTTTTAACTCCAGTCCTCATAGTAGGTATTTGCAATAACCTTACCCCTATTGGCTTCAAGTTGTTTGATTTCTTTAATGATTTGCTCTTAATCTGCATCAATAATAAAAACCAAATATCAGAAATAAACAAAAAGAGAAGGCATTGACCTCTTAAATGACTAACTAAAACAAAAAGAGAAGCCAGTATATAGTTGTATCCTTTCGTTTTCTAAGTCACCGCGATCAGAACAACAATCAGCGTCAAGTGCGAGTAAAAATGCCTGGAGCTCAAAAAACTCAGGAGCTGGAGATGGGATTTGCTTTGGAACGGAGTGAAAGCAGCAAAAATGGATTCGTTTATCTCCGTAAGTAGCTCAAACATGTACGAAGATGGTTGTCAACGGTTCGTTCTCTCGGAAATTCACTCAGGCACAAACAATTTCGATGAAAGCCTAATCGTGGGCACCAGTGACTCCCGCATTGTGTATAAAGCTTACATCGACTACGGAAGCAGAGTGGTCGCCATGAAACAATTCAAGAAGTTCATGATCGAAAACTGGTCGAAAAAATAGACTTCATGTCTAACTTTTGCAAAGAGATTGAAACATTATCTCAACCCAGGAATCCCAACTTAGTCCCATTAATAGGATACTGCTACCATAAATCCAAAGTTATCCTCGATTACGAGTACATGGCTAACCGCAGCCTACACAGTCACCTCTACGAAACCCAATACCGCGACCGGCTCACTTGGAAACAAAGACTGAATATATGCATTGATGCAGCACAGGGTCTGGACTTTCTACAAACAGGTGGTGTGCATACTATCCTTCACAACAATGTAAACTGGTGTTCAGTCAAGCATTTCATCGAACACATAATCATGTTATGGTATGAAGATCACAATATCTAATCGATCATAACAAAGGCTCAAGAAGTTAGCACATGTTTAAAATGACAAACTGGTGTTCAGTCAAGCATTTCATCGAACACGTAACAAGCACTAAGTACGTTTGTATTTACCTGAACAACACAATGCTCTTTGTGGTGGATCAAATAGTAAGAACAAAGAGAGTTACAACAACAGTCCAGACAATACGTACTACATTCACTTTTATTAGAATCCACATGAAAACGACAAGAAAATAAATCACAGCACAAAGCACTATGTAGAATTCAATATGTGAATTGTGAAGTCTTTCTACTATAAAAAACTATGGCTGAAAAAAAGCATCAAAAGGATAAAATCTAGAATCCATGAATAACATGATGGCTGCCATTTACATCCTAAAAAATGATGGTTTAGCCACAGTGAGTGGCAAATGCATTACATTATCAGTAATATACTCTAGATATGTAGTCATTTTAGCAGCAAAAGAAAAATATATACAAAATTCTGGTTATTACTCATAGTTGATACACATTTGAGAGTACCAATCCAACCCATTCAAATCAGTTTCATTTAACGTGTCTTATATACATTCAATTAATACACCAATTCAATAACATACCAAAAAACAATTACAACATGCATAACGAACATACACGATAAAAATACCTCTAATAGCCTCTTGCGGTGTCACAAATGGCTACTGCAGCTGTTAGAATCATCATTAAAGCCTCCAGAACTACAAAAGGTCAACATCAGTTGCTAAATCTAATAGAAACTGAAGCACGTTACCTTAATAAATCAAAAGAAGGTCGCCGGACATACCTTCGTTCTCGAAAAACATACCTGTGGCCGCTAAATCAAAATCAGGTTGTCGGAACCAACCTTGACAACCATGTACTGCTGGAATCTCGTCTCAGTTGCCACCAATCTGCTCAAGAATACTACCACCTAAACCATTTTTATGCTGATAAAATGAAGTAAACAATAGCAATCGTAAAAACAGTAACTCCTGTTTTTAATTTCTTTATTAACAACATTTACAATCCACCAAACCAAAATCTACAACAATTGCAAGTAATATCAATACCACAAGCTGCTCTTAAATATACTACTGTATTAAAAAATAAATAACTCTTAAAGAATCATGTCAATGAGCCAGCTTATTACACTAACACCATAAAACAAGTAATAACAATCACATAATCTATTAATCTACAAAACAAAATTAAAGTCAAAAACATGAAAAAATAACCAAAACTAAAGAAACATAATATATACAACCTCAAAAATGGCGTCAAATTTACGCAAATGATTACCGCCAGTACACGCAGCAGAGTTCATCAAACCTTCATAAACCCTAGAGCATCCATTATGTCGGCTCGGATTCCGGCCGGAATCTCTGAAGAAAATCGATACGTTGTCGTTTGTTGAGAAATCCGAGATAGATAAAACCTCATCATTGCAGATCTGATCGAAGTGCTTAACTTTACACAGATATCTTGGTGTTCTAGAATGACGCCGCATGTGTACCTTTTGCTTGATTTGAAGGAGAGAAAGATGGTCATTATACAGAACTCAAAAGAACATAGTCGATTGAGGTTGGAGAGGTTACCTTTTGTGATGAGAACGGAGAACCAAATGGATTTGCTTGATTTGGACAGAGATTTTGATGAAACCCTAGAACCTGAATGAGGGTGCATTGATCGCTTCATGAAATCATTGATTTGCTTCTTCAATCATCGCTTCAATTGAGATATAAAGAAAGAAAGTGAAGAGGTGGCAATAGCAGACATTGAACGCGGCATTCAATACTATTGCAAAATCCCAATTTTAACCCTAGGCGTCTTAAAAATAAAGCGAAATTCCCTTTATATGAGCTTGCATTCTCTTGTAAACGCTGCTTTAAAACTTGTACGCATGATAAAATTACATTTTTGTACGTCACTTCTCCTTTTGTAGTATTATAGATAGGGCAAGGTTCATGCAAGAACCACCTTTATTGCGAGAACCGCAAGAACCAATATGAACACAACCTAAAATAGCTATAAAAAAAACCTAAAAAATCCAAACCCCCCCCCCCCACAAGCTAAAATGCTAAAAACTAAACCCCCAAAAAACCTTAAAAGAATAAAAAAAAAACACAAAAAAAAAATTAATATTTTTTACATTAAAATCGCTACTTTTAGTAGTAAAAAAAAAATAACTTTTTTTGGCTACTAAAAGTAGCGATTTTTTTATAAAAAATGTTAAAAAAAAAATTTGGTGTTTTTTAGCTATTTTTAGGTATTTTTTGTTATGTTCACATTGGTTCTCGCGGTTCTCGCAATAAAGGGTGGTTCCTAACGGATCCTTCTCCTATATATATAAAGTATGATCGATGATTTGTTTGATGTGTGATGTCGGTTGTTTAACCGAGTTATGGTGGTTGTGTTTGTGTACATCTGTGACGATATTGATGCGTACAAGGTTAACTCGTAGTGTAGAATGCATGAATATCAAGTAAGATGTATGTATTGTCGTTTTGGTTTGCATAGACACATAAAGGTTAGTTAGGGTTACTATTCTTGATAATAATTGATGTTTTGGCATGATAAATCTATGATTTTGATGATGTATGAGGTGTGATTATAGTGGAAGTATATTGTAGGGGTTCATGATTTTAACGAGGTCCTATATGTTGAGTTGAATGGGTTGACTATGTATACGTTATATACATACATGATTAGAATTGCTAGGAACCGTGTGCTTGTTAATAGTCTAACTTATTGTGAAAAAATCGGTTTTTCAGTCGGCTTGGTTTTGAACTTTCTGAATTCTGATTAGTTTTTGGTTTCAATCGAAAACAAATTCGAACCTAATAAACCAAAAACTGAACACCTTTGAGTATATCATTATTACTATAAACACCTTAATTGAGTCTGTAGTTGTTCTTGTCACATGCTCTATTATAAAGGTCACATGTAAATGGTTTTAGATTTTTTATGGTTAGTCATTTGAGTTCTATAAACAAACACATCCTGTAGTTTATTTCTTTTTTATATGCTTCTAGATCCAATTGCCACAAGTACAGGTGTTGTCTTTGTTTTGACTTGATTAGATTCTACCATACCTTTGTCTACTATGATAGTGTATGGATAATTGGATGCTTCACCAGACTGACTGACGAACCACATGGCTAATAAAATTATTTCTTAGGGTCTTAATGATTTTATTTATTTTTTTTATTTGTTATTTCTAGTGCACTATGAATCGGATTCTTGCATGTAGACATCAATGACCCGTTCTAAAGTCGGTTTGATTTGATAATAGAGTAAATTACTTTTTGAATCCCTGTATTTTAGTGGTTTTAACCATTGGAGTCTAAAATCAAAAAGTTTAACGCCATGAGTCCTCAATCGCTCATTTTATAACGCTTTGAGTTCAATTTTGAGTCCAAAATCAAAAAGTTTAACGCCCCGAGAACTCAATCGCTCATTTTATAACGCTTTGAGTTCAATTTTGTTCATTTTATAATGTTTAGAGTCCAATTTTGTTTAAAAAAAATTTGACTAAAAAGGTTAAAAGTTGGACTCAAAAGGACTCAAAAAGTTATAAAAAAGGGTCTATGAACTCAGGGCGTTCAACATTTTGATTTCGAACTCAAATGGTTAAAACCATTAAAACACAAGTACTCAAAAAGTAATTTACTCTTGATAATATTTTGAGCAGTTTATGCTGTTCAGAAAAAAGCTAGTTCTAATGATTAAGGTAGACTTTAAATTGATTTATAACTTCAATACAACTTTTTTAGGATTCATGTGAAAGTTACTGGTCGCAACCCATGTTTCATTGTATGTTCCACGTTGATCCATCCTGGACTACATATTTGTTCCTGGTATAATTCGAAAACTGGTTATGATAGCAGCTTATTTGGGAAAATAAGAACACATAAACATGACAGTACCCAAACAAAATTACGATTAAATAGACATTTTTGGCCCTTTTACAGGGATGTGGAATCAACGTGGAGGATATAGTTAGGAGAGACAGAGTAGAAGCATCTGGTCCCAGGAATGCCCTCTGACAAGTTTTGTGAGAAATGGAAAGAGGGAGATAACGTTTTTTTTTTTTTGCTATGGGAGTGGCAGATTGGGCAGGTAGTGACGTGGCAGCGTTTTTAAGGTTTCGTGTTGAAGAAACTTTTACAAATAAAATGTCTATTTGTAATAGTCGGATTAAGTTCAATAAACTGGTCCCAAATTGAAGTGGACCAACAAACCATATTTATATTTAGCAAGAGTCGAACACCTATTATTTTTTCGAACAGCAACACCTCTATAGAAATATATAGTGCCAACAAGAAATTGGAAGATACAACAGACCAAGAAGAAAAGGAAAACAAAAGGAAAAAAAGCAAACATCGTAGACTTATACCTAAATCTAATATTAATGTGTCCGTTTGATTATCAACAATCAACATTCAGGCAATCTACTAGACATCATTTAGAGTAAATTGTCATTTTAGTCCCTGAGTTTTGTCCAAATTTGCCATTTTAGTCCAAATAGTTTTTTTTCCTCTGTGTCCCTGACTTTTCCCTTTTGTTGTCATTTTGATCACATACACTAACTCCAACCAAAAACTCCATCTTTAACCAGGGGTATTTTGAGATTTTCATTTTAAATGTTTTCAATTGTCATTTTGATCCAATTCCAAAAAATCAAAAAAATCCAAAAAATCCAAAAAAATTCTAAAAAGTAATAAAAATTCTAAAAAATCATAAAAATTCTAAAAAAATCCAAAAAATCCGTTTCGTCGCGAACCGTTTCGACGCAAACCGTTTCGACCCGTACCGTTTCGAGCTGAACCGTTTCGACGCGAACCGTTTCGACCCGTACCGTTTCGAAGCCAAACCGTTTCAAGCCGTACCGTTTCGAACCGAACTGTGCCGTTTCGACCCGTACCGTTTCGAGCTGAACGGTTTCAACGTGAACCGTTTCGACCCATACCGTTTCGAAGCCGAAACGTTTCAAGCCGTACCGTTTCGAAGCTGAACCGTTTCGACGCGAACCGTTTCGACCCGTACTGTTTCGAAGCCAAACCGTTTCAAGCCGAACCGTTTCAACCCGTACAGTTTCGAAGCCGAACCATTTCAACCCGTACCATTTCGAACCGAACCGTTTTGAGCTGAACCGTTTCGACGGTTCGGGTCGAAACGGTTCGGGTCGAAACGGTTCGGTTCGAAACGGTACGGTTCAAAACGATTCGCGTCGATAAGGCACGGTTCGCATCGAAACGGTTCGCGTCGAAACGATTCAGCTCGAAACGGTTCGGGTCGAAACGGTTCGCGTCGAAACGGTTCAGCGTCAAAACGGTACGAGTCGAAACGGTTCGGGTCGACACGGTACGGGTCAAAACGGTTCGGGTCGAAACGGTACGGGTCAAAACGGTTCGGGTCGAAACGGTACGGGTCGAAACGGTTCGGTTCGAAACGGTTCGGGTCGAAACGGTACGGGTCGAAACGGTTCGCGTCAAAACGGTTAAGCTCGAAACGGTTCGGATCAAAACGGTGCGGGTCGAAACGGTTCGCGTCGAAACGGTTTAGCTCGAAATGGTTCAGCTCGAAACGGTTCGGGTTCGAAACGGTTCGCGCCGAAACGGATTTTTTGGATTTTTTAGAATTTTTTTGATTTTTTAGAATTATTTTCATTTTTTAGAATTTTTTGGAATTTTTTGGATTTTTTGGAATTGGATCAAAATGACAATTGAAAACATTTAAAATGAAAATCCCCAAAATACCCATGGTTAAAGATGGAGTTTTTGGATGGAGTTAGTGTATGTGATTAAAATGGCAATAAAAGGGAAAAGTTATTTGGACTAAAATGGCAAATTTGGACAAAACTTAGGGACTAAAATGGCAATTTACTCCATCATTTACTACACAACATCAGGGGCGAAGTATAGAGGGGGCGGGGAGGGGCGCCCGACCCCCCGAACATTTTGCTCAGTTCTATAGAAATTTTTGGGTATATACGTTTTCGACCCTCTCATCATTCGGGTCAAGCTTCGCCGCTGCATAAGATCAAGATAGAGGTAATTTCTAGAGTAATAAGTAACAATAATTAAAGTTATGTACATCTTTTGTTGGGAATTAGGCCATGGGCCTGATGGGTTTGCTTTTAATGAGTTTTTAAGGGCCCAGACGTCATAAAAGTCCAAATAACAGCCATTATGTTGTACAGACTAATTTAAAATGGAAAATGACTTGAGGTCATTCTTAGTGGGCCCAAACTTGGTTAAAAAAATATACTTCTTTTTTTATTAACCATGTTTTAAAAACATACTTAAACGTTACTGCTGTTCGTGCGGTCTTAATCAAATAATCAAGTCTGAAAGTAACATTAAAATAAATCACCATTAACTACAAAGTAGAATAATCTTACATTAACAAAATATGAAAAAACACGAAGCTCATGTTTTCTTTTTCTTCCAATCATTTCTACACAAAATATTTGATTAAATGTCGAAATACAAGCGAGTAACTAATGGCGATGGTGCTCGCATTCCATAGGGACAGACGGAAACCTATCGGTGTCACTACAATAGTCATAAATCATATGGTTCGCCCGCACCCAAATCAATTGATGGCTTTGATGCACATTTAACTCCGACAACATAGGGTGATCCCACCAACCGCCAATGTTGGCACATCGCTTGGCATTATCCGCATCCGAATTCGCAACAGAACACTCACAACCATTGATTTCAAACCCCCGGTACGACGCCACAAAAGGGGCATGGGACCAGTCTGTCTTGACCCGGCCCCCTTGTGTGGCCCAATCGTCCGCATTCCAAATTGAACTGTATACACCCATGGCTTGGTCTTTAGGGTATGGGATACCTTTGTGTTCCAAGTTAGTGTGTACTCTAATTGGTGTATCATCCACCAAAAAGCTGTCAAATTACCATATTACCCTTGTTAGACATTGGCATAAAAACTTGTACCCATCATATATATAAAAAAAGATGGTGATATTACACACATTAGTATATTTTTTAGAATTTTCAATCATATTCGAGTCGGGTCACATAATAAAAATACATCAACGTGTCGTTAATAAAAAGCTAATATAACGAAAAAGAACTTACACAACTTGACGTTGGTTCCATAGGATAGAATAAGAATGGAAGTCTTTAGTCGGGTCAAACCAAAGGTTCAACCTCTGCTCCCTGTTACCAACACCATTGACGTACACATTAGTCTGAACCACATAAGGTTCGCCTGTGGTGTTCCCCAAGAACTCAAAATCAAACTCATGGTGTTTCGGGCCTTCGGATGACATCTAAAATATTCATAACCAACAAAAAAAACCATAAATAAATCAACCAATTTAAAAACAAAAACTAGTCACAATAAAATTCACCGAAACCAACTTACATAGAATGCAGTTACGGTCCCTGCGGAATCACCCTCGACAAGCTTAATCTGAATGTTGACTCGTCCGAACATGTATTTTGATTTCGATGAAAAACCAGCTCCTGAAAAGTTATCAAGCTTCATGTTAACCGCATCACCGTCAAACGAGAAGTGATCAGGAGCCCAGTAAGGCTGGAACATATCTTCAAATTTAGCAGTTGCTAAAGCACAGCAAAAACAAAGTGAAAAACACATTAGAAAACCAATAACCGATGAACACAACGCCATTGTTGTATTATTACTGTTAAGACTTGAAGAGAGATATTTTGATGTTTTGTTGAGTGAAGAAAGTGAGTGAGGGGTGGTTTTTATAGCATAAGTTTGGTGTGAGGATTGACATGTCAGCAACATATGTAGCACGAGTGGGTCCACAAAGGATAAAAAATGGGAATACAATTTAAAAATATAGCCGTTTGAGCTGGCAGTGAATGGGTGTTTGGGGTAAAAGTGGGCACACTGTACGAATAGTCACTATTGGTAAAGATGGTTGTAAATGTAAACGAATGAGAGCATGACACGTGGGGTAACACAGCTGGCCACTGTACTGTCTAGCTGTCATTTATGTAGTGGTTAAAAGGACTCGCCTTTATTGGTATTTGATCTCACGCGCTTGGTGTACAATTGCTTTGATGCGTGGATTAAAATCAATAAATATGAAGAAAAAAAAAATTCTAATGAGTTGGTAGTTCATTGAGAAAAGAAAAGTATTTAAACACTTAGGTGGAGGGAGGGGAAGGTATTGGATTCAAATCCCACAAATGACATGAAATTAAAGAAATTTTTCGTTTAAAAAAATTGAAATAATCTCTAGCGACGTGAAAGGGAGAGTCGGATAGGACGTGGTTAGGATAGAGAAAGTGAAAATTTTATCTTAAAAAGTACGATTAGGCAAGTAATATGAGCGGGGAGAGGATAAGCGAGCTAGCCTAAAACCTTTTAACGGGGAGAAGAGATGCCACCGTCTTATTCTTTTAAAAATGTATATTTTAATTTATCCACCCGAATAGGGAAATATGCAATAAATTAAATATGTATATTTACACTTATTCTTTTAAAATGTATTTTAATTTATCCACCCGAAATAGGGAAATGTGCAATATATAAAATTGAATATGGTTTTGCCTAATGACAGGAATTGGGACCCTCTCAACTTTAGCTTATGCTACGTCAAGTCCTTATTACATGCTCTTAAATAACGAGTTTGTTGTGCGAGTGTTAAATAGGTCTCGTTGGCTTGAATCTTACTTGAATTTAAAAGTTTGACATATCTATATCTATACATATAATAAAAGAAACCACTTTGAGACACTTGTTATCATATTAGATCATGTCTTATAGATAATTATAATTTTAATTTAATCTCTTCTAATTAATTATAATTAATCATCATACTAAATATTATTTAGTTTAATTATTACTTTTATATTTATCTATTTACTTCAAATTCAAACTTAGTTATCTAATTTGATATTAGAGTAAATTACGATTTTGGCCTATGTGGTTATATCACTTTTACCCTTTTACCACCAAAAGGAATTTTTTAACATCTGAGCACTCAACATCTTTTTTTTTTTAACCCTTTTGGACAACAACGTCTTTTTTTCTAACACTTTTGGTAGGGGCCAAAAGGGTTAAAAAAGATGTTGTGGACTCAGATGTTAAAAGATTCTTTTTAAGGATATATATTTTTTTATTGTTTAGTAACGGAAATTACATTTATTCAACCCGTGTAATACACATATTTTTAAAGATGTAACTTTTTTATTATTTGGTATATAAAATTATATTTATTCAACCCGTGTAATAAATGAGGTTTCTTAAAGATGTATTATTTTATTATTTGGTAAACAATGTTACATTTATTCAACTCGTGTAAAACAAGCGGTTTTAAAGATACAACTGTTTTATTTTTATTTAGTATATAAAATTATATTTATTCAACCCGTACAATATTGTTCTTATAGATATAACTTTTTAATATTTAATATATAAAATTATATTTATTTAACCCGTATAATAAAAGAGGTTTTTAAAAATATGTATTTTTTTATTATTTAGTATATAAAATTTATTTATTCGACCCGTGTAATACACGGGGTTATAACCTAGTCTATTATATATAATAAATGAAAGTTATTTGGGTCACGTGTCACTTAATTAGGGCATCCTCAGTTCTCTTTTCCCGCCCAACAGTACCACTGCCCTCCTCTATTTATATCATTCTTCATTTACTCATTTAGGGCTAATGCTTTCTTTCTCTCTCTGCTCTGCTCTATTCCGATCGATGTTTATCCTCTCTGATGTTTATCTTTCTTCTTCGTCTTCTCATATTCATCTCCTCAACGATGTACGGTAGAGGTTACTTCTATTGGATACATCGGCATTTGAAACCCTAAATCATGAACCGTCGAGTGGTTGAAGAAGAGAATAATCATGTAAGATCTATTTTTTATTCAGAAATTTTATTTCGTTTTATCTATTTTCTCATACTGAACATGATTACACCTTTTCTATCCTCAGAAGAAGAAACAGATCTCCTAGGGTTTCTTATCGTACTCGATGAACGCTTTTGTACAAGCTCTTCTTAATCGGTAACTCTGGTATGTTTTGCTTTGTTGTATCATGTGATTACGAGTAGATTTATTTTGATATGGTTTGTACTTTGTCTTTCTAAAGCTTTTTTGTTGGTTTATAGAGTTTGTTGATTAGAAGCAACCTCTGCCATAATAGGTGATATCAGTACAAAAGTTTAGGACATCAACAAGCTTGTTGGTTTTTTGTTGGTTTATAGCTTTTTTGTTGGTTTATAGAGGTTGTTGAGGAGATGAAAATGTGAAAGGTGATACCAAGTGTCTTGATAGGTGATACCAGTACAAAAGTTTAAGACATCAGCAAGGTAACTTAAGTTGGTGTGATTTATATTTTGGTATTTCTAACGTTTTGATTTACTGTTTATTGGTGCATTGATTCATTTGTAATCCTTTGCAGATCTCTCGTCATGTCAATTTTTAGCAATTAAACGGAGTGCTTAAAAAGTTTTCCATCAGCTATTTGGCTTAACAATAGTTTTCGTTATTTATTCAACTGAACTTTCCTACAATAGGCACAGCCCAACTAAGTTTCCTACAATGACAGTGGTTATAACAAGTCAATATGGCAAATCACTGTTCAATTATCTGTCTAACAAGTGTTGGATATAATGATGGTTCTACATAAAGTATGATAAACATCATCCACTGTTCAATTATGAAAAACCACTGATCAAGACCAAAGTCCAGACAAGCACTGATCAACTAAATGTGAAACACTCTTCAACAACAGTGGTTCCCCATCAACATTAGTTGTTCTATCTTTGTTTATGTTAGCAGTGTTTATTCTATCTTTGTTTATTTTAACAGTCCTTATATATAACAAATTTTATCCTATCACTTCAGTGTTTTAATCTGTACTATTAATTGAACAGTTATTTCATTTTTATACTAAAAAGATTCCTATACACTTGGATGAATATTAAGCACCTCATCTTGATTGTTTGGTTATAGTATTCTTGAAATTGGTTCAAGCATTTGATTGTTCAAAATATTCCACTGCTGAAATACAACCTCTGTTTCTTCAATCTCCCTGTTGACCACTGATTGACCAAACATCAGTGTTTCCAAAACTGGTTGGTATCCACTGATCGGAAAAATATCCACTGCTCACTTTTACATTGTTGACATCCAATTACATAAGAGTTCCACCAACATTATTTTCATGATAAAATTTAAAGTTAAGTTAAAAAATAAATAAAAACATTCTTGATGACTATTTGTTTCAAATCAAATTAGTAATTAATGCTGATTTCTTGAGCTTTGGACATTTGATTAAGCAAATTTTGAATTTCAAATTGACGGTTATTATATCTTGATTAAAGTTAAAATAAATTTTAAAAAAGTCATTATGGCATTTGCTTTCAAATCAAGTTAGTAGTTACTGATAATATCATTAATTTTGAAATTCAAAATATGCAAAATGGTAATTTAAAATTTTCGTTCTCTCCCTTTTTTCCTAATTTGCATATCATTTCTAATATTTAATTAGTTTAACAAAGCAACGTATAAATATATACACTACTTACCTTTGAAAATTAAATCTGAAATTTATGACGTCCAACAACAGTGTCAAACTACAACAGTGGTTCAGCATCAACTTTAGTTATTCTATTGTTTATTTCTTTATGTTAACAGTGTTTATATGTAACAGTGTTTTCCGCATCAATGTTTTAAAGACTGTTAGGTTGTTAGATGTCATCACCTCAGTGTTTTATATGTAAGCATTTTTATGGCATCAGTGTTTATATGTAACACTGTTTACGACTGTTGTTTATATGTAACACTATTTATCACATCTGATTGTTCATGTATTCCACTGCTGAAATACAACCTCTGTTTCTTCAATCTCCATGTTGACGACTGACTAAACGAACATCAGGGTTTCGAAAAATGCTTGGTATCCACTGATTCGAAAAAATAGCCACTGTTCACTTTTACATTGTTGACATTCACTGATATTGACCATCAGCGGTTTCCCTAAAAAATAGTCAGTGCTCATATTTTTATTATTGATGTTGTTAATTTGTGATACATTGAAATTATCAAATGAAAACTAGAATTACAATCAAATTACCATTTTACCTAATCTTTACATTCCAACTACATAAGAGTTCCACCAACATTATTTTTATGATAAAATTTAAAGTTAAATTAAAAAATAAAAAAAAAATTCTTGATGACTGTTTGTTTCAAATCAAATCATTAATTAATGCTGATTTCTTGAGCTTTGGACATTTGATTAAGCAAATTTTGAATTTCAAATTGCCGGTTATTATATCTTGATTAAAGTTAAAATAAAATTTAAAAAAGTCACTATGGCATTTGCTTTCAAATCAAGTCAGTAGTTTCTGACAATATCAGTAATTTTGAAATTCAAAATATTCAAAATGGCAATTTCAAATTTTCGTTCTCTTTTTTTTTCCTGATTTGCATATCATTTCTAATATTTTATTACTTTAATAAAGCAGCATGTAAGAATATACACTACTTTTCCTTTTGAAATTAAATCTGAAATTTATGACGTCCAACAACAGTGTCAAACTACAATAGTGGTTCAGCATCAACTTTAGTTATTCTATGTTTGTTTATTTGTTTATGTTAACAGTGTTTATATGTAACAGTGTTTTCCCCATGAATGTTTTATACACTGTTAGGTTGTTAGTTGTCATGACGTCAGTGTTTTATATGTAACCATTTTTCTGGCAACAGTGTTTATATGTAACAGTGTTTAGGAACAGTTGTTTTTATCACATCATCTTAGTGGTTTCATCTGTACTAATAATTGAGCAATTGTTTCATCTTTATTTTAATAAAATAAAATTTCTAAACATTTGGATGTTAACAGTGTTTAAGTGTTTATATTTAGTTAAGCAAAATGTGAATTTCAAATAAAATTCCTATACACTTGGATGTTAATGACTATTTGTTGCAAATCAAATCAGTAATTAATGCTAATTTCTTAAGCTTTGCACATTTGAGTTAAGCAAAATGTGAATTTCAAATTCACGGTTATTATTTCTTAATTAAATTTAAAATAAAATATAGAAAAGAAATTATGACAATTGCTTTGAAATCAAGTCAGTAATTTTGAAATTCTAAATATACAAAATGGTAATTTAAAATTGACGTTCTTTCTCTTTTTTGCCTACTTTGCATATCATTTCTAATATTTTATTACTTTAATAAACCAGCATATAAATATATACTCTCCTTACATTTGAAATTACATTTGCCACTGCATTCAGTTAAAGTTTTTATTGGATAATTGGTAAGCTTGAATTCCAACCTTGATATATTTTTTAAGAACATCCATGCTTATTGTACTATCATATTATGTTTAACAATACTTATATTTTGCATATTCTTTTTTTTGTTATTGTACAGTCTTAAAATGGAGGTTGCAAAGGTTAGCATGCTTAACGATCTTAATACATTCTCAAACAACTATTCGATTAGAGTGAAGATTGTTAGCATTTCGAAGAAGATGATGAATAATAACAAAAATGAAATATATCGTCTTGATATGATCTTCATGGATGAGATGGTACGGTATATAGTTGTCTTATAATTTTTTTGGACATATGAATATCCAAATGAATATAACACCTTTTTTATTTAATCCGATGTTTTATATTCTTAGGGAACTATGATTCAAGCCAGCTGTTTGCATAAGATGTTAGAAAATTCAAGGAATTTCTTCACTTGGATGAATGTCTTCTTATCACCAAACCTTCTCTTGCTACTAATAAGTCCTCTGCTAAGTATACCAAGAGAAATGACAAAATATCACTGTATTTCTATACTTCTGTTGAGAGATGCTTTGACTGGTCTGGACCGAAATACCGTTCTAATTTCGTTAACCTCAAGGATGTTGTTAAAATAAATTTGAAGTTAATACAGTTATTGGTATGTAAACCACTAAATGATATATATCTATTGTTTTGTCTTATTATTTTTTTTTCTTTTATTGTTATCACTTCTTAATGCTGTTTTATTTTCACAATATATTTTTGTGAATAGATTGGATTGGTTATGTGGATGTATGTTTCAATCTAGAGGATACGTCAAAGAAGGATGGGAGCAAGGGCAAAAGACTTAATCTTAGACTTGAAGACATTGAGTGCGTTCTTTTTATTAAGTTGTTGCATTTTCACGTATAAACCATTATAAGGTTGCTTGATGTTATTATGTTTTATGTTAATATTTTAGAGGCCAAAAGTGTCCGGTTACTTTGTAGGATGGTTTTGCTATTGACATATTTGCTTACATGAATGATAAGAAACGAGAGAAATATGTTGTTATCCTTTGTCATTTTGGTATGGTCAACCTTTACAAAGGTACAATTTAAACTTAATTAGTTTAATTTTTTTATTGTTATAGATTTATCTTTAGATTTGCTTATATGTTTTAAATTTGACACTATTTATATTGATCTATATTTGGTTTTATTTTTAAATTCAGGCAAGCGTGGTGTTGCAAACGGCTTTGAGCTAAACAGACTTTTTATTGACACGGACATTGAAGAGATATCATCTTTTAGGAAGAGGTATAGTTAGTAATATGCATATAAACATTGAACAGTATTATTTTGTACTTACATTTATTTTTTACGTTTTAATTTGATCACATGAATCTGTTTAGGTATGTAGAGAAAATTTCTGCTTCATCTTCATCAAATGATCATGTTGGTTCAATCATTATCTCAAGTGTTCAAGATGAGTTTCTTAATAACCCTGATTTCATGCTTATTGGTTTCCTTGGAACCATATCAACGGTGTGTATTTTCTTATAAGTACTCTACATGCTGAGTTTTTTAAAACTCTTTTCCAAGTGTCATTATTTTTGTTTGATTTTGATAGACAAAGAAGGTTTTGGTTGTTGGAACTATTACAGCTATATGCACTGATAAACTTTGGTATTACAATGGTTGTAACCACTGTAAGTCAGGTGTGGAGGAAAGACTTGTAACGAAAGAAAATCCGGATGCTTCATCTGATGTTTATCATGAAAAATCGTGGGTGTGTACAAATGATAAATGTGAAGGAGTCGACATCTATTCTATTCCCCGGTTTGAGATTACTGTTTTATTTCCTAATACTAAATACTAATATGAACCACACTTTTGTTATTAGTAATGCTAATGTTTTCATTTGTTTTTAACTTTGTTAGGTTCAAGATACCTATTAGGGTGCAAGACTCTTCCGGTACTGTGTCTTTGACACTGTTTGATTTTGAAGCTTACAAGATTCTTCAGAAAACTGCCAAAGAGTTAGTTTCAATTCAAGATCAGGTAACAAATACATGCATTCAGTTATTTGGCCATGTACTATATATAATTTAAAATTAATTTTTATAAAATTGTATGTTCTCAATTATGGAATCAATCTGCTCATTGTAATTTATATTAATTTTTATAAAATCATAGGTTGTTAATTCTAGAGAGATACCGAACGCATATCCTGAGATCTTTGACACATTGATTGGAAAGAGGTATGCTTTCATCATAAGCGTTAAAGACTATAACATTGAGCATCAAGTTGAAAACTATGGTATTTCAATGGCCACTAACAATGATGAGATCCTTTCCGCGCTCTGCGCCAAATTCAATCTTAACCAGGTCTAAATCTTCATTATGTCATTCTTTTAATTTGATATTCATATCATTTTAAAATATATTTATACCATTGTGTGTATTTTATGTTATTGTGTATTATGTACTTAAAGCATGAGCAGTCCGAATCGTTGGATGTTCCAGATTCCTGCAGTTTGTCTACTCCTGTTGACCTTATGAAGGTAATATGAGAATTTCCTTATTTGTACTAAAATTTTTTAAACGTTAGTACTTATTGTCTTTTTATATCAGGATGAGATGTCATACTGTGATGACAATGTTACACCTGCATCCCAAGCACTTGTAGGCACTGAGAATCCGTCTTCTGATGAAACAAAATGTAATATTCGTGAAGTGTTAGATGTGGATGATGCATTAGGTTGCTCCTCGACAAAGCGCCGCATTAGTGATGAACTCTCAGGATGAAGATGCTGGTGTTTCAACGCTGTTGATTCCAAAGATTGAGAAATAGTGTCTTCTGTATTTTCAAATACATTTACGTGTTGATTTCATATGTTGTTGCCATGTTGAACTTATGGTTTTCGTTTTGTTGCTTTTGGGTGTTTGGTGGGTTATGTTTTGGACTGATTATGTGGTTTTGAATTCCTAAAAACTTATCTGCTTATTATAATGTATATTGTTAAATAAATATTGAGATGTTCAATAGTCAATATTTATTTATGTTTAAAACTTATGTGTATGAATAGTAGCAACAATTTATAATATATATTGTATATACCCAATTAACAACTTTTTTATCTACAAACATTTGTAATCTTTAAGCAATTTTAATCTTATTATCTTATCTCATAATTTATATAGGATTATTAATGGATGTGGTTGTTCTTTATTTGTTTTTACCGTTATCCCTGCCCACTAAGATTTAGTAAGTATCCGTCATATGTTACAGTTTAAAAAAAATATTTAAGTTGTGCCTGTTTCTCCTATTAACTTATTTAAGTAATCTCATTCAATAGGTTTTTTATATACTTCAAATTTTCTGTAAGTCATTCAAAGTATGTTGTTAAGAAAAATCGTAACCAAGTATAAAGCGTAAATTCAAACCCATTTTATTTGGTTTTTTTTGGTTTATCAATCCTTTTTTTTATTTTATTTGTTTTCTTTGGTTTATTTGGATAACTGAAAAAAATACCGTTTAACTTAAATCATATACAAATAAACCATAAACCTAACCGATGAACATCCGATTTACATTCCACAAAGATTACAAAATTTGTTGTTAAGTTTTTATCAATGTAATAGATTATTTTGAATAATTAATTCAATAATATGAAACAATTTTTTTTTCATGAAATGATTTTTAATTACAAAATTATAAAATGCAATATTATAACTTATTGAGGTTATGTTTAATCCCTAGGTATTACATATTGTAATTCAAAATTTAAAAACCACCTTTTTCTTCTATTTTTTTAATGTTCTTGATCTTATACTCTTTCTTCTTTTGAAAGCATCTTCTTCTTTCAGACTTAACAATGTCAAAGAATTCACGTTCATCTTCTACAGCAATTAATTCATCTCAACGAAATTTACATAGTAAGTGAAATTATAACTTCTTAACTCATCATTTCCAAAATCAAAATCAACTTTTAGATTCAAATCATAATTCTACTTGGTTTTTTGTAGATCCTCTTATGAGAACTCCTGTTTCAGATATCTCTAACAGATCTCCTCTTTCAGATATCACAAATAGTAATTGTTCTTGAATTTGATTATAAGTATTCTTTTTTCCATTTTATGTTTCTAAGTGGACTGATTCTTGTGTTGTACATATTATACTTTCTCTGTTATTTAGTTACTTCACCGAATGAAAGACGTAAGCTTTGAAAATTAATACTTGATAATAAGAAATTAAAGAATGCGTGGTCATCATCAGCTGCTAATTCACCTCAACGAAATTTACGTAGTAAGACTAATTATAACTTCTTAACTCATCATTTCGCAAATCAAAATCAGTTTTCAGATTGAAATCATAATTCTATTTGGTTTTTTGTAGGTCCTCTTATGAGAACTCCTATTTCAGATATCTCTAACAGATTTCCTCTTTCAGATATCACAAATTGTAATACCTCTTGAATTTGATTATAAGTATACTTTTTTCCGTTTTAGGTTTCTAAGGGGACTGATTGTTGTTTTTCGTACATATTATACATTCTTTGTTATTTAGTTACTCCACCGAATGAAAGGCGTAAGCTTCAAAAATTAACACTTGATAATAAGAAATTATTAAATGCATCGTCATCATCAACGAATGTTCGTAACATCTTTACTGACAATGCAAATATGGTTGAATGCTCTGATTCTACGGATCAACATACGTACTCCATTGCGTGTCCAGCAGTTAGAAATGCTACTGGTTCTTTAATTTCAACTACACCAGGTTTGTATTTTGTTTTTTTATTATTTGTTTTGATAAACACATTACTAAACCACATACCGGTCTTAACATCAATGTTTTAATATTGGATGTTCATATAATGGCATTAACATAGGTACACCAGCAGATAGCAACCGTCGATATTCCATTACTTCTAGCATTATTAGCAGTAACAATCAGTCGATATTGGGTAGTAACTCTACGCTTACACGGCTGTCTTTTGGTAAACGTAACCTTGAGCGTAAGAAGCGTGATAATACTCATGTACCTATGCTCTCTTTGAATTCCGATCAAGAAAATGTGTTCTTTTGCACTGATGAAGATCCTTATAAAGGGATATCTAAAGCTTTTAATCTATTTTATTGTTTTAGGACATTTTGTTGTGTTCTACTGTCACACCCCGAATTTCCACGTGTCACCGGTGGGCCCGGTGGGGGATTATCGTGACGTAGTTGATATCATCATTGTCAAACAACACAAATTATAATGCACAGCGGAAGCAATAAAATAGATTTACTTCAACCATCAAATGTAATATCTAAGTATCACAAGTAGTCGAAATAGATCCACAAGCAGATCGAAATAAAAAGGAGAAAATTGTTCAACATATAAATGCATCCCAAAGTTTACGAGACTCTATGATGCTAAGGAGAAGCCAGCCTATTCCGCGTAGATCCTGCACTTAATCTTTTTGGGGAAAATACGTCAGTTTGTACTGGTAAATACAATTTAACCGACTCATTTTGAAAAGGTTTAAAAATTGATTTGAATGCACAAGGCACAAAACATTTTATAACTTGGGAGTAATTAATCAAAGTTAAACTTGTAAAAGAATTACATGTTCGTTATGCATTCAGTTGCCCGGGTCGTGCCGGGTTTAAGGTTAATTGACACACCACTCAGTATAAATCCGCGGCGGGAAGCCAACGATTATACCTTAATAAATATGGACACATTACCGGGTGTACGCCTACACCCGGGTGTCAAGGTCGTGGCCATTTCTTAAAATGATGCCAAGGATATCCGGGACATGGTCATTAAGCTCCCAAAGGCGTAAAACAAACAAAACCAGTTTTCAAACGGGTCACATTGATAATACCCAACTACTAATGAGTTAGGGTCAATTGCCCGACCAAGCAGTATTTTATATACCGTACCCCCAAGCCCATATAAGGGAAAATAAGTTAAAAGTATTTACCTGAGCAAGTATAAACCACAAAAGCAAAATGCAAGTGTCTTTTACTGGGCTCCTATTCTGGAACGAAGGTTTATAATAACCTATTAGAATCCTAACCGGTCTTTTATCATAGCCTAAGCTTAGACCGGTTAGTTTCGAAGGATAAATACGGTTTAATCGCGAGGAAGGCGAAAACCGAAAATGAATGTGACTTAGACCCTACAAGTTTGGAGACTTGTATATTATGGGTAAACTAAATACATTCTGAATTTAGAGACTAAGATGATACGGTTTGACCCGCTTCGGCTAATGTGCATAAACTAGTCACATATGCCGATCCGAACGCGAAAGTGCGTAACGGGTAACCATATAAATCATATACAAGTTTCCTGAGATTATATGCACCAATTATGTTGTAATATCAGTAAGATATGTCCTATTATGCCCCAAATGATTTTGAACTCCAATTACGCCCCTCAAGGGCATTTTGGTAATTTTACATAAGCTTAAAAGGTTAAAACCGGAAATCTGAGTTCTCAACTTTAGTTTACTATGATGATATAAAATTTTACTAATTATATCAGTAGGTATTAAACCTTATGTATATAAACTAGTTTTAACATATACTATGTCGTAAAAATGCCTAAAAGGCGATTTGGAGCCCTTTCCGGGTTTTAAAAGAAAAGCTGATATTTTTATAATTCCAGAAGGCTCAAAATAATATATTTAACATAACAAATCAGTAGAAAAAGGTTTGAGGTCAAAAGGTTTTGTAAAACTCATTTTATGGTCTAAAAGGGCAAAACCGGCATAAGCCGCATTAAGCTTAAAACCTTAGGTTATGCTTAGCCTAAAAATAAATAAAAATCTTTAAAATTCCCAAAATATTATTATATAACAGTGGGTATAAAGTTTTGATACAAAATTTGGGTTTAGGTAGGTTACATGCTAATTACGCTAACTATTTACTAAGAAAGCTTCTAATTACGCTAATGAGCATAACTCTTAATCTAGACCTCAAACTGATGTCAAATTTTGGGTACAAGTTTATAATTCAGTAACTAAGATATCTACCCCTTTTTATTCTCAAAAATCATGATTTATGGACATTTGGGCATAATGGTCAACATATGGGCATTTAATGGAAACATGCATACGATCAAGATATCTAATGAACCAAGTTGTATAATCACAGGAGGATATACTAACATGTTATTAGGTCCAAAAGGAGTTCTATGGCAATCTTAATCATGACTAAACCGGGCCAGAACTGAAAGTCAAAGCGAAAGTCAAACTATGCGACTTTCGGTTCCAAACCGGGTCTAAACAGAAAATTGTCGAGTTGAACATGTTCTTACATTATTTACCAAGTGACATTAATGTTAAAACAGGTTGCATGCATCCTACATTGCTAATTATAAGTTAATTCGGATTTAAGCATTCTGTTGACTTTTTAAAGTTAGCTTTGACTCGACAATTGACATGCTTAGAGTGGGAATCTGAAAATACCCTTTTAAGGGTTTGTTACCCACCTAATTACCTACTTAAAGGTATCTTTAATTCGTGATTTGACAGAGTACATTTTAATTAATCACGAAGTCAAACCTTAATTACGATGGTTTGACTTTTAGCTAATTAACTAAGCTAGAATGGATTAAGGGAGGTTAAGGGCACTTACAAGAGTCCTAAGAAGGATTAGGGACCTAATGGAAGTTGGTTGCTGTCCAGGAAAGCTCCAGAGAAGACTTGAACCAAAGTTTCAAATGAGCAAATGAAATGGTCACCGAACCAAAGTTTCAAATGAGCAAATGAAATGGTCACCACCTCATGCCCTTATATAGTGAACTAAATGGTCCAAGATTGAGACAAGGAACTCTACAAAGGTTGGGGGATCATTCCAGGTGTCCCTAGAGGGCTAAATACTGCCTAGCAAGCCCCTGAATTCCGAAACCATCGTTTTAAGTCGGTGCAACTGGTTAAACAGGCAGCTGTCCAAAATCTGCTGCCAGCGACGGTCTTACGGACCGTAAGCTTGAGGCCTTGCGGTCCGTAAGAAGCTCTTGCGGACCGTAAGCTAAAATGGCTACGGTCCGTAACCGACCTTGCTGAAAGACGCCCAGGTACCCTCCTTACGGACCGTAAGCCTGGGGCCTTGCGGTCCGTAACCGATGGTCAGAGGACAAAAATTTTGAAACTTTTAAGTCTTGACCATGCAACCTTGAAATGCAGAAACATCAGGCCTTTACTGCAGTGTAGGGTCCACCAATTCAGGTTTTTGCATGCTTGCATGAACTTTGATAACTTGGATTCTTATGATAATTTTAATTTGACAGAAACACCAAGAACAAGTCTTGGTTTCTCATGGAAATTGGACAAACTAATTAACTATCTTTGATTCCTTTAATCAAGAATTTTTATTCAATATTATAGTAGTAACAATCCTTTCAATCCTAAGTCCACATAAAAGATGGAACCTTATTTATTTGGAATAACCGGTTATCCTGTAAGATGTTTATCAAATGATTTTAAGGATCTTGGGATTTATAAAAATTTGGGTCGCTCAGAGGTGATTTAATAACATGTTGCCCGTGGGTCGTCCAGAGGTATTTTAATAACATAACGCCCTTTTTATTAAAATCCTACCATACATCTTTTTATTTGATCCGGTTTTCCTGACACGTCTGTCTCTCATGACACGTGTCTTTATTTCAATGGACAGGAATTTTCGAGGTGTTACATCCTCACCCCCTTAAAAGAAATCTCGACCTCGAGATTTACTGAAACAATTGAGGGTATTTCTCTTGCATTTTGGACTCTAACTCCCATGTATATTCAGGACCTCTACGAGCATCCCATTTTACCTTGACAATAGGCACAAGCTTCCTCCAAAGCTTCTTTACCTGTCGATCCTCAATCGACACAGGTTTTTCCACAAATTTTAAGCTCTCGTCCATATGCACATCTGTGTGTGGTATGACTAGTGACTCATCAGCTAGACATTTCTTCAGATTGCAGACGTGAAATACATTATGAATTCCATCGAGCTCTTCAGGTAAGTTCAACTTATAAGCCACTGATCCTACACATTCGATGATTTCGAATGGTCCTATATACCTTGGGCTTAACTTACCTTTCTTGCCAAACCGCATCACCCCTTTCCAAGGTGATACTTTGAGCAAAACTTTATCGCCAACCTCAAAATTGAGAGGCTTTCGTCTTTCATCCGCATAGCTTTTCTGCCTGTCTCGAGCAGCTTTCAGGCGGTCATGAATTTGGACAATCTTGTCCGTTGTCTCGAAGACTAAATCAGGACCTGATAATTGGGGATCCCCTACTTCTGCCCAGCAGATGGGCGTTCGGCACCTTCTACCATATAGTGCCTCAAAAGGCGCAGCCTTAATGCTAGTATGGTAGCTATTATTGTAGGAGAACTCGACCAACGGTAAATGCCTGTCCCAACTACCTCCTAGATCAATTACACATGCCCGTAGCATGTCTTCCAATGTCTGGATAGTACGCTCACTCTGCCCATCCGTCTGAGGATGGTAAGCCGTACTGAAATTTAATTGAGTGCCCAGAGACTGTTGGAAACTCTTCCAGAAATGTGATGTGTATCTAGTATCCCGATCTGAGATAATAGATACTGGTACGCCATTCAAGGCCACAATCTTTTCCACGTACAGTTGGGCTAGCATGTCAGAGCTGAAGGTTTCTTTAATGGGCAGGAAATGTGCTGACTTAGTCAGTCTATCAACTATGACCCATATAGTATCATTTCCCTTCGGCGTCTTAGGCAATTTGGTGATAAAGTCCATCGTCACCATTTCCCATTTCCACGTGGGAATATCAGGCTGTTGCAGTAAACCTGACGGCTTCTGATGTTCAGCTTTGACTTTAGCACACGTCAAGCATTTAGCTACATAAGCAGCTATAGACTTTTTCAAGCCTATCCACCAATAATTAGCCTTTAAATCCTGGTACATCTTATCAGCTCCAGGATGGACGGAATACTTGGAACTGTGGGCTTCCTTGAGGATAACATCTCGAAGTCCTCCATATACAGGAACCCATATTCGTCCATTTAATCTCAACATCCCGTCTTTGTCGTAGGACAACTGTTCTTCAGTTACTCCTAATTTCTCCTCAGGATAGTTAGCTTCCAACACAGCTTCCTTCTGTGCAGCTAACAACCTTTCATTCAAACTGCTCTTAACTTCAATGCTCTTCGCATTGATCCTTATCGGCTTCACTCTTTCCTTCCTGCTTAATGCATCTGCGACTACATTGGCCTTGCCTGGATGGTACGTTATTTCACAATCATAATCGTTCAAGGTTTCCATCCATCGTCGCTGCCTCATGTTCAAATCCTTCTGATTGAACAGGTGTTGAAGGCTCTTGTGGTCGGAATAGATTACACACTTCGTCCCATACAGATAATGCCTCCAAAGCTTAAGTGCAAATACAACGGCACCCAATTCCAAGTCATGGGTGGTGTAATTCTTTTCGTGCACCTTTAATTGTCGTGAAGCATAGGCTATGACCTTGCCCTTTTGCATTAACACACAACCCATTCCGGTGTGTGATGCATCACAATACACCACAAATTCTTCAATGCCTTCAGGTAGGGCTAGAACTGGTGCGTTACTCAACTTCTGCTTCAAGATATCAAAAGATTCTTGCTGCTTAGGTCCCCAATTAAACTTAATGTTCTTACGTGTTAACGACGTTAAGGGTGCAGCAATTCTTGAGAAGTTTTCAATAAAACGCCTATAGTATCCAGCCAAACCTAGGAAGCTACGAATCTCTGAAGGTGTCTTTGGTTCCTGCCAGTTCATGAGAGCTTCTATCTTTGCGGGATCCACTTGAATTCCACGCTCACTCACAACGTGTCCAAGGAACTGGACTTCGCGAAGCCAAAATTCACACATTGAAAACTTGGCATAGAGCTTCTCTTGATGGAGCAGCTTAAGAATGCACCGAAGATGCCTCTCATGGTCAGCTCGGTTCTTTGAGTAGATGAGGATGTCATCAATGAAGACGATGACAAATTTATCCAGATAAGGCTTGCATACGCGATTCATGAGATCCATGAATGCGGCAGGTGCGTTAGTGAGCCCAAAAGGCATCACTAGGAGCTCGTAGTGACCATAACGAGTCCTAAACGCAGTCTTATGTACATCCTCCTCCTTAACTTTCAATTGATGATAGCCTGACCTGAGATCTATCTTAGAAAAGTAACTCGCTCCCTGTAGCTGGTCGAATAGATCATCGATTCTAGGCAAAGGATATCTGTTCTTGATAGTAACCTTGTTTAGCTCACGGTAATCAATGCATAGACGCATTAATCCATCCTTCTTTTTAACAAACAGAATTGGCGCTCCCCATGGAGATAAACTAGGTCTAATAAAACCTTTAGCCAGTAAATCATCTAGCTGTGTCCTTAATTCCTTCATCTCCGTTGGTGCTAATCTATATGGTGCTCTGGCTACTGGTGCAGCTCCGGGAATGATGTCAATCTTGAATTCCACCTGCCTATCTGGTGGCAAACCAGGTAGTTCTTCTGGAAAAACCTCAGGATAGTCAGAAATGACCGGTATGTCTTCGATCCTGGGCTTCTTCTCGCCAATAGTTACTTGTGCCATATAAATGACACAACCCTTACTCGTGCATCCGGATGCCTTAAGCATGGCCACTTGCTCTGACAATCCGTGTTGAGTATCTCCCTGAATAGTGAGTGGCTCACCAGATGGGGTCTTGATTACTACCTGCTTCTTGTTGCACACTATCTGGGCTTGGTTTCGCGATAACCAATCCATTCCTATTACTACATCAAAGCCTGCTAATTTGAACGGGAGGAGGGACAGAGGAAAAGAGTGGTTCCTAATGGATATGGCACATCCATCTAGCACAGTCGAGACGGTTTCTAAAGTCCCATCTGCTAACTCTACCTCATAATTTACTTTCAAGGCTTTAATAGGCAATCTTAATAATTCACAGAATTTATCATCTACAAAGGATTTATCTGCTCCAGAATCAAATAATACCCTTGCGTAAACGTCATTAATGAGAAACGTACCAGTTATGACGTTATCATTTTGGATGGCCTCCTGCACATTCATCTGGAAGACCCTAGCGTTGGTCTTCTTCCCTTCCTCAGCCTTCTTTACTATCTTTGGGCAATTGGTCTTGATGTGCCCTTTCTCATTGCAACTGTAACAAGTTGCATCCTTCAACTTTTTGCACTCAAGAGTTCGGTGCTCAGTGGACTTGCATATCCCACATGCCTTAGGTTGGGATTTCTGCTCATACCTGCACCTCCCGAAGTGGTGCTTCTTGCAAACCTTGCACTTGGGCCTATCGCCCGACTGTTGATCGTTCCTCCTGGCTTCAGACCCCTTCTTACTGTCACGGTTCCCTCTATGCTTCTTGCCTGACCGACGTGAATTTTCATCTTCACGTTTCCTCTTTTCAGAGTCCGCATTTCTTAATGATCTCTGTCTCACTGCATCTTGAGTGAGGGACAGAGACAAATCGGTTACAGATCTAAATGTGATAGGTTGGGAGGCTTTCACGCTGGCTTTGATTTCTGGGGCCAAATCCCCAATGAAGCGCGCGATCCTCTTGGGTTCCGGGGTTACCAGGTAAGGAACCAATCTGGACAAAGTGTTGAAACTGGTGAGGTATGCCTGGCAGTCTAGGTTCTTCATAACCAGGGATAGAAAATCAGACTCTATCCGCTCAACCTCATGCCGAGGGCAGTAGTTATCCTTGATAAGAGCAACAAATTGCTCCCATGACATATTATACAAGGCAACCTTTCCAGAGGCCTGGATCAAAGCTCCCCACCAAGCTAGAGCCTCACCCTTGAAAGACTGGGATGCAAACTTAACCATATCCCTTTCAGCGCAACCACTGATGTCTACAACTGTCTCTATTTCATCAAGCCATGTCATACAGTCTACTGCTCCTTTTTCCCCAGTAAAATCCCGGGGTTTACAAGACACAAAATATTTATACGTGCAACCCTTAGCACGCGGAGCATCGTCAAACACAATCTTCTTGGGGTGAACAATGTTTTCATTTGAGGAAAGTCGGTCATCATCTTTCTTAGATTTGGGTGGAGTAGGTGGTGGTTTGTTGTGAGCCTCAGAATGATTCTTTGGTTTAGCATGCGGTGTAGGTAGGGTTCTACTACGGGTCTCACTGTACTCACTGTACTGTCGTTCCAAGGCTTTCGCAACCGCATCATTCACAATTGCTTTCAGCTCAGCACCCGTTACTAAGAATTTAGCATCATCACGGTTTCCTACCGGATGGCTATTGACTTCACCCGATCCAGCCATGTAGCTTCAATTGCTACATATAAATGATGGACAAGGTTTTTACTTAAAGGCTCTTACAGTGTTTTATGTTTTATTAACCAAGGTTTTAAATTGCCATTTCAGGTTAATTTGTTAGAATCTTAGGATTTTATCATCATCCTATGATACTCTATTATTAGCACATAAGGCCTAGTCACAGGGACAGTTTTTAATAAACCCGGATTTTATAGTATCTAGGTGTTTTAGGTTTGAATCGTAGTTCATTACCATTTATTAACAGGGAGTCACAAGTTACCACTGTCCTTAGTCACGGAGGACATTCAATTATTGTCCACAGGCACTTCGCCTCGAAGAAGCGGTTAAATAATTAAGGGAATTTAAAATTAACCCTTTAATAAGGATGGCCTGTGTGACTTTACTGATTCACAGTTTGCCTAAAAGGTTAACATACTAACAGATGTTAACAATAATTGGAATCTATTATGTGGGTTATACCATCTTGGCCATGTTTGCAACAATGCTAAGGCTAGGTCTTACCCCTAAGATTCTCTTAATAATTAACGTAGAATGGTCCTAAATTGAGATGTTAATTATGGATCTTAACCTAATTATGGAACTACCATTTTGGCCTTGTTTTATTAATCAAAAGGCTAGGTCTCTGTTCTCTTTAGATTTTACCAATTCAATATAACGGCAGATCTTTTTAAATTTCACTTATTTTCAGGTTTTATGCATATAATTATCAATAATAAATAAAGATGAAAATTTAACTAGAACATCTCATAATTGTTTTAAACAAGTACAACATTTGCCCAAAACGGGACTTCTACGAAAATAAATGCCCACGCAGGGGCGGGGAATGAAACAAACCCACGCAGAGGTTAACTAACCAAACATGCTCACGCAGGAGCAGAGTACAAATGACAAGCTCACGCAGGAGCTGAATACTGAAGCAAAAGTCCACGCAGGGACTGAATTACAACTAAATAAAAAAATAACAAGGATCTTCAATAGTCCCTCCTTTTGGACTTTCCCTTGATCAGATCTGATAGTCCCTTGAAGAATCATCTGTTGTGTCTGCGCTCAGTCTGAATCTCCCGTTCACAATGGTCTAATCTCTCAAGGACTTCCTGCTGGCGCTCTGGAGGAATTATCTGTGGCTGCGGCGGCTGATACACAGGTGGAGGAGGCGGCGGATGCTGGTACCCATAAGTCGGGTAGCCAGTGGTCCATAGACCACCATAAGGCCCCTTTGGGTGACTAGCGTTGTAATCCCATGCTTCCTGATATGGATCCACACTAGCGTAGTTGTAGTTGTAGTGGGTATGCGCCGGCTGCTCAAAAGGATTATACGCCGCTGAGCCAGCGTATGCAGGGATTGGGTTATCGAAACCCAACGGTGGTGCCGCAGGTACTGAGTTGATTTCTGGAATGGGGCTTGATGGACCTCCCATCTGTGGGTCTTCTTCCTCCTGTAGTGGCGGGTAATGGCTGCCACTTGAAGGCTGAGGAGTACTGATACGAACTCCTCCTCGCACAGACATTCGTGCATTCGACCTTCTCCGCCTCGGTGGCTCCGGAGGCGGCTGCTGTTCCACTGGTGGTGGTGGTGGCGGAGTGACTGCCACAATCGTTGATCCTCAGAAGGATCTTGCTGCTGCTGTTGCTGATACGGGGACGAGTGCTCAGAGGGCGTGAAGTACCAGTCCCACTACTTGAACCTCTCTTGATAACTATCCGGACCGCGGTACGGTGATCCGTGGAAAGATGACCCATCTGAGATTTCGATGGGGTGGTTCGGCGTTCCTGTAGCAGGCTCCATTGGATCAGTATCCTCGTCCATGTCATTTTCCCCAGAGAAGTGGTCTTCCGGTCCGAGTGGGTTAAAACCCATGGGTTCTGGAAGCATGTTGGCCGGGTTGAATCGGCTTTGGAAAACTGGGGTTGGGTCACCAAAGGAATGGTGGGAGTTGGATCTCTGCAAAGGTATGAAAGAGGGTGGTTGCTGGTTGAGCTCATTTTCCGATTGGGGCCCAAAGGAGTGCTGGTAAGAAGGTGAAGAGCTGAGGGAAACTGACCGTCTCCCGGGTTCAACATAGAGCCTCCACGGCTCTTGTGGACTAGTGCTCATGGTGATGGACGGGGTACGCCGGTGCGAAGGCCCGGCTTCGTGATCGTGACCCGTGACTGGTCCTTTGCCTCGACCGCGAAGAAATCTTGGTGGCATGTTGACCTGCATACAAGTTTTAGATAACAACAACAACATATATAAAATAAACCCAAAATAAAATAAAACGAAACAGAGTTTGTCCTATGTTCTTTGTCTAGACTCGGAACTCGAAGAATGTGCAATTTGTGCACTGAGATTTAAACACAAAAGGCTAGTGTTTAATTCACTCAGTGTTGGCTCTGATACCAACCTATCACACCCCGAATTTCCACGTGTCACCGGTGGGCCCGGTGGGGGATTATCGTGACGTAGTTGATATCATCATTGTCAAACAACACAAATTATAATGCACAGCGGAAGCAATAAAATAGATTTACTTCAACCATCAAATGTAATATCTAAGTATCACAAGTAGTCGAAATAGATCCACAGGCGGATCGAAATAAAAAGGAGAAAATTGTTCAACAGATAAATGCATCCCAAAGTTTGCGAGACTCTATGATGCTAAGGAGAAGCCAGCCTATTCCGCGTAGATCCTGCACTTAATCTTTTTGGGGAAAATACGTCAGTTTGCACTGGTAAATACAATTTAACCGACTCATTTTGAAAAGGTTTAAAAATTGATTTGAATGCACAAGGCACAAAACATTTTATAACTTGGGAGTAATTAATCAAAGTTAAACTTGTAAAAGAATTACATGTTCGTTATGCGTTCAGTTGCCCGGGTCGTGCCGGGTTTAAGGTTAATTGACACACCACTCAGTATAAATCCGCGGCGGGAAGCCAACGATTATACCTTAATAAATATGGACACATTACCGGGTGTACGCCTACACCCGGGTGTCAAGGTCGTGGCCATTTCTTAAAATGATGCCAAGGATATCCGGGACATGGTCATTAATCTCCCAAAGGCGTAAAACAAACAAAACCAGTTTTCAAACGGGTCACATTGATAATACCCAACTACTAATGAGTTAGGGTCAATTGCCCGACCAAGCAGTATTTTATATACCGTACCCCCAAGCCCATATAAGGGAAAATAAGTTAAAAGTATTTACCTGAGCAAGTATAAACCACAAAAGCAAAATGCAAGTGTCTTTTACTGGGCTCCTATTCTAGAACGAAGGTTTATAATAACCTATTAGAATCCTAACCGGTCTTTTATCATAGCCTAAGCTTAGACCGGTTAGTTTCGAAGGATAAATACGGTTTAATCGCGAGGAAGGCGAAAACCGAAAATGAATGTGACTTAGACCCTACAAGTTTGGAGACTTGTATATTATGGGTAAACTAAATACATTCTGAATTTAGAGACTAAGATGATACGGTTTGACCCGCTTCGGCTAATGTGCATAAACTAGTCACATATGCCGATCCGAACGCGAAAGTGCGTAACGGGTAACCATATAAATCATATACAAGTTTCCTGAGATTATATGCACCAATTATGTTGTAATATCAGTAAGATATGTCCTATTATGCCCCAAATGATTTTGAACTCCAATTACGCCCCTTAAGGGCATTTTGGTAATTTTACATAAGCTTAAAAGGTTAAAACCGGAAATCTGAGTTCTCAACTTTAGTTTACTGTTATGATATAAAATTTTACTAATTATATCAGTAGGTATTAAACCTTATGTATATAAACTAGTTTTAACATATACTATGTCGTAAAAATGCCTAAAAGGCGATTTGGAGCCCTTTCCGGGTTTTAAAAGAAAAGCTGATATTTTTATAATTTCAGAAGGCTCAAAATAATATATTTAACATAACAAATCAGTAGAAAAAGGTTTGGGGTCAAAAGGTTTTGTAAAACTCATTTTATGGTCTACAAGGGCAAAACCGGCATAAGCTGCATTAAGCTTAAAACCTTAGGTTATGCTTAGCCTAAAAATAAATAAAAATCTTTAAAATTCCCAAAATATTATTATATAACAGTGGGTATAAAGTTTTGATACAAAATTTGGGTTTAGGTAGGTTACATGCTAATTACGCTAACTATTTACTAAGAAAGCTTCTAATTACGCTAACGAGCATAACTCTTAATCTAGACCTCAAACTGATGTCAAATTTTGGGTACAAGTTTATAATTCAGTAACTAAGATGTCTACCCCTTTTTATTCTCAAAAATCATGATTTATGGACATTTGGGCATAATGGTCAACATATGGGCATTTAACGGAAACATGCATACGATCAAGATATCTAATGAACCAAGTTGTATAATCACAGGAGGATATACTAACATGTTATTAGGTCCAAAAGGAGTTCTACGGCAATCTTAATCATGACTAAACCGGGCCAGAACTGAAAGTCAAAGCGAAAGTCAAACTATGCGACTTTCGGTTCCAAACCGGGTCTAAACAGAAAATTGTCGAGTTGAACATGTTCTTACATTATTTACCAAGTGACATTAATGTTAAAATAGGTTGCATGCATCCTACATTGCTAATTATAAGTTAATTCGGATTTAAGCATTCTGTTGACTTTTTAAAGTTAGCTTTGACTCGACAATTGACATGCTTAGAGTGGGAATCTGAAAATACCCTTTTAAGGGTTTGTTACCCACCTAATTACCTACTTAAAGGTATCTGTAATTCGTGATTTGACAGAGTACATTTTAATTAATCACGAAGTCAAACCTTAATTACGACGGTTTGACTTTTAGCTAATTAACTAAGCTAGAATGGATTAAGGGAGGTTAAGGGCACTTACAAGAGTCCTAAGAAGGATTAGGGACCTAATGGAAGTTGGTTGCTGTCCAGGAAAGCTCCAGAGAAGACTTGAACCAAAGTTTCAAATGAGCAAATGAAATGGTCACCACCTCATGCCCTTATATAGTGAACTAAATGGTCCAAGATTGAGACAAGGAACTCTACAAAGGTTGGGGGATCATTCCAGGTGTCCCTAGAGGGCTAAATACTGCCTAGCAAGCCCCTGAATTCCGAAACCATCTTTTTAAGTCGGTGCAACTGGTTAAACAGGCAGCTGTCCAAAATCTGCTGCCAGCGACGGTCTTACGGACCGTAAGCTTGAGGCCTTGCGGTCCGTAAGAAGCTCTTGCGGACCGTAAGCTAAAATGGCTACGGTCCGTAACCGACCTTGCTGAAAGACGCCCAGGTACCCTCCTTACGGACCGTAAGCCTGGGGCCTTGCGGTCCGTAACCGATGGTCAGAGGACAAAAATTTTGAAACTTTTAAGTCTTGACCATGCAACCTTGAAATGCCGAAACATCAGGCCTTTACTGCAGTGTAGGGTCCACCAATTCAGGTTTTTGCATGCTTGCATGAACTTTGATACCTTGGATTCTTATGATAATTTTAATTTGACGGAAACACCAAGAACAAGTCTTGGTTTCTCATGGAAATTGGACAAACTAATTAACTATCTTTGATTCCTTTAATCAAGAATTTTTATTCAATATTATAGTAGTAACAATCCTGTCAATCCTAAGTCCACATAAAAGATGGAACCTTATTTATTTGGAATAACCGGTTATCCTGTAAGATGTTTATCAAATGATTTTAAGGATCTCGGGATTTATAAAAATTTGGGTCGCTCAGAGGTGATTTAATAACATGTCGCCCGTGGGTCGTCCAGAGGTATTTTAATAACATAACGCCCTTTTTATTAAAATCCTACCATACATCTTTTTATTTGATCCGGTTTTCCTGACACGTCTGTCTCTCATGACACGTGTCTTTATTTCAATGGACAGGAATTTTCGAGGTGTTACATCTACCTGTAATATAACTCTCAATCATTTGTTAACAGACTATTTGGACCATGGTGACCAAGTGCTTACATGTCAGCTTTGTAGTGCAAAGTTATGGGCATCGGAAGGTGGAAAAGGTCGTTTAACTTTAAATAAGCTGTGTTATGGTATGTGTTGTGGGTATGGTAAAGTTCAGCTACCGCCTTTAAAGGATGCACATCCGTCTTATCAAAATTTGTTTTCTTCCTCAAATCCAAAAAGCAAGTTCTTCCTGAAGAATATAATACGATACAACTCTATGTTCTCTTTTACATCTATGGGTGGAAAGCTTGATTCTAATATCAACAAGGGCAATGCTCCATTTATATATCGTATCAGTGGCCAAAACTATCATTGCATGGGGAGTCTCAAACCTCCAGCTGGAAATGAAGCTAAATTTTGTCAGCTATACATACATGATACTGAAAATGAAATAACAAACAGGCAGGCATTATTCAGGTACGAGTGATTTCTAAGTTCCATTTTTATTCTATTAAAAAACATCTAGAAATTTAACCATTTGTAGTTCAATATCAGTTGTTAAGTACTATCACTTAATCGTTAATCCCTGATTCTCTATCCACACATTGCTACAACAGCAGTTGTTAACCATTAGTAGTTCACTATCAGTTGTTAAGTACCATTTGTGTTTTAATTACTAGCAGTGCTTACAAGTTTTTCATCAGCTGTTTCACTTAATAGGAGTTTCACTTAACAGTAGTTTCACTTAACAGTAGTTTGCTTTATTCATTTTAAATTTATAATTACAATTCATCAGTGTTTTAATGACTAGCAGTGCTTAAAAGTTCACTCTCAGTTTTTAAGTACCATCAGTGTTTTAATCACTAGCAGTGCTTAAAAGTTTTTTTCATCAGCTGTTTGTCTTAACAGTAGTTTGCGTTATTAATTCTAAATTCATCAGCTGTTGTAGGTAAACTGAAGTTTCCTACAATAAGCTCTGCCCAGCTAAGTTTCCTAGAATGACATTGGTTATAACAATTTAATAAGGCAAAACACTGTTGGATACAATTACATTTGTACACAAAGTCTAATTAACCCCATCCAATGTTCAAGACCAAACCACTGATGCCTACCAAACCACTGTTTAAGCCCAAATCTCTGAAATGTTACTTTTTTTCAACCTATTCTAAAAGTTTTGAGCTGGTATCAACAGTTGTTTACAACTGTTCTTCCTTAAAACTTAATTATTAATCACTGATTCTCTATCCACTGCTTATTACAATAGCAGTTGTTAACCTTATGTAGTTCACTATCAGTTGTTAAGTATCATCAATGTTTTAATTACTATCAGTGCTTACAAGTTTTACATCAGCTGTTTGACTTAGTACTAATCTGTTTTTCCTTAACACTTAATTACTAATAACTGATTCTCTATCCACTGCTTATTACAATAGTTATGTTATGTTAACGTTTTGTTGTTTTTTTCTTTTAACAGCAAAAGAACCAAACCTTCATCGCCTGCTGATAAAGAACTTGATGTTGAAATGATAAAGTATTTGAGGGCTTTATTAGATTCACAAAATATGTTGGTTAAGACATATAGGATGGTCAGAAACCATTTTCACCAATCTCCAGATGCCAACCTTAGTCTTCGACTAATTTATAGAAGAGAAAAAGACGGCATGACATATGACTTACCCACCACATCTGAAGTTGCTGCTTTGGTTGTCGGAGACATAAATAAAGCTATAGACCATCGTGATATTGTTTTCCAGACGCAGTCGGGAATGCTGCAGCGTATTAGCGAATTACACCCATCGTATCTTGCTATTCAATATCCGTTACTTTTTCCATATGGTGATGATGGTTATAGAGTTGATATTCCTCATAGAGATTTTATGTCCACACAAAAGAAAATAAAACCAAAGTGCACAATGAGAGAATTTTTTTCATATAGGATCCAAGATAGAACTTATGGCTTTTCCTTAATTTTAAATGGGCGAAGGTTGTTACAACAGTTTTTGGTTGATGCGTACACAATGATTGAGAGCGAAAGATTAAATTACATTCGTAGGCAACAAGCGAACCTTCACTCTGAAACATTTGAGAATCTTCAAAAGTATAAATCTAAAGGTAAGGAAGTTTTAACAGATACCGGAAAGCCTGTTATACTTCCTTCTTCATTTACTGGTGGTGCAAGACTCATGCAACAAAATTACCTCGATGCAATGGCCTTATGTAAGTGGTTTGGGTACCCTGATTTCTTCATAACTATAACATGTAATCCTAAGTGGCCTGAAGTAAAAATATTTCTAAAAGATTCAACCATCAAAGCCGAAGACAGGCCTGACATATTATGTCGATTGTTTAAAAGGAAGCTTGATTCCTTAATCAAAGATTTTAAGGATTTCAAGTATTTTGGTGAGATTAATGCTGGTAGGTTATTTTGTTTTCACAGCTTATCCTCTGATGTATATTTTTTAATCAAGGTTATTAACTAATAAATTTATTTATTCTTCCTTTTTATTTAGTTGTTTATACAGTAGAATTTCAAAAGCGTGGTCTTCCTCATGCACATATGCTTATTCATGAAGGTCGATCACAAACTTCCAACCATTGATCATATAGATCCATTTATTTCTGCTGAGATTCCCGATAAAGAAGAAGATCCTGAACTTTATTATCTATTCTTATGTTCCCATTAAAGTCAACCCACTATTAGATAAATATCAACCCTTAGATCAATATGAGGTAAAATCTGGACCGTAATAATTCAAGAAAACCTTCTAGAAGCAGAGGTTGAGAGCGGTTATCCTTTCCTTCGGTTTCTCCCCACGTCGCCGGTCAAACCCATTCTTCTTCTCTTCTCTGCTCAAAAACAATTCGTAGTTTCCCCAATTTGGATTTCGGTTCCCCAAGCACTGGAGCCTATTAAAAAATCCACTCATCTTACAATCCTTTAGAGTGGTTTGATTTCATAAGATTAAACTGGTGGTGGATTGGTGTTCGGATTTTCTCTCGCCGCTGCTCTGACCAGGTTTTTTCAATCGAAATCGACAACGATGGTGGACTTGAAACCGATAATAGTTAGGTTTTGTTGAATAAAAGGGGTTTTTTCATCGATTGGTATGTTTTACTTGCGTATTCATCATAGTTATTGGCCAATTTTTATAAATCAATTTTGTGTTTATGTTTTTGCAGCTTTAGGGTTTTAATTTTTGAGTTAAGTGAAATGCCAGGTTATATCTTTGTCAAGGTATGTCATTTTGCATTGTTAAATTCTAAGAAAACATCCCCGATGTATATTACAAGGTTGAATATAATCTGTTCCTTATTTTTTCTATGTATGTAAGATGGTGACCATCCAGTGAGTGAGAAGGGGTTAGGGCGAAATGCGAGTTCATTGAAATTAGTTCAAATTGCATAAAACCATAACTGTTGAAATGAAAATAGTTGCAATTTTGATGGGAAATTTCTTACAAATTGGTGACATGGTCTGTGCAGGGGGCATGTTCAAATGCACTTGACCACATTGAAATCTTAGGAAGCTGAGGATCTGAGGTACTATGAGATCGCATATTTTAAGCTGAGGTACTAAGTTTGTTAACCTGATTCTTTTTTAAGTGCTTTTATTACACTTGAAATCAGTTTTTTTCGTTTAATTTCATAAAGAGAGTGATAGCCTGGAGATCATTTATATGGGCCCATCTTTAGTCCCTACAAATCGCATTTTCACCGTAAACTCAGTGAGGGGTTGACTTTGTCTGTCTACCTACTGGTAAATTGTCCTCTTACAATAATATATGATGCTTACTTTTTTTAACGGCATAGAACGACGTGCCAACCACCGTGACACCGGGTGCTGTGGCCAAGGTCGACTACTCGACCACCGCCAGCCCCTTGGCTCTCCTAGATGCGTGGAAACCCGACCTCCACCCGCCCGAAGGGTTTAAATAGAGTCAATTAGGGCATAAATCTTGCTTTTGTCCTTGTATGCCTGTTGTTTTCGCCTACACTATCTCTTTTTCAGCAGCAGTTAATTTCAAGTCAAAAAAATGCAGAACCATTCATCAGGAAGGGTTTGGGTCGCATAGTCATGAAGTGGCCAAGGGTTACGTGAGGAGGGATTTGAGGCCGAAGGATCGAAGTTTCAGTGAGCAAATTACGTTGTTTTGTTCATAGAATTATACCAAGAATCTGAGGTTTGATTTCAGTTCTTCGTCTCATGACTTCCGAATTATAAATACTAATGTTCCCACTAACTAAAAACTGATTTTGGATCCTGACCGTCTGATCAAGCTGAGATGAGATCTCAGCCATTTAAACTACATATTTTCTTCTGGAAGCAGAGGTTACCGGAGGTTACAGGCAGGTTGGAGGTTTGAGTTTCCAGTTTCGCATTTTATCTGCCATCCAAAATCTCGGAATGATTACAGCCTCTCTTCATCATATGCATGATCCTTTTTTTCCCTCTGTAGTTTCAGCCTCTGAAGGTATGTTTGGATTATCGTTGAATCATGAGCTTTTTTCCATTGATTGATACGTTTCACTTGTGTATTAATCATAGTTATGAAATTTACTGTCAATTTTGTATCGATTTGCATATTTAGGGTTTTAATTTTCGAGTTTTGTGATATCAGTTAGCCATTAATCATCCCTCTGATCTGAGGCCTAGCGAACAAATTGAGGTCCGCTGTAACCGTAAGGTTGCCACTGCTCATATTACTGAAAATCGCACATTCATATTATTACGAGTAAAGTGAGTTCATAGTATTACTTTCCTATGTGCACATACGTAGGTTTATATTGAAGTTAATGACATTCCCAGATTCATACCTCACCGAAGATCCTTTCAGAAAAGAGAGTAAAATCTCATCATACATGTGAAGAAATATCTCAAAACCATCAAGCTCATGAACAATTATTGCGACATCTTCAGGTACTTGTATACTTTTTTTCTACATCTCATAATCAATGTAGTATATAAGCATGATTCCAGAGAGTTGGGGTTTAACTATTATTTTATATATTCCAGTAATTCATATACAATTGATTCTCCTAGGCTCTAAATAGTTCTCATATTTGTAGGCTCAAAATCATGAGTTTGCTAGCATCTTCAATATAGAGGACTACAGAGGTAACTTTTTCATTTAGATACGCGATATGGTTTACCGTGGGGACACGGAGAGGTCCCGTAAGCCGGTGTTATGCCCCTCCATGGAGAAACCCGATGGGTTCCGATCCGTGTACGGCCTCACAGCCGTGCCTACAGCTACCCAATCCCAATCATGTTAAAGGCGGCACAATGGGCGGGCTCGGTGGGTTATTTTTTATATGGTCCGATTGGGTTGAACGGTAAACACGTTTTCTTTTCATTTATTTAATTGATTATAAAATTATATTGTGCATATATGATTAAAAAACAATATCATTACGATAATTATTCTTAATTTTAAATGAAGTAATTTAGGATTTAGTATTAAAGATATGTGCTATGGGTCAATTGCTACATTCACCCGTTCGACGTGTTCCATCTTTAGCTAATATTTCAAAAAAATAACCCAATAAACCTGTTGATAGGTAAATGGATCAAAATTGCCACCTCTATCTTGTGTTACATTCCCATTCATCACATTAAGTTCAAATTTTCTTGACCCAGGTGATGCGTGTGAAAGCTATTGATGCGTGTGAAAGCTATTGGAATTGCTTTGAAGCTTACTTTACCGTAATTGTTTTGCTATGTATCATCACTCAATTATTAAAATAAGGTAATGGTTATTTCTTAGAATGAATCAGTGTGCATTATTTATTAATATGTGGCCAAACTTTTTGGTTGACTTATGTAGAAAGTCAAATTGAAGGGATTGTTAAGCTCGCATGTACAAAATTATCTTACTGAGGAGTTTATTAATTTCATCTTACAGGATTGGGATGGGTAAAATCCTCCTCAGATTATAACAAAACTATGTGGCTTTGTGACAATCCTTTTTGGAACATTCATACACAAAACCAAAGACATGGTTGATGGTATGGTGCTTTACTTCTTTGAGTCTATTATATATTTTTAAAACTGCTTAAACTTACAAAAAACTGCTTAAACTTACAATCTTGGCAAGTGTGATCATGACATCTGGACAGTTAAAAGTTTTGATTATGATTAGGCTAGATATATGCATTAGCAGTTAATTTTTTTTATGTATATGTGATTAGGAAGTAGGATTGTAATTCCATCTGTTATACACATATTGAAAGCCACCAAATGTACTCACATTTATTTTTTTCACTCTTATTCTATGCTTGGTATATTTGGGGACATAGGCAAAATTTCTTAGATAGAATTTCCTATATATCTTTATGGCTATGAGGATTTAAAGCCTCTTGATTATGTATCAGAGATTGTTCTACATAGAAGAAAAAACGAGGACCGGGAATTAGAAGAAATGAGCAGTTGGAACAACGTTTCAAGAAATCGAAAAGTGATAATTTCGTTATCACGATGTCCAGGCAGTGTGATCGAGTAATTTTGCCTTTTAATATTGTTCTTTTTTTTTCTGATCAACGGCCTACTTCTTGGTAATAATAAGGTTTATACTCGGACTAGCATTTGATGTAATGTTTTTGTTTATAATCATTATGCACTTGATGCAAGTTTTTGTTTAGAATCAAAAACCCATTTTAGCAGCCCAATTGGAAACTTGACTACCGATTACATTGACCTTAGTTAACCCAAACGGAACCTACTTAGGGTTTTTGTTAGAATGCAAAGATAAAAACATATGTTATTATACCGTTGATATGCCCGTCCACCGGACGGGTATAGAACTAGTTCTCTTGTGACTGATTATATGATTCATGGTCCGTGTGGGAATGCTAATTTGAATTGTCCTTGCATGGTTGATAAAAGATGTTCAAAAAACTTTCCGAAGAAATTCACACCACATACAACTATTGATTCAAATGGTTTTCCTGTATACAGAAGAAGAGATTCAGGTCATACAGTTATAAAATCTGGTGTTAGATTAGACAACATAAATGTTGTTCCTTATAACAAAAGGATTTTGAAAAGATAGCAAGCACACATTAATGTTGAATGGTGTAATCAAGCCGGTTCAGTGAAATATTTGTTCAAGTACATCAACAAAGGTCCTGATATGGCTAATGCGGTAGTTTTTGGTGATACAAGTTCAACCATCAAAGAAAAGCCGAAAGACGAGATCAAGGAGTATTATGATTGTAGATATATTTCAGCTTGTGAGGCATCGTGGAGAATATTCTCTAATGAGGTTCACTATAGGTATCCTGCTGTTATGAGGCTTCCCTTTCATTTGCCCGGCCAACAGAATGTTGTGTATGGTGCTGATGACGATATTGATAATGTTTTAAGCAAGCCTTCTGTTGCTTCTTCAATATTTATGCAATGGATGAAGTTGAACGAGACAAATGAAGATGCTAGAAAGCTAACTTATGTTGAGTTTCCTTCCAAATTTGTTTGGATACTTAAAGATAGATGTTGGCAGGTACGTAAGTTGTACCAGTGTGTTGGCCTGATTCATTCTGTATCTCCTGCTTTGGGCGAACCTTATTTTTTGAGGATACTACTGAATAAAGTTAAAGGACCTAGATCATTTGAGGAGATACGTACAGTTAACGGTCAATTATTCCTGACTTTTAGAGATGCTTGCTATGCGATGGGACTTTTAGATGATGACAATGAATACGTTGAGGCCATTAAAGAAGCAAGTTTTGAAGGACATGCTGGGTATCTTCGAGCGTTATTTGCTACCCTGCTTTTGTCAAATACTCTATCTCGGCCAGAATTTGTTTGGGAGAATACGTGGAAATACTTAGCTGATGATATTGTTTATAGACGTCAAAAAGAAACAAATATTTCAGGCTCTGATCTTTTTTTTATTTCATATACTACATTTTGATTTTTTATTTAATAATCTTAATTTTTTTATTTGCTAGGTTTAGTGCTTCCTGAACATCAGATTAAGAAACTTACTTTGTTGAAAATTGAAAACTATTTAATTTCCAATGGTTCATCATTACGAAGGTTTGCCACTATGCCGTACCCTGATGATGATTCCTTACGTGATGCTTCTAATCGTCTGATCAATGAAGAGCTGTCACATGACCTAGATGAAGTACAAGCTGAGTTTAACAGGTTGCATCAATCTCTTACAGATGAACAACGAGCGGTTTTTGATGAAATAATGGAAGCAGTTGTAGGGCGTAAAGGAGGCCTTTTTTTGTCTATGGTTATGGTGGAACTGGAAAAACCTTTTTATGGAAGACTTTGGCTTCAGCTGTTCGAAGGATAACTTTTTTTGTCTATGGTTATGGCGTAAAGGAGGCCTTTTTTTGTCTATGGTTATGGTGGAACTGGAAATGGAGTAGTTTTAAATGTGGCTTCAAGTGGTATTGCGTCGTTATTACTTTCCCGTGGAAGGATAACTCATTCTCGGTTCCATATTCCCATTAATCTAACAGAAGATTCAATGTGCAATATTAAGCCAAATAGTGATATTGCGAGATTATTAAAGGAAACCCAATTAATAATATGGGATGAAGCACCGATGGTACACAAACATGCGTTTGAAGCTTTAGATAGGACCATGACCGACGTATTTTCGGAAGGTAGGAGTATTCGTTCGGATATTCCTTTTGGTGGTAAAGTTATTGTATTTGGTGGTGACTTTAGACAAATACTACCTGTTATCCCTAATAGTACTAGACAAGAAATTGTTAGTGCTTCTTTAAGCTCTTCATACATATGGGCAAAATGCAGACTCTTATGGCTGACTAAAAACATGCGTTTAACTATTGGAGCTCAAAGTTCGAATATGAAGTCTATCAGAGAATTTGCAAAATGGCTTATTGATATTGGTGAAGGAAACGTTGGAGATGATAATGATGGTGACGCCATTATAGAGATACCAGATGATTTACTGATCACCGATATTTGTGACCCAATACAAAGTTTAATTGACTTTGTATATCCTTCAGTTATTCAACAATTTAGGATTGCTGGATTTTTTTCTGAGCGAGCAATTCTAGCACCCAAAAATGAGGTAGTTCATGAAATTAATGATCGATTGCTTTCGTTATTTCCTGGTGATGCGAAAGAGTATCTGAGTTCTGATAGTATATGTCAAACTGAACAAATTCTTGATTCTTTTCAACAAAGCTTATACTCAACAGAAAATTTGAATGCTCTTAAGATTTCTGGCTTGCCTAATCACAGATTAGTTCTTAAAGTTGGTGTTCCTGTGATGCTTCTTCGAAACATTGATCAACAGAAAGGGTTATGTAACGGTTCAAGGCTTCAAATTACTTTTCTTGCTAAACGAGTTATAGAAGCTGAAGTAATATCTGGTGGGAACATTGGCACAAGAGTTTTTATTCCAAGGATTAATATGATTCTGTCTGACAAAAAAATACCTTTTCAATTTCAACGAAGACAATTTCCGTTATCAGTTTGTTTTGCTATGACAATTAACAAGAGTCAAGGACAATCGTTATCAAAGGTTGGTCTTTATTTGAAAGATCATGTCTTCACTCATGGTCAGTTGTATGTTGCATTATCAAGGGTCAAGACCAGAGAAGGCGTTAAAATACTAATACTCGACGCTGATGGAAAACCAACAAATAAGACTTCTAATGTTGTTTACAAAGAAGTTTTTACTAGCTTGTAATCATTTTGAGGAATGTTAAAACGCTGTTTAATCAAAGTCAAACTACTTATGTTGAAAGCTAATTATAATAGATAAAACACTGTTTGACCAATGTTAAAATGTTGTTTGAGCAAAGTCTGTTTGACCAAAGTCAAACTACTTTTGTTAAAAGCTGCTTGATAAAACACTGTTTGACCAAAGCCTGTTTAACCAAAGCCTGTTTGACCAAAGTCAAACTACTTATGTTAAAAAGTACATATAATAGATAAAACTAGATTTTCCCTCGGCATTGCTTCTTGAGGTCATGAAAGTTACTTATGTTAAAACCTAATTATTATTAATACATGATTCAAAGCATTCAAATTATATGTTATTTCTATGGTTTTGCTATACTAAAAATTATTTTTCTTTGTTAATTTGAATACCAAATTAATTCAACTAATCATGTACTTTACTCTTCTATCTCAATGTAAATGTAAATAACAAATTCAATAAGGGGTGTATGTGTAAATATTTTTCATTAGTTGAAAATATGGGAAGAGAAAAACACAATCGTCACTATTTCTTCATCATCATTACACATCAAACATCTATCATCTCTTCTTTCAAAAATCTCTTCTCCCCAGTCATTTTTTAGGGTTTCAATTTTGTTTTCCTCCGTCTTCTACACTTCAATCACCTGAGGTTTTATTATTTCTTCTTCAGCAACTGGTATTTACATTTCAATTGTAATGAACTTTATATTGTTTAATTTATGTTAATTTAAATCCTATCTTGCTACTAATACGATTTTAAATGTTTATTGCTATACATTCAAGAAGGGTTTACTTATGTGTTTGAATCATTTGTTGAGAACATGTTAAAATAATTCTTATTTGCCGAATAGTTTTAACTCATACTTTGTTTCTATGAATAATTTCACTATATACTTTGTTAATACAAAAAGTTAATGTTCATTTTCGAGGACAACTTTTTAATTACAGTCTTTTAACATCTTTACTGATTCAGGTTTTATGATGCATACTACATTTGTAAGTTTCTTCATAACCCAGAATCTTTGAAACTGGTATGACATGTTTTTACATACATAATTTATTTTATTGAGATATTTATTTAACAGTTCTTATGGTTTATATTTTCTTACACTATTTAAAAATTATATACAGGATGTACCTATATTCTTTGCTAATCAAAATTGGGGAGATTGTTGGCAAAAAAGTAGGTTGCAAATATTTCATGAGTCTGGTAAAAAAATGGGTTGTTAGGGTCAGAACAGAAAATTCAACGCCGATAATAACTGACGGTTGGGACATTGTTGTTAAAGATCTCAATTTGCCGAGGGATACTTTGTTGGTTTTCAAACCATTAGGTGATTTTGGACTTGAACTTTCCTGTTATGTTAATGGCATGTGTGGGGAATCTTATTTCACCTTTAATCGTTATACAAGATTTGGTTTTACGGTATGAGTATTGATCTTAACTTCAATTCTTTTGCATCTTTAACGTGTTAACACTTATTCTCATAAGATAAATACTTCACGTTTAGTATTCATTATTTTTAATTTTATGCAGGTAATTGAAGGCTGCTACATTGAACAATTTTACGTAAACAGCCCACCAAGAGGGAAATTTCAAATCTGTTATAAGGTTCCTACTGGAATGTTGAGGTGCTTAAAGTTGATACGCACTTTGTATTTTCTAGAGGATGGCCGGAAATGTGCAATGATGTTGGGATACTTGAGGATGATTTGCTTGTGTTTAGCAGGATTGATGATTTTGTTTTTGAAGTAGTAGTTTATAGAGATGAGATTGAGATTTGCTTTTTAGAGAAACCTGAATCTAATGATGATAGTGTAGTTGAGATATCGAAGGCTGATTATGTTGATAATGCATTCAAGGTACATAAGTATTTAGCATTAGCAAGAAAAGTTTTAATTTTTTTAGCATTATATTAATTATTTCATTAATGTGTCTGTAGGTGAAGGTACAACCGTTACTCAGGTACTTGCTAAATTATTAAAATTATTTATTTTTAATTTAACACATATAAGAATTTAATGTTTTTACAACTATTAGTAATGCTGTTTACTGATGTTATATTTATTCAATAATGTATTATTTACAAGAACTTACCAACCAATGCTGAATGCACGTCCAAGAGACGCATGTCTTCACGATTGAAGAAAACCCAAGATGTAAGTTTACCATCTTAAAGATTGTTATATTACTATTGTTATTAAAGTTACTCTATGACAACAGGTTAAGAAGAAAGGTAAAGTTACTTCTGAGAGAAAGGAGGTCGTCAAGAATAGGACTAAGGGAAATGCTGCCTTACCTGTCGACACAAGTGATCATACTGGATGTTCTTCGTCTGTTCATAAAGTTAAGGTATATACTTGCCAGTTAATTAGTATATGTTATATAAACTGTTTTTTTTTGTGTGCATATATTGATCATTCCTTGAATTCACATGTATATGTTTACTTTTTCATCAAGTGGAAGAGAGCTGCCAACGTTCCGAAAAAGCTTAACCGTAGAAATAAGAGTGCAAAGACTGCAAAAAACCATTCTGGACATCCTCTTGACCCTGAGTTCTTTCATTTTGATCGCAAAGGAGACTATAGGCTGGTATACCATTTTTTATAATAAAGTAATGATTTACGTTTATTTGTCTGACTATTATTTTTTTCCACACAATACATGTAGCGTCTTCCTGCTGAAGTTGCGAGACGAGCAGGTCTTTCTCTTGATCTTCATCCTTTGAAAGTTCAAAACATGGTTGGAGTTGTGGAGGTTTATGATGTTAAGTTGGAGTTAAATGAATTGAAGCCACGTTATGTGTTGGACGGTGGGCGAAAGTTTATGACTGACAATAACTTGAGGTTTGGTGATATGTTGCATTTCACATACGTGTCTTCGCAACAGAAGATAGTATTAAATCATGTTACATTAGTTTAACAAACACATCTTAAGTCTGTTATGTTAGCAGATACTAATGATGAACTTTTTGATGGTGATGTAGGTTTTTTTGTTAAATTATTAAGTTGATGATTTGTTGCTATGTATGGCTAAGATGATAAAACACTGTTATTAGCACTTTATGTTTTAAATTTGGCCAATTAGATTATTTGTTAAATTATAGTCCTTTAAGTCATTGTTCCATTTTCTTGAATTCTATCTAGTTTTTTAAAGAACTTCAATAACAAATAGTGGTTTCAACATCTGTTTTCCTTTTGGTCAATAGTTAATGGAAACCCATGCTAGGTTCAACAGTGTTTTGAAGAGGAAAACTGTGTTAGAAGACAGTAGATCTTAACAAGTTAAATCTGTTAAGGCTTAAACCGATGTTTGGCATTTAACAAATGTTTGGCCTTTTATATCAGATTTTGGACTTAAACAGTTGTTTGACCTTAAACACATGTTTGACCTTAAACAGATGTTTTGCCTTAAACAGATGTTCTTCTTCTATATCAGATATTTGGACATAAACAGATGTTTGACCTTAAACAGATGTTTGGCCATAAACAGATGTTTGGCCTTAAACCAAACATCTGTTTAAGCTCCACATCTGTTTAACTATTTGTCAATATGTTATTGACTTTTGGTTAACATCTGTTTCAAATTTGATCAACACCTTATTTTGTAAAAGAGGTACAAAAACAAAGATTTTTTTCAAAATTCCAAATCACCCTATCATGTAAGTGCATTGATGTAAAAGTGGAAATGATATTATTCATATGGTCCTGTTGTGCTTTTGTTTATCCTCTAATATGAGTTCATGATCTAATCCGGTGATTTGAAGACATTGATGTTCAATCGAATGAGATGGTTGATTTAATGTGGTTGTATTAAAAACAAATAGTAATTAATTAATATAAATAACTTTCCCGAGCCCGGGAAGCAATCCCGGGTAAAAGCCTAGTAAATCTATAAATGAATGTAAGTTACGTGAACAGGAATACAACATAAAATTGATTCGTATAAAATCTGTTTGACTATTTTTATTTTCATAATAATATAATACTTTAAAATTACAAATTATATTATAACGTACATTAAAAGACTATTTTATTAACATCACACATCTTTGGCCCCTCAAATTTAATAATGACATATTTAACCCCTTATATTTTAATAAGGTTTTTCTTAATTTAGATTATATACTCTTACACTTTATTATAACTACTATTTTGCATTGTTGTAAAAATCGCGACTAGGTGGCGATTAATCGCTAGTCGGCCAGTAACTGAATAATTTTTCGTTAATCAATCCATTAATCGTTAGTCTAGTCGGCCATCCAAAAATCGGCGATTCCTGCAAGATTCCGTCAAAAAACCTGTATATTCTTGCCAAAACCTCTAAATTCCGGCTAGTTTCCAAACAAACCATGTGAATTCCAACAATTAATCTTATATACTTAAAAAAATGAGTTGAATAAGAGTTAACAACTAGCTATTTGAAATATTTACCTATAAAAAGGTGTATATGTATACATAAAACATAAAATTACATATAAAAAACCCGATCCGATTAATCCCGAGTAATCATGAGTCTCCACCTTACCGGCCGACTAACGACTAGCGAGTTCTCCAACCTTGCTATTTAGACCCTCAACTTTTAATTTTTTTCTTTACACTTTATTGTAGATTGTTTAGACTCCAAAGTCTAGTTTTTTTCTTTTCTTTCTACTTACTTTTTTGTCGTTTCTTTTTAGTTTTTTTTTCTCAACATAGTATTCTTCTAAATTTTGTATGTATCATGATAAGTAAGCTATTTATTTACGTTCAGAACATGCTGCGGGTATTTGTTTTTATGTTATAGCGAGCACCAATACTGTAACGAACTCAACTGATAACTTTTACGTGACCTTCGAATTTACCGCCACGTTGTTGTTTTTTTTATCATCACAGAGAATCTCATGTCGCGATTGGTTTATTTTTATCTACATAACATACCGCCACAAAACGGGGTGGTATTCAACTAGTTTACAAATAAAAAAACAAACAAACTAATAATAATAATAATAATAATAATAATAATAATAATAATAATAATAATAATAATAATAATAATAAGAGTAAACTGCAATTTTACCCCCTGGGGTTTAGGCCAATTGGCACTCTGACCCCCTCTAACGAAATAATTGTAAGATCGTGTTTCGACCCGAACGAGTCGTTCAGAGGAGTTTTGATCAGATACAGGTGCGGAAAACAAGTATCTGACTTAGAAACAGCTAGCAAATCACTTTTAACACCTTTTTGTATTGATATCTGACATATTACATCCAAATCTCACACCGGCAGCACCTCGGTATGAGTTACAAGGCAATGTTACATGGTTTCGCTCATAAGCTCCTATATATAGTGCTTGAGGTTTCGCTCCAATGTACATATCACATGAGCGAAACCATCAATGACACATAAGCGAAACTACATGTTGACACATAAGCGAAACCCATCTATGTCCCTATAAGCGAAACCCTCACCTCTGATACATACAATCTCCTGTTTTCTCGTAAAACGTGCCCTGATCTAACAATCTAAGACTAAGACTCGATACAAGACGAAGTCGACAGATGTAGTGCACCAACAAACTCCCCCTCAGATGTTAACGAGTCGTTCGTCGAGTCTTTGACAATATCATATCTACACTTCTTCAGTCTTGAACAGTCTCTGGGCTTCTCTCTCTCTATCTTCATCTCTTTCTCTTTTATCACCAACAAACTTCTTCTCTTAGTTGTTGACATCTTTAAATTCATCATTACCAACATGTACTCCCCCTCAAATATTGACTCTTCCTACATAAAACTCTACCACAAACATAAGTCTTATGATAAACATTTAAGTATATAAAACACCATTTGAAACTATCACAAACAAGTATATCAATACATTTCTGATGAACCACTTACAACTATATTGTTTTTCTTATCAAAACAACACATTCTCCCAAACTATTTGTTCATCATGTTTAGCACTTGGAATTTTGAAAATCAGCTTTTCAATATCAGTCGTCGAAAATCTTTTTGAAATTTTCAAACTTTATGCTAAAACACACCGAAAATCTTTTTGGATTTTCTGAAAGAAATTAACTGACACCACTTGTAAAGACAAAGACTACCACTAAGTGTAGAAACAACAGGATGCAGAAACAAAAATATTTACAAACCATATTTTTGTGAGTTCGTGTAAGAGGATCATATCAGTTAATGAGACGTGTCAATAACACCGTTAAGCTTCATTTCATTTTAAGTTCTAAACAATTCACTTAGATTGTCAGTATATTGATCCACTTAAATTTTCACACAAAGTTCAATAGTTCCGAGATACGATGTTAATGTTTTAGATACTTGAACTTATCCGTGTGTCCCACTACTTGAATATACTCCCGTATCCAGATCCTAATATTCAGTCTTACAGGTGAGTATACCACAGATGATATCTGTAAAGGGGTTATGTGCGAGGGCCGTGAGAGCTCAGGTCGATACTTCCATATACGCAAAGAGATGACGGCTTCGACTTTTGGCGTGTCCCCTTTAGAGGATCTTTTGATTACAACAGTAGCGACTATCAATTTTATTGTTTCATCAGCTTGCTGAGGGCGATGCTATGTTTCAAGCATTTGCGAAAAGCATTATCCGGGGACTAGGTCAGTACATCCATACAGCAGAAGTCCCGGGATAATACCCCAGATATCACTGAGCATAAAGACCTAGTATCTCAGAATAAGGGACCTTTCAAACAAGATTTCAGGGGTTACCTATATATCCAAGCAGTTTTGTTAACCCACAGAATAAGCAAGTTTGATTTTTAGGTTTATATCTCGTCACAATTTATTTAAATGTGCAAAAACCTAGTGACACATCCACAGTGAGATTGTTTATTACATTTTATCTTTACATTTCTTTAGCATGTTGTGACAGTCCACTGATGTACTATCATTTCCTCTTTTCACAACAAAACTCATTTTTGATTTTATCATGTTTTTGACTTTTTCAAATTTTCTAATGTTTTTGGATTTTCTGAAATTTTCTACTCCCCCTAAAATGCAAACACATAAAAGAAAAATGTGAAAACTAACTAAACTCTTGACCCACTTGACACAAAACTAAACAAACTATACAGAACCTGACAACCGATATCAAATTGCATCAATTCTCCATCCTCTTGGCATAAACAATCAGAACCCCCTATCAACAAACTATTTTCCCATTTAGATTTCAAAACACTTAAGTTTGTTTTAATCAAAATGGTTTTTCCGGAAAATAAGTTTGATTGATTTTACCACTTGTAGGTTTATCAATAATAAATTTGGGGATGTGGTTCATCATCTTGTCTTTCAACCAATTGTAGGAAAATGCAAGTACAAATTAATGTCCTTGATTTACCATATGCAATAGTGCACAATCAAATCTTCTAACTACTTGTAAAAACAAACACAAACAAACCTCTTTACCGTTTATATGATTGACATTACCGAATAAATCCTCAAGAAAGATGCCGATACCTGCTCCTCGCTTACCAACCTGGGAGCTCCGGCAAGTCAGGTTTTTAGTCGAAAAAATATCCACCCAAGCCTGACCAGTCTTGGGTGTCACCGAGTCACCATCACTGGGTTTCTTACCTTTCCTCTTCTTCTCATAAAATTCTTTAACCCCTTTGACTTTTCGATCAATCATCTTACCAAAGATATGTTTAACTTTGGGGTTAAAGACCTTCTCAGCATCAAACTCCTGTTTGTCATTATAAAATTGGTTAGAAATTTCAACTTTACCAATTTTCTTTGTATAATTTTCAGCCCGAAGTGATGGAAAATCCTCATCATTCACAGTCGGAACTGATTTTTCATCTTTTAAACTAGCTTCACTTTTCGAAACAATTTGTGGCTCATCTAACTTTGTGGAGTCAGATTCATCGCCAGAAGATAGCTCCTCTGATTTTGACCTATCAGAATGATCGCTAGAGCTTTTAGCAGCTTTCTTAACAACCCATTTCTGATTGTCAGATTTAGCTCTCTTTTTGTAAAATTTGTTTGAACATTCACCAATTTCAAAAGTAGAATTTTTAAACAATTTGGTTCTATCAATTGATGATTCAGACTCAACCACTTTTTCTTTGAGTTTACGAGATACTCCCTGTTTTGACTGTATTGCCTTAGAACAATCTCTGGCAATATGTCCAACAGTGTTGCATTGAAACAGGTTCTCGTATCTTTCTTTTGCTCAACCATCTTCTTCATTTCATCTTGCTTCTTTGCAAGGAACTCATTGTTTGACTGTCTCAAGAAATCTTTCTTTTCTTCTTCATCTGCTGACGTTCCTGAAACAAATGTCATTTTGGATTTAAAATCACGAACATATTTTTCATTTTTCTGTTTTTCTGTTGGAGTAAAACCAAGACCTTTCTTTTTGAAATTACCGTTATGATTTGATTTCTTTTGGAAACCAGAACCAGAACCGTAACCCTTTTTCTTGTTTAATCTTTGTTGAACTCTTGAGCTGTAAGGTTTAGGTTTACCATTAAGACATAAGCCTTTTATTTCAGAAATGTTAATTTCTGTGAGTTTGAAAACCTTGTTTATCAGTTCAGTTTTGACACCCCTTATTGGAAACTCCTCATCAGAATATAATTTGTCAGAATCATTCAAAGAGTAAGCAACTTTAAATAGTTCATCATCCAAATTAGATTTTGATAACATGAATTTTCTATCATACACTATTTTATCCTGTTTTTCTGTTTGACCCGGAGTGCTTGACTCAGACTTTGACTCTGACGCGGACTCCGACTTTGACTCTTCTGTTTCATCATTTTCTAACACATGATCCACCACTATCTTTATCAATTGAGATTGTTGATCAGTGTCAGATGATGTAAACGTGACATCAATACTTTCTGGAAGATTGACTGACGACTCCGACTCCCGCTGTAAGTTGTTGCCTTTTTGACTCTTTCATCATTTGGATTTCTAGCCAAATATCCATTTTCCAGAGGGGGTGGACACTAGTTGTAACTGACACCTTGTTTCTTACCAGATGGCGTCTTTTCAGTGTCTTTCTTCTTTTTAGTCTTTTTCACTGGAGTCTTTTCTTCAACCTTTTCTTCTGAAACTTTTTTTTCTTCAGTTACTTCATTGTCCTCAAATGCCTTCAAGCTTTCAACCATCGGATAAATCCTGTCAATGACATAAGACGAACATGAGTAACTTTTCAATAAACGATTAACTCTTTCAGTTTCAATTCTTTGAAGTTCAAGTTTCTGTTCGAGATCAGCACACTTCTCAATATAGTTGTTTACAACTTTTTGCTTGACCATAAAAGCTCCCTGAAGTGTTTTCATTGTTGTAGCCTGCTCTTCACTTGTGTCATTATACATATTCATCGCCCTGTTCAACACATCATATGATTCTTTCAATCTGTTCATGTTGTGGATCAATGAACTGTTCTGTTTCTTTACAACTTCACAATTCTCACAAGTTATTGGACTCTTCTTTGCAATGGCTTCTTCATTAATCTCGAACTTTGGAGTTTCTTTCACTTTTCTTCTCACTACCGGTACTGTCTCATCATCGCTGCTAACCAGTGTCTTTACCTTTTTCTTTTTCTTCTTTGCCTTCTCATCTTCACTGTCGCTTTCTGCCATCATCTTCAAATGTTTTTCCATTTGTCTGGCATAATATTCAGTATCATCATCTTCACTATCTTCTTCAACTTTGGCAACAAAAGCAGTGTAAGCTGTAGCTTGATCAGGAACATAATCATCCCATGTGAAATTCTCCCAACTAAAACCCTTGGGTAACTTTTCATCATCTTGATCGATCAAACAAGCTTTTCCATCAGCTGAGACATATTTATCCCAGTTAAATGACTTCTTTTCTTCCTGATTAACCACACAAGCTCTTTTTCCAGAATCTTCAATTATGGGTCTTCCATGTGCAGTTTGTGCTTGATGTTGATGCTGTTGAGATGGTTGTTGAGCAACTTGATGGTAGATGGCTTTTCGGTAGTAATCATTGTTGTTGTTAAAAGGATTCTGAGCTCCACTTGCTTCGCGGTTGGTACACTCCCTCTTAAAGTGACCTTTCTCCCTGCAACGAAAACAAGTGACTTTAGATTTGTCAAAACCTAAAGTAGAAACATTAGCCTCACGAAGATCATCTCTCCCCGTGATCTGTTTGAATTTCTCAGCTCTTCTCAATACGCTTGCCAAACACCATTTTATGTCCATCAGTTCCATCTCCTCAGCATCTATCTGGTCGTAATCTTCCTTTGTTAGCATTGGATTCCCGATACGACCTGCAACAAAACAACTATAAGATTCTAAAACCATTCTTAATAAAGACATATGGTTTTTAGCAACTTCCTCAGAGTAATCTTGATCATTTTCAAGATTTAAAACAATATTGCACTGAAGTTTTCTCCCATTTTTGTTGCTGAGATGTTCGGATCAAAAGATGGAAATGATGTGAAACTTGTTTTGCTGTTTGATCCAGATGATGAACCTCCAGAAGAATTCTTGGCATTGTAAGCACTTTCTATTTTTGGAGATAGATTTGTAGACTTCTCATTCACCCCTGCTTTGTAATACAACCCAATATCCTGTTCTCCATCGAAATCTTTCATCCGAACAATCTTTCTTTGTTCCATTTCCTGAGCTTCCAACTTCTCAATGAATTTGCTCAAAGTTAACGTGCTAAAACCCTTTTTGTTCCTGAGCATCATCAGATATGTTCCCCAAGTTTCATGTGGTAAAGCATCTACAAGCTTTTCAATTAGCTCTTCATTATCTTTGTTGATGCTTAACCTCTTCATGTTCACTAACATGCAATATCTTTCAATGATCTGTTTTGTACTCTCATTCTTTAATCCTCTAAACAAATCAAACTCCTTTTTTAAAAGTGACTTCTTATTCTTTACCATCTCCTGACTACCAACAAACTTTGATCGCAACGCTTTCCAGATTGAATATGAACTTCCGTTGTGTTGTACAAAGACCATAATATCTTCCTTCACGGCTTGTTGTAGCAGACTTAACATCATTTTCTCATTTTTATATTTCTTCTTATCATCGGCACTCATATCTTTAATCGCAACTTCCTCTTCATCATCATTTAACGGTCTCACATACTTTGTTTCAACACACTCCCAAGCGTCTAGGTAGTTAGCTTGTACCCAATTTTCGAAACGACCTTCCCAACCTTTATATTCTTCAATGTTCAATAGTTTGGGCGGTTTTTGCATTGTTCCCGTTTCATTTTCGAGCATTGTGGTTTGTGCAACAGTGATCAGGGTAACCGGAGTAGCGAATGCGTTGTACAATTCCTCGTCCATTTTTCAGATTTTAACAATTTTCCCACAACAGTCATTAAAAGCAAAATCAGAACTCTTGAATGTCCTCAAAAGCGAAATCAGCTGTCCTTAAAAGCGAAATATCAATGTTCAGAAAAGCGAAACCTCTGGTCTTGTTCACTAGAGCGAAACCAGTATGTTCAAATGAGCGAAACCTTCTGATATGGTGACACAAGAGCGAAATATGATGGTCAAATGAGCGAAATAGCAGTTTAAGTGTCGCTATGAGCGAAACCAGGGTGTTCAAATAAGCGAAATTACAGAATGTACGAATAAGCGAAACCTAATCGGGTTCAATTTTAGTCCATTTTTAGTTCGAATTTAGATCTCAAACTTTCCAGGGTTTGTTAATGTCTAATTACGTACAATCTGTGAAATTTTGAGCTGATTTTGACCGGTAAAACTTTCTGAAATGAAGAAAGAAGGTGTAGAAGTAAGAAATTATGATGAAAACCAGCAAATCTCTGCAGAACTCCTCTTCCTGAAGCTCTGATACCACTTGTAGGATCGTGTTTCGACCTGAACGAGTCGTTCAGAGGAGTTTTGACCAGATACAGGTGCGGAAAACAAGTATCTGACTTAGAAACGGCTAGCAAATCACTTTTAACACCTTTTTGTATTGATATCTGACAGATTACATCCAAATCTCACACCGGCAGCACCTCGGTGTGAGTTACAAGGCAATGTTACATGGTTTCGCTCATAAGCTCCTACATATAGTGCTTGAGGTTTCGCTCCAATGTACATGTCACATGAACGAAACCATCAATGACACATAAGCGAAACTACATGTTGACACATAAGCGAAACCCATCTATGTCCCTATAAGCGAAACCCTCACCTAAGATACATACAATCTCTTGTTTTCTCGTAAAACGTGCCCTGATCTAACAATCTAAGACTAAGACTCGATACAAGACGAAGTCGACAGATGTAGTGCACCAACAATAATTGCAATTTTACCCCCAACGTTGGTGTTATGTCGCACATTTACCCCCCGGCGTCAATTATGGTTAACAGTCAACATAACAATGTAAAGGTCAAAGGGTAAAAAGGTAATTTCCAACAAACCATTGTGTAGCTTATTCAATATAACACCCTATAAGTAAGATATCAAAGCACATTTACCCCCCCCCCCACGTTTCAAACCACCTTCTCCAGCGACACCACCTTCAGACCTTCAGCTACAGTGTCGGTTCTTTGTTGGCTGGTCCGCTACGTCATCCCCCACATGACAGGTACAATCGCCCAATGTTAGTTAACCAGGGTCGGATTTGTGTAACTGTTAGTTATTATCAAGTTATAAAGAGGGTTAGGGTCGGATTTGTGTCTGATTGAGTCTCATGTTAAACAGGGTATTAACAATTAGTCTGATTGAATCTGATTTCCATGTTAATTTTATGATGTTTTGTGTTTTTTTTACAGTTGACCCGACGATGAGCCTATCAAGCTCATCAGTGGTGGTCCACCTGGTGGTCTCCATGTTTCGTAGGCCTGTCCTCAACTTCCATTATCCACCGGAGAGTTGAGCGGATGTTTAGACTAGTAGTTATTTAGCTTTTGTTTAATATGTAGGTTAACTTAACTTAATCGAAGCCTTTATGTATATGTAGGTTAAACATGCATTTTGTCTAAAATGAAGAATGTTCCTTATGTCAGTGTTGTTGGAATCTTTTATGCATTTTATGTAAAATGATGATTTTTGGGTATGTTGTTAGCTTGGTTACCAAGTACTTAGCTGATCTAGGTCAATGTTGTTAGTAGCTTGATCAGCAGATTGATGTGCTTTGCAAAACATTAATATATGCTTGATCAACAGATTGATGTGCCTATAATGTGCCTAGTTATAAGAACAGCAGATTGATCAACAGGTATGTTTGAACTTCCCCCTCAGCAGGTATGTTTGAATGTCTATTGAATGGATCAAAATGTTAGATGATTTTGACCATGTTAGATTACACTGCAGTTAGGATCAAAATGTGCAGAAGGTTAGATGATTTTGACCATTTATGTGCAGCAGGTTAGATGTCAATTTGATGATAGTTAGTTGTCCATTTGATGATGACAGGTTAGATGTCCATTTGATTTTGACCATTTATGTGCAGCAGGTTAGATGTCCATTTGCAGATTCAGTTATGTGCATTTGCAGATTTAGATGATGACAGTTAGATGTCCATTTGATGACAACAAGTTTTATGACAGCAGGTTTGGTTTGTTTATGTGCATTTGCAGATTCAGTTATAGCATTTAGTTTCATGTCCATTTGCAGCATGTCCATTTGGATTCATGTGCATTTGCAACCATAAAACCTGTTGTTGTCTCATGTCCATTTGGTAACTTCAAACTTGTTTATCAGATTCAGATGATCCATTAGTTTGTTTATCAGCAGTTTCATGTCCATAAGCATTACAATGGTTAACTTCAAACCTGTTCAACTACACATGTTTGTATTCAAACCTGTTCTAGTATATGTGTTTATTAAGTTTGAATACAAATATTTATTAAGTTTAAATCAGATTTCTTGTGAATTTCCATGTGTAGTTGACTTTGGGTGGTGAAGGGGTAAGGTCCCAAAAACCTCATATCAAGTACTTGGTACCATACCGCAAACCTCGTATTTTAACCCTCTTTAGGCCTTGCGCGGCTGCGCACTGGTCTCACAAAGAGTTTAGAAGAAAGACAACAAATAACACCTGCGTGCTGAAAGGGAAATTATAAAGTCCTTGCGCCAATTCTCTATAACCAAGGGATAAAATCCCAGCAAATACTCCCGCTCAGAATAATACCCAGACTTGGGTATAATTTACTAAGTTGATACCACACAGTAAGGAGTCACACTGGATTATGGCAATAATCTTCTAGAAGACTCAATCGTGCACCACCAGACGGTTATAACCGTCTAGGACATGTGTCATCACTCCAGGCCATCCTGAAATCACGATGATGGCATGGAATTGGAGAGAAACCTCCACTTGACCACTTTCCACGTGGCAGCTCCCCAGCCTTTGATTGAGATCGCGATCTGTGTGCTTTCACAATCCGATCAAAAGAATTAACGGAGGGAAAATAACCGCTTACGGGGTTAGCATCTTTCGTTAATATTTCAACAATGAGTTTTCCCGCCCAAAATCCCGGCTATAAATATGACAGTAATTCAAGTATGAATTTCAAGTTACACTCACTTCACCAATACTTCTTCTTCTTCATAAACACATACTTATTCTCACGCCGGAGTCGGGTCAAGGAGAGAACCTCCCTTCTCCCCTTGACGAGGCAAACAGTGTTCTGTTTTTCAGTATTCACCGGAGAAGAAAAACTGTCCCTTCGAATCGAATGAGAGAAAATACCCTTTTATGCAGAACCTAACCCCCTGGATAATTTGATTCCGGTCATTTATCCAGTGTTTCTTCATTGGCGCCCACCGATTTCTCTATTTCATCTGTTTTTTCTCGTTTCGATTTGCTTTCCGTCAATCTCTGTTTTTATATGGCAGAGAATTCATCATTCCACCCATCAAGTCCTCGATCTGAATTCAAGGGTTTTACAGCCCAAGATGTTCAGATCGATGGAATCATGGGAATTAAAGAAAGCAACAACAGTCATTCAGAAGGAAATGACTCCATAGTACAAGCAGGAGTTCATAACCGTTTAGATCAACTCTTAGAAAGAACTCCGGAATACTGGTTAGGCAGATTCCAGATCGCTATGAACCAAATTTTCAAACAAATCAACAGATCTGAGTTACCGAATCTCAGATCTGATACTCTGAAAGAAGGTAAAGAGAAATTTGACACTACATTATTTGGACCCACAGACACCTGATCAGTGGTACATCCAATCTGGTAGTCATGACGAGATGATTCAAAAATCAGAAGATACCAAAAAAGTCGGATCCAAACAGATAAACATGGTGCAAGGAGGTCCCTCACGAAGGCCAAATAAACGAAACCATAATCAGCATTGGAGGGAACAGCAAGTCGTGTTTCCTGTTGTCCCCGAAGGCCCTCAGGAAGAACGACTAGTAATTATTACTGGCATCTTCGGCCACTACAGAACGGATTACATGTTCATAGATCCAGGAAGCTCAATGGATATCATATATGAGCAGTGTTTCAAACAACTTGATCCAGAGGACAAAGCACGCCTAGAGCCGGTCGATTTCCCTCTCACCGGTTTTTGCAACGAAGCCGTATTTTCGTTAGGGCAAATTGCATTTCCTGTGACTCTATCAGATGGCGAGCATTCGCGCACAGTCACGGTAAATTTCATGGTCATGCCAGCAACATCGCGCCACGATGTCTTGCTAGGAAGAAGGTCACAAAGAGAATTCAGCATGATCATTTTTATTCCACATGCTACGTGCGGGTTTCCAACAGAAACTGGAGTCGCAATTTTGTACTCAAGCAAGGAAGTCATGTACGTCGATGATGAGCCACCAGCAAAAATGGCCAAGCCCTCAGCACCAAATGAGCCGGAGAAATGGGTCCTAAACGAAGAATATCCAGAGCAGACAATCTTACTAGGGCACGCCATCTCACCGGCAATACGAATACAATCGAAGGAGTTGCTTTCGAACAATAAAGACATATTCGCCTGGTGCCCAGCGGAATGTTATTTTATTTTGTTTCATATATTATATTCATATACAATGATAGAAATGAAATTTAGATAAAACATCCCAATGATTTTTAAAAGAGGTACAGAATTGCCCTAAACGGGACTTGAAAGGAATAATGTTGTCCTCGAAGGGACTTAAAGATAAATATGTCCTTATGAGGACTACTAAGGAACGATCTTCAGCAAAAGGAGTTTCTTCTTCACTTTATTTCTGAATGTTTTCTCCTTGGTTGCACGTTAATCCTAGTCGCAGTACAAAGCTCAGCATTCCTAGGCTTCGGATGGGGAAATTCCCATTACGGCTTCTTTGCTTGGCGACATATAAAAAATATATAGTATTGAAAGCAATAATTCTCTGAATAGGGATGAGAGTATTCCTATGTTAAGTCTACACTCAGAAGGTCAAGGAATGTGCTACTGTGTCATTGAAATTAAACACAAAAAGGCTAGTGTTTAATTCACTCAACGTTGGCTCTGATACCAACCTGTCACACCCCGATATTTCCACGTATTACCGGTGGGCCCGGTGGGGAGTATCGTGACGTAGTTGATATCATCATAGTCAAACAACACAATTTAAATGCACAGCGGAAGCAAAAGATAAATATATTACAATCCGATAAAGAGTAATATCAAGTATTACAAATACGATTGTAAGAGATCCACAGGCGGATCAAAAGATAAAAAGAAACTTTGTTCAACAGACTTTAAGGCATCTAAGCTTGCGAGACTTTTATTTGATGCTAGGAGAGGCCAGCCTATTCCGATTAGTACCTGCACTTAGCCTTTTTGGGAAAATACGTCATTTTACACTGGTAAATAAAATTTAACTGACTCATTTTGAAAACGTTTATAAAAATTGATTTGAATGCACATGGCACAAAAGGTTTTATAAATTGGGATAATTATTTGTATATAAACTTGTAAAAGAATTACATGTTCGTTATACGTTCAGTAGCCCGGGTTGAATATCGGGTTAAAGATTAATAGACACACCACATGGTATAGTCCCGCGGCGAGTTATTCTCGTAACCAGCGGTTATACCTTATTAATTATAAATGCACTGACGGGTGTACGCCTACACCCGTGTGCTAAGATTGTGGCCATTCTATGAATAATGCCAAGGATATCCGGGACATGGTCATTAACCCCCCAAAGTCTTTAAGCAAACAAAACAATTTAAACGGGTCATTTCAATGAATTAATCATCATATAATTAAAGATTCAATGCCCGACCAAGCGGTATTTTATATACCGTACCCCAAGCCCGTATAGGGAAAATAAGTTAAAAGTATTTACCTGAGCAATTTATACAATTTATCCCAGCCGTATACCACCAAGCAAGTACAGATAGCTTTTACTGGGATCATAAATCTGGAACGAAGGTTTTTAATAACCTATTAGATTCCTAACGGGTCTTAATTAAGCTTATGCTTAGACCGGTTAGTTTTAAAGGAGGATACGGTTCAAAACGCATGATTAAGCGAGAACCGGATTAGAATGTGGTTTAGACCCGACAAGCATGTATACTTGTGTAATAAGGGTAAACTAAACACATTCTGGATTTTGAGATAAAAATGGCAAGGTTTGACCCGTTTCGGCTAATTTATGCAAACTAGTTACATAAGCCGATCCGAACGCGAAAAGTGCGTAACGGGTAACCAAAAGAGTCATGAACAGGTTTCCTAAGTTAATATGCCTTAAATATATTGTGATATCTGTAGGATACCTTCCATTATTCCCAAAACGAATTTAAAAACCAATTTATGCCCCGTAGGGGTATTTTGGTCATTTTAAAGGTTTAAGAGAGATTAAATATTATTCTGAGTTCCAGGTCTGATATAATCAGTAGAAATACTTAATTTAATAGGTTATAACAGTAGGGTATAGCATATATGTGAAATTTACTATTTATAACCAAACTATGCACCGTAGCGGTATTTTGGTAATTTCACTTAAGCTTAAAAGGTCAAAATTAGAGAATCTGAGTTTAAAACTTTTATTTACTGTTAAAATATATAAATTTACTTAAAACAACAGTAGGTATCAAGTCTTATATATTTAAAATAGTTTTTATACATACTATGCGCTTAAAACGCGTAAAAAGGCGGTTTTAAGCGATTTCCGGGTTTTTAAAGAAAAGCTGATATTTTTATCATTCCAGAAGGCTTAAAATATTTTATTTATCTTATAAAATCAGTAGTAAAAGGTTTGGGGTCAAAATGTTTTGAAAAACTCAATTTATAAGCCAAAAGGGCAAAACCGGCAATTACCGAATCAAGCTTAGAACCCTATGGTATGCTCAGCCTAAAAATAAACAAAAAACTTCAAAAATCCCAAAATATTATTTTATATCAGTAGGTAAAAAGTTTGGTATCAAAAATTTTGTTTAGATAGGATATACGCTAATTATGCCGTTTAATTAATAAAAAGCTTCTCATTTATGCTAATGAGCATAACTCCTAATCTAGACCTCAAACTGATGTCAAATTTTAGGGACAGGTTTATAAATCAGTAATAAAGATTATTGTCCTCTCACATTTTCAAAATTCTCATTTTAGGGTCAAAAAGCATAACGGTCAACATTTAGGCATTTAACGGAAACATGCATGAACTAGGATTTCTATGGAACCAAGTTTTATAACCTCGGAGGGTTATACTAACCTATAATATGGTCCTAATGGAATCCTAAGGCATATCTAAACTAAGCTAAATCGGGTCAGAACTGAAAGTCAAAGCAAAAGTCAACTTTTGCGACTTTCGGTTCCGAACCGAGCCTATACTTAGAATTGTCAGGTTGAATCATGCTTAGGCATGTTTAACTAATATTTACCAAGTTATTTAAGTGAGAAAACTGATTTTATGACTTTTATACTAAAAGTTATAAATTTTATTTAAAACTACCCGTTTGACTTTTATTTGACCCGACAATTTAACTAAGTAAACATGGTAATTAGGAGGCGCCCTATTGAGGGTTAAACACCTATCTAATTACGGTCACGTAGCCATGTTTGTTGCGAACAATGGCTTAACCGTTTTAAAGTCAAAGTGTTTATCGCAAACGCTTGACTTTCCAGTTATAAACGCTAAATATTTAAACTAAGCACGAAGGATACTTACAAAGAGTCCAAAGGACAGAAGATTACTCAAAAGGAGGTTCCCAATGACAAGGATCCTCAGATTTGAGATTGAGAGCAAGAATGAAGAAATGATGAGCAAATAGAGCCAAGATCAAGGGGGTATATATAGGTTTTTGAGAACCGTTAGGATCGTTCCTCGATAAACGGGATTCAATCTCAGCCCTACAAGTGTGCCCCTTGTTTTAGAAAACTATGGGTGCACTAAAACCAGCCCCTAGGATCAACTATGAGAGACAAGAAGCAAACCACAGCTGGTTTTCTGATTTCTGGAGCTGGAAAAGTTATACGAACCGTAAAGGTCAATGTATACGGTTCGTAAGGACCAGTACAGCACACATATACTTTCATTTGTTGGCAATTTTGGCCCCTGTACTTCCAAATGCCATTTCCGACACATCTAAGGCCCGTTAAACCATTTTTAAGGCTCTACAAAATTCTAGTTTTAGGGTCAAAAGGCATAATGGTCAACATTTAGGCATTTAACGGAAACATGCTTGAACTAGGATTTCTATGGAACCAAGTTGTATAACCTCGGAGGGTTATACTGATGCGTGTCAGTGTGTATATGTTTTAGATGTATATTTTAAGCCCTTTTTACACTGTTTAGCCAAGTTTTAAATTTATAAACACGATATTCACTAACACTAAACACACATATGGGCAAGTGCACCCATCGTGGACGTAGTATAGTGTTGGTAAGATACCGAGGTCGTCCAAGGACACAAGAGCTTTTAGTACCGGTTTATCCTCAACGTCTAATCAAATCAAAATGTTAGAAAAAATGTTTTTAAACTAGAAAAATAAAACTAACTAAAATGCTGAAAATAAAAATAAAAGTAAAAACAAATAGACAAGATGAATCACCTGGATCCGACTCATGTGTAGTGTAACCTTTGATTATTTTCACACTTTTGCACTTGTTTAAGAGATTATCTTAGTTATTGTAGTAGGCCCCTCTTTTGAAGGTGACGTTACCCTCAACCCAGTAGTTTGAGTCAGCAAGGATACAATCCTAAAGGGTCGGATTATTGAAAGATAATTAATTAAGTTATTAATGCATAATGTGGTAGGCCCCTCTTTTGAAGGCGACGTTACCCTCGGCTAAGTAGTCTGAGTCAGCAGGGATACAGTCCTAAGTAGTCGGGTTAAAGTTTTAATAGTAGTTTGACTTATGAGGGGATCAAAGAGTTTGGACCCCCGCCATCCAATACCGGTGGGTATTGAAGGAGGTCCTACTAAATTTGACCCAAGTCCTTTGCAGGATCTATACACTGAACAATGGCAAGACTCTTACCAAACCGTTCCCTTAACCCCCGACCAGGTAGCCAACATACCTCCATATAGACCGTGGAGATATGAATGGTGAAAAATCTTTTATTTTATATAGACAGTAAAATAATGCCAAGACACCACGGACAAACGATAAGGAAGAATCACCTTCAACATAAGAAACTAGTAATTAAAGTCATTAATACAAAACGAATTAAAAAGTGTAAAAGATTAAAATAAAAAGTATTACACTAAACACTTGTCTTCACCAAGTGATGTAAGAGACTTAGGCAAACATGGCCTTTCATTGTCAAGAACTCTTACGATCAATATTGGATCCCGAGACGACTCACACACTCTATGATGGACAATGGATGATGGTGGTGGATGATGGTGTTGTGATGGTGGTGGGTGGTGGGTGAAGTGTGAGAGAGGTGGTGTGCCAAGGGATGAGTTGCAAGAGCTCCAAGCACTCCTATTTATAGGCTGAACAGAAGCTCGGGCACGGCCCCGTGTCCATCCTCCTCTCTTTCTTCATTAAATGCAGTTTGTCTGCATTAGTTGACCATGCCCCTGTGTCCGCTGAGCACGACCCCGTGTGCAGAAGCATATCTGTACTATCAAGATTTGCCTGGATTCCGCGAATCTTATAGTTGACCACGGCCCCGTGTCCGCTGGACACGGCCCTGTGGTGGGCGTTGGAAGCTTCTACCACTTTGTCTTTTCTGCCGACACTTGGGCACACCCCCGTGCTCATTGAGCACGGGGCGTGTTCAGTCTTCTGTCTTCTTGTTTTGCTTAGGAAGATGCTGTCGGGAGGTCGGGCATGCCACGTTTGCTCCTTTTCTTGTATTTATGTTAGATTTAGCTGCCTTTTTGCTACTTTTGTTTATTTGAGCTCATTTAATCCTGAAAATGCAAAAGGAAGACAAAAGCACACTTTTTCCAACATTAGTACTAAAAAAGGGTTAGTTTTATGCCAAAATTGATGTAATTTATATGTTGCATTTTGTGCACATCATATACTAACCTATCATATGGTCCTAATGGAATCCTAAGGCATATCTAAACTAAGCTAAATCGGGTTAGAACTGAAAGTCAAAGCAAAAGTCAACTTTTGCGACTTTCGGTTCCGAACCGAGCCTATACTTAGAATTGTCGGGTTGAATCATGCTTAGGCATGTTCAACTAATATTTACCAAGTTATTTAAGTGAGAAAACTGATTTTATGGCTTTTATATTAATAGTTATAAATTTTATTTAAAACTACCCGTTTGACTTTTATTTGACCCGCCAATTTAACTAAGTAAACGTGGTAATTAGGAGGCGCCCTTTTGAGGGTTAAACACCTACCTAATTACGGTCACGTAGCCATGTTTGTTGCGAACAATGGCTTAACCGTTTAAAAGTCAAAGCGTTTATCGCAAACGCTTGACTTTCCGGCTATAAACGCTAAATATTTAAACTAAGCACGAAGGATACTTACAAAGAGTCCAAAGGACAGAAGATTACTCAAAAGGAGGTTCCCAATGACAAGGATCCTCATATTTGAGATTGAGAGCAAGAATGAAGAAATGATGAGCAAAGAGAGCCAAGATCAAGGGGGTATATATAGGTTTTTGAGAACCGTTAGGATCGTTCCTCGATAAACGGGATTCAATCTCAGCCCTACAAGTGTGCCCCTTGTTTTAAAAACTATGGGTGCACTAAAACTAGCCCCTAGGATCAACTATGAGAGACAAGAAGCAAAACCACAGCTGGTTTTCTGATTTCTAGAGCTGGAAAAGTTATACGGACCGTAAAGGTCAATGTATACGCTCCGTAAGGACCAGTACAGCACACATATACTTTCATTTGTTGGCAATTTTGGCCCCTGTACTTCCAAATGCCATTTCCGACACATCTAAGGCCCGTTAAACCATTTTTAAGGCTCTACAATGACGCATAAGCATAGGGAACATGAAACATGCTCAAAAACAAGCCGGATGTCGGTTCGTTTGGTCGTACGGTCACGTTGTTCGGCTAATTACGACGAAACACGGACGGACGTGAAAAACGAACCAAATTATGCGACGAATGAAATTTTATCAAGCCAAACACTAAAATAAAATATTTTAGTGCTTACATAAATTTTTGGATGCCCGAAGATATTCAGAATGTGAGATATGCGCGAAAATGCAAACTTGTGCACTTTTTGACACTTTTAGTCCCTATATGACTTAAAAGTTTATTTTTGCGCACCAAACACCTCTAAGCCTATATCTAAGCTATATAAAGAATAAATAGGGTATGTTTAACTCATGGACATATTCCGGAAGGTCCGTTACCATATGAATCGACATACTTTTGGAGTTTGACGCAAATAGTCCTTTAATTGCGCAAAGTAGCGCGAAATGCCGTTTAATGATATCCAAGCCTTCCATGGCTCATATTGATCATTCCCAAGCATATACTTAAATATTACTACGCTCTCGTTTTCTTAGATGGTCACCGAAAGATGTAGATTCAAAAGTTGACGCTTTAGGTCCCTTTACTGCGCAAACTTACGCATCTCATCATTTAATAGCATTGAAGCCTCATCTAATCCATATTAGGCATTCTTGAAAGTATTATTAAACATCACAATGATTCGGGTTCGCTAAAAGGTCATTCAGAGGTATAATTAAACATATTGACACTTTTAGCCCCTCTAACTTGCAAAGTTGCACGTAACTTTACTTATAGGCATAAAAACCTTGGTTGGCCAATAGTTGGCATTCCCGAGAGTATAATAAAATATCATAAAGCTCCTGGTTTGTTAAAAGGTCACTCAGTGGTAAGAATTAACATGTTGACGCTTTTAACCCTTTATTGCGCAAACTTTCAATTAATTCCGCAAACGGCTACACTCGATTGCCAAGTGGCTCATTTGTGAATATAATCATCGTGAGAGGTTATTTTGAAACTTATTTTAGGTATGCTAACACTTCCAGTCCTTTCATTATCTAATTTTTCGATTTTTCGAAAAATTAGTCCTTTAAATTCAACATTTGACTTCATTAGGGTTTATTACACGTGTCAATATACCATTGGACGTGATTTTACGAGGTGTTACATCCTCACCCCCTTAAAAGAAATCTTGACCTCAAGATTTGCTAAAACGCTGGAAGTACTTTTTGTCGCATAATGGACTTAACTTGTAAAGCATATCTAGAGCCTCTCGAAGCTCCCAAGTTGACCTCTATAATAGGTACATATATCCTTTTTGGAACTTCTTAACCTGTCGATCCTTAATCGATACAGGGTTCTCATCATATCATAAATCTACATATCATTATGTGATAATGCTTCTTGACTTATTGGCGAAACACATCCTTAAATCATTAGTGTAATGCATTGCGAGCTCCGCCAAGCTTCTTAAATGGGTTTTTAGCTTATAAGCTAATTGATCTTGATACATTCGATTCCCTCGAATGATTCTATATATTCAGAGCTTAACTAGCCTGATAATTAACAAATTAGCACACCCTTCCAGGGTGATATCTTTGGTTGAACCTTATTCCTTAATAAAAACTTAGGAGGGTTGTTACTTTCATTAATCCTTGATTTTCTACCGAATACTGGCAACTTACAGATGATTATGGATTTGTATGATCTTATTCGTTGTTTCTAAGGCAACTTTCAGATCCTAATAATTGGACTTACCAATCTTCTGTCTAACAATAGATGCTTAACATTCCATCTATGCAAGGTCTCCAGAGGAGCAGCCTTGATACTTATGTATCAACTGTTATAGAAAAGCTTATCTTAAGGTGAGATGGTTATCCCAACCATTGCTTAAAACTAATATTAAGGAATAGCTAATCCTTTCCGTTAGTCGAACAAATCGACGATCCTGGGCAGCTGATGGCAATTCTTAATTGTTTCCTAAATAGGGTTGCGGTAATCAATGCATAAGAAAGATGAACCGTCTTTCTTAATTAACTTTACCGAATTCTCAGAATATTGAGTTAGGCTATATGAATCCTCTATTTTAAAACTTAGGGGCCGTTTGGCAACATCTGAATGGTTAAGTGCTGAACCAGTAAGAGGGCTGAATCATTAAGTGCTGAACCAGTAAGAGATCTGAACCATCAAGAGCCTATATAATGCTAACCGTTTAGAGGCAAATGTCTGACCATTTAGGTTAGAGGTCTTAACCATTCAGACTCTGTATAAATCTTAACCATTCAGAGGCAAATGTCTGAACCATTCAGACATCTGCTCATGAAACAAACAGTCTGAACCATTAAGTGCTGAACTAGTAAGAGGTCTGAACCATTAAGAGACTCATTAAGAGGTAAACAAACAGCCCCTTACTTAATCAGGGTTTGGTTTCTCAAGTGATGGTACTAGCCGTCTTGGAGATTTCATAATAATACAGCCCTAAATGGATTATAAATCTTAACTCTACTTGCCGCTTAGGAGGTAAACAGGGTAATCTTAGGAGAAGTTAATCAAGTTACAAGGAGGTTACAGAGATTTTCCAAATCTCAGGCTTCAGTTCATCCATCATTGCTTGTGTCTAATAAGTGACACATTTATGTTACAAGTCCACGAATTCCTTAATCAGGAACATTTACTTGGAAACTTCCATTCTGGATATCTACTTTGAATACCTTTAGCTGGCTTTAGTACCATATGACCATTGGAATATCTTTGTGGTCCCATGCATTAAACCTCCATACTGATCAGGCATGGAAGCAATCTATGGGACATATTAAGATACACCAATCCTCATACGGTGCTTTTATCATACCATCTGGTATTCACAATCGATAGAGATTAAAGATATATCAACTATATATGCTGACGCACTTCCTCTAGAGAGGATACTTCTAAAATTTTATGCCTGAAGGTTCCTGACAGGAACAGGAGAAATGGTTCTTATGATTTTGCCTGTAAGTTTTAACTTACACTTAATATCTGGGGTTCTTACGAGAGAGCTTTCTAAAAGTTTGCTAAGCTTATGGTCTAATGAGAGACTTAGCAGCACCTGAAACCAAACGTAACTCCCAGCAATAAAATCACAATAAGAGATTTATCTGGTGTCATTATTAACGTGAACTGCCTCTAATCATTCATCAGGAGGGTTAAACGCCTCCATTCTTAATCCTTTTAAACTTAGCTACAAAATCTTTGACAAGTTTAGGGCAGTCTCAGCTTTGACCAGTTATTTCATAATCTATATAACGTGAGTAACTGAGGTAGATCCATAATGGATTTATAATAAGCAGGCTTTGAAACCTTAATGTGCCCTCTCATTGCCGATGCTAACCACCAATAATTATTTGTATTAGCCTTAGATTTTTGGGGTAGACTGAATAGGGCACCATCTCAGCCAATGAATTAAAATTTGTAACATACTGTCTACAGTCTAGAACTTTCATGGTGAGAGTTAGAAAATCCTTATCTCATCTTTTTCCATTTCGTGAAACGGATATTAGGTTCTTGTAATAAGGTCTTTGAAACTTGGACCATCCCATAATGTATAAAAGGATCTTTCTTGTGGACTTCATTAATGTCCTTACTAATTAAGGGTATTGCCCTCGAACGACCGTGATGCATACCTCACCGTGTCCTTTCCAGCATGACTGCTGATATACCTAATGGTTTCTACTTCATCCAATAATTTCCTGCAGTCGATGGCCCCTTTTTACTATTGAAGTCTCTTGACTCCCAAGAGACGAAGTACTTTTAAGTACATCCTAAAAAAAGGAATGGGGCTCCTTGCCATATATGCTTTTGTTAGGTTTATTCTTTGCATTTGGAGTATGAGCATAGCTCTTCTCATGAGCAACGACATGTGTTTTAAAGCGAGCAGCATTTGGCTTCTTGAACCTTTTCATAACTTGTCTCATAGCCTTTCTAATAGCTGCATTAATTACAGTTTTGGAGTTTAACTCCATTAACATTGAGGTCCACATTTGATGCATCATTAACATTTGTCGCATTTTTAGCATCACGACTATTGTTTGTCTCATCTGAGTTTTCCATACTCGAAGCTTTGGCGTTAAATACCAAATTCAACAAGTGCTTAGGCAATCCATACCCGGTGTCTTCTTGAATTGTCAAAGGCTCACCATAAGGAGTCCTAATAACTACTTGCTTCTTATCATACACAATATGGGCTTGGTTTTAAGACGACCAATCCATTCCTATCACTATATCGGGTCCCTCTATTCTAACGGAAACAAGGACAGCGACAAAGAATGGTTCCTAATGGATATAAAACATCCATCTAATATTGCTGAAGCAGTCTTTGAGGTACTATTGGCCAATTCTACTTTATACTTAACGCTTAGAGTTTTAACAGGCAGATTTAATAATTTACAAAATCCCTTGTCTACGAAAGACTTATCTGAACCTGAATTAAATAATACTCTAGCATAAGCGTTATTGATAAAGAAAGTACCTGTTGTGACATTGTCATCCTGAATAGCCTCTTGGGCATCCATTTGAGAGCTTCCAGCTTTGGTCTTCTTAGCCTCTCCAGGCTTCTTGGTTTTATTTGGGCAATTGGTTTTGACGTGCCCTATTTCATTGCAACCATAGCAGGTTGCGTCCCTTATGTCTTGGCACTCCAAAGTCTTGTGCCCTTCTTTATCACAAATTCCACAAGGCCTAGCTTGTGAATCTAAAGTGCCTTTCCCTTTAGTCGCCTTCTTTGGGCAGCGGTTCTTTATGTGCCCCTTCTCGCCACAACCATAGCATGTGGCGTCCTTCAAGTCCTTGCATTCATGGGTCTTGTGATCCATCTCTTTACAGATGACACATCCCCTGGTCTGTTCATAGAAACATTTTCCGAAGTGCTTCTTCCCGCAGGTTTTACATTTGGGTTTTGCCTCCTTTGGCTTGGACTGGTTATAGTTTGAACCGGTCTTACCGTTTTTGTAACCCTTATTTGGGGTATTATCGCACTTTCGCTTATGATCCTTTAAGGCTCGGTCCACGGCCTTGTTTACGGCTGTATCTAACATAGCCTATAACTCGGTGCCCGTTAAGTTCAGTCTTGCATCATTATTCTGATCAGCTGGATGATTGTGAGCTTCAGATGAGACAGCCATGGTGAAGCTTTGAAGGCTACAAACCAAGTAGTAATAATTTGTTTAATTATATAGTGAATTGTCGAACTTGACGATTAAGTAGCCATGGTGCAAATAAACCATATAGGCCAATAGATAGTATTAATTCATTTGATTATGTTTTGCTTAGGTTTTTAAATAAACCATCCTTGGCGTTTAAATGGAATATAATCCTTCATATTTATTAGACAGGGGACATAAGTCACGACTGTCAATGTCGTACCGACATTTTATATATAGCACAAGGGCTTGTTCCAAAGGACTTTGTGATGGCACAGAGGCCTTGTCACTAGGGAAATTTTAAAACGTAATCAATGATCCTTTGGGTCGGAAAATTTCACAGTCATTGTCTTGACAAGAAGTTATGAAATAAAACTATCTCTTTTTTTGCATACATCCTTGCCCGTGGGTATACATCCCAAATGGACGTTTGATGTGTACATCATGTTCGACGTTTATTAGCCATGATTCCTATTGATCATTTAGGCTAAATAAGGGGTTTGGAAAAATCCTAATACAAAGATGACAAGTGTGATTTTATCGCATCACCTTTGTCAGGAGTGTTAACATGTTTTCAGATGTTAACAAGGATCTGAATCTCTTTTAAACAGGTTTTACCATCGTAGCCAGGTCTTTAATGACATTCAAGCTAGGTTATACCCTTTAAGATTCTTCTTAATATGAATACTGGCAGGAAAGGAACGATATTTATTTTATTCGGGATTTTTATTATAATTATCCTAGATTTAATTAAAATATAACTATGGCACAAAAGGCCAAGTCACAAGGCAACTTTAAATTATAAACCATGATTTTGTAGAATCAAGGTATTTAGGCTTTGAACGTTGTTCATTGCTTTTTCTTGACAGGGAGTTGTAGGCTACGACTGTCTTTTGTCTTATATGACAATGGATACGGCCCTTAAGCATTATATCCCTAATAGATGCTTAAATCACAAAATAAGAAAGGATTTCGGGAGAATCCAATATAAGGATGATTTATGTGATTTTATCGAACCACGCCTGCCAGGAATGTTAACATGTTACAGATGTTAACAATGATTTGAATCTTTTGAATAGGTTCCACCATCTTGGCCTTGTCATATAGGCTAGGTTTACCTTTAAGATTCTCTTTAATATTTAACGCAGAACAATCCTAAATTGAGATGTTAATAAGGATCTGAATCTAATTGAGGAACTGCCATCTTGGCCCTGTTCTTAAAATGACACATGGGTTAGGTCTTGTTCTTTTTAGATTTTGCCATTTTATTATAATGGTAGATCTTATAAAAAGAATGTTATTTTATTTTGTTTCATATATTATATTCATATACAATGATAGAAATGAAATTTAGATAAAACATCCCAATGATTTTTAAAAGAGGTACAGAATTGCCCTAAACGGGACTTGAAAGGAATAATGTTGTCCTCGCAGGGACTTAAAGATAAATATGTCCTTATGAGGACTACTAAGGAACGATCTTCAGCAAAAGGAGTTTCTTCTTCACTTTATTTCTGAATGTTTTCTCCTTGGTTGCACGTTAATCCTAGTCGCAGTACAAAGCTCAACATTCCTAGGCTTCAGATGGGGAGAATTCCCATTACGGCTTCTTTGCTTGGCGACATATATAAAATATATAGTATTGAAAACAATAATTCTCCGAATAGGGATGAGAGTATTCCTATGTTAAGTCTAGACTCAGAAGGTCAAGGAATGTGCTACTGTGTCATTGAGATTAAACACAAAAAGGCTAGTGTTTAATTCACTCAGTGTTGGCTCTGTTACCAACGTGTCACACCCTGATATTTCCACGTATTACCGGTGGGCCCGGTGGGGAGTATCGTGACGTAGTTGATATCATCATAGTCAAACAACACAATTTAAATGCACAGCGGAAGCAAAAGATAAATATATTACAATCTGATAAAGAGTAATATCAAGTATTACAAATACGGTTGTAAGAGATCCACAGGCGGATCAAAAGATAAAAAGAAACTTTGTTCAACAGACTTTAAGGCATCTAAGCTTGCGAGACTTTTATTTGATGCTAGGAGAGGCCAGCCTATTCCGATTAGTACATGTACTTAGCCTTTTTGGGAAAATACGCCAGTTTACACTAGTAAATACAATTTAACTGACTCATTTTGAAAACGTTTATAAAAATTGATTTGAATGCACATGGCACAAAAGATTTTATAACTTGGGATAATTATTTTTATATAAACTTGTAAAAGAATTACATGTTCGTTATACATTCAGTAGCCCGGGTTGAATATCGGGTTAAAGATTAATAGACACACCACATGGTATAGTCCCGCGGCGAGTTATTCTCATAACCAGCGGTTATACCTTATTAATTATAAATGCACTGACGGGTGTACGCCTACACCCGTGTGCTAAGGTCGTGGCCATTCTATGAATGATGCCAAGGATATCCGGGACATGGTCATTAACCCCCCAAAGGCTTTAAGCAAACAAAACAATTTAAACGGGTCATTTCAATGAATTAACCATCATATAATTAAAGATTCAATGCCCGACCAAGCGGTATTTTATATACCGTACCCGAAGCCCGTATAGGGAAAATAAGTTAAAAGTATTTACCTAAGCAATTTATACAATTTATCCCAGTCGTATACCACCAAGCAAGTACAGATAGCTTTTACTGGGATCCTAAATCTGGAACGAAGGTTTTTAATAACCTATTAGATTCCTAACGGGTCTTAATTAAGCTTATGCTTAGACCGGTTAGTTTTAAATGAGGATACGGTTCAAAACGCATGATTAACCGAGAACCGGATTAGAATGTTGTTTAGACCCGACAAGCGTGTATACTTGTGTAATAAGGGTAAACTAAACACATTCTGGATTTTGAGATAAAAATGGTAAGGTTTGACCCGTTTCGGCTAATTTATGCAAACTAGTTACATAAGCCGATCCGAACGCGAAAAGTGCGTAACGGGTAACCAAAAGAGTCATGAACATGTTTCCTAAGTTAATATGCCTTAAATATGTTGTGATATCTGTAGGATACCTTCCATTATGCCCAAAACGAATTTAAAAACCAATTTATGCCCCGTAGGGGTATTTTGGTCATTTTAAAGGTTTAAGAGAGATTAAATATTATTCTGAGTTCCAGGTCTGATATAATCAGTAGAAATACTTAATTTAATAGGTTATAACAGTAGGGTATAGCATATATGTGAAATTTACTATTTATAGCCAAACTATGCACCGTAGGGGTATTTTGGTAATTTCACATAAGCTTAAAAGGTCAAAATTAGAGAATCTGAGTTTAAAACTTTTCTTTACTGTTAAAATATATAAATTTATTAAAACATCAATAGGTGTCAAGTCTTATATTTAAAATAGTTTTTATACATACTATGCGCTTAAAACGCATAAAAAGGCGGTTTTAAGCGATTTCCGGGTTTTTAAAGAAAAGCTGATATTTTTATCATTCCAGAAGGCTTAATATATTTTATTTATCTTATAAAATCAGTAGTAAAAGGTTTGGGGTCAAAATGTTTTGAAAAACTAAATTTATAAGCCAAAAGGGCAAAACCGGCAATTACCGAATCAAGCTTAGAACCCTATGTTATGCTCAACCTAAAAATAAACAAAAATCTTCAAAAATCCCAAAATATTATTTTATATCAGTAGGTAAAAAGTTTGGTATCAAAAATTGGGTTTAGATAGGATATACGCTAATTATGCCGTTTAATTAATAAAAAGCTTTTCATTTATGCTAATGAGCATAACTCCTAATCTAGACCTCAAACTGATGTCAAATTTTAGGGACAGGTTTATAAATCAGTAATAAAGATTATTGTCCTCTCACATTTTCAAAATTCTCGTTTTGGGGTCAAAAGGCATAACGGTCAACATTTAGGCATTTAACGGAAACATGCATGAACTAGGATTTCTACGGAACCAAGTTGTATAACCTCGGAGGGTTATACTGATGCGTGTCAGTGTGTATCTGTTTTAGATATATATATTTTAAGCCCTTTTTACACTTTTTAGCCAAGTTTTAAATTTATAAACACGATATTCACTAACACTAAACACACATATGGGCAAGTGCACCCATCGTGGACGTAGTATAGTGTTGGTAAGATACCGAGGTCGTCCAAGGACACAAGAGCTTTTAGTACCGGTTTATCCTCAGCGTCTAATCAAATCAAAATGTTAGAAAAAAGGTTTTTAAACTAGAAAAATAAAACTAACTAAAATGCTGAAAATAAAAATAAAAGTAAAAACAAATAGACAAGATGAATCACTTGGATCCGACTCGTGTGTAGTGTAACCTTTGATTATTTTCGCACTTTTGCACTTGTTTAAGAGATTATCTTAGTTATTGTAGTAGGCCCCTCTTTTGAAGGTGACGTTACCCTCAACCCAGTAGTTTGAGTCACCAAGGATACAATCCTAAAGGGTCGGATTATTGAAAGATAATTAATTAAGTTATTAATGGATAATGTGGTAGGCCCCTCTTTTGAAGGCGACGTTACCCTCGGCTAAGTAGTCTGAGTCAGCAGGGATACAGTCCTAAGTAGCCAGGTTAAAGTTTTAATAGTAGTTTGACTTATGAGGGGATCAAAGAGTTTGGACCCCCGCCATCCAATACCGGTGGGTATTGAATGAGGTCCTACTAAATTTGACCCAGGTCCTTTGCAGGGTCTATACACTGAACAATGGCAAGACTCTTACCAAACTGTTCCCTTAACCCCCGACCAGGTAGCCAACATACCTCCTTATAGATCGTGGAGATATGAATGGTGAAAATCTTTTATCTTATATAGACAGTAAAATAATGCCAAGACACCACGGACAAACGATAAGGAAGAATCACTTTCAACATAAGAAACTAGTAATTAAAGTCATTAATACAAAACCAATTAAAAAGTGCAAAAGATTAAAAATAAAAAGTATTACACTAAACACTTGTCTTCACCAAGTGATGTAAGAGACTTAGGCAAACATGGCCTTTGATTGTCAAGAACTCTTACGATCAATCTTGGATCCCGAGACGACTCACACACTCTATGATGGACAATGGATGATGGTGGTGGATGATGGTGGTGGATGATGGTGTTGTGATGGTGGTGGGTGGTGGGTGAAGTGTGAGAGAGGTGGTGTGCCAAGGGATGAGTTGCAAGAGCTCCAAACACTCCTATTTATAGGCTGAACAGAAGCTCGTGCATGGCCCCGTGTCCATCCTCCTGTCTTTCTTCATTAAATGCAGTTTGTCTGCATTAGTTGAGCACGCCTCCGTGTCCGCTGAGCGCGACCCCGTGGGCAGAAGCATATCTGTACTATCAAGATTTGCCTGGCTTCCGCGAATCTTATAGTTGACCACGACCCCGTGTCCGCTGAGCACGGCCCCGTGGTAGGCGTTGGAAGCTTCTACCACTTTGTCTTTTCTGTTGACACTTGGGCACGCCCCCGTGCTCACTGAGCACGAGGCGTGTTCAGTCTTCTGTCTTCTTGTTTTGCTTGGGAAGATGCTGTCGGGCATACCACGTTTGCTCCTTTTCTTGTATTTATGTTAGATTTAGCTGCCTTTTTGCTTCTTTTGTTTATTTGAGCTCATTTAATCCTGAAAATGCAAAAGGAAGACAAAAGCACACTTTTTCCAACATTAGTACTGAAAAAAGGTTAGTTTTATGCCACAATTGATGTAATTTATATGTTGCATTTTGTGCACATCAAATACCCCCACACTTGAATCTTTGCTTGTCCTCAAGCAAAACTCTTTATAATGTGGCTTTTTCACTCCCAAATGGAATGGGTAGAAGAGAAGGTTTTTTGGCTTGTCATAGAGTGTCGGGATTTCCAAGATTCTTTATTAAGTTTTATTTTTATTTATTTACAATCCTATTCGTCATGATTTATTAAAAACATTTCATAAGATAAATTACTTATTAGGGCATAACATGCCTCTTTTAAAATTCCATTTATATACAAGTTCACATACCTAACGGGGGATCACTCAACACTCGGCCGAAGGTGTATTTTTAGTGAATCACTCGAGAGCGGCATGGAACTTACTCCTACCATAAGCTTGCCAAGCAATCAATCCTCCTCCTTTTTAACTATATACCTTTGTAAATATCAAGAGGACTTTTTGGGTGAAGGGTTAGGCTTGGGCTAAAGGTGGGTGGTTGGGTTAGTGGTTAGTAAAAGGGCGAAAAGCATAAAAAGCATCGGTTTTTGAAAGACTTTTTATTTTTCACAATTTATTTTATTTTGATGAACCATTTCTTTTCAAACAAAGTTATTTTTGATAAACTTGTTAGTTTATTTGGTTTCATCAATTTTTTTAATCAGGAAATCATAAGAAAAACCGAGCTTTGTTACTAAAAGAAAGGGTAAAAATAAAAGAAAGGTTTAGGTGGGTAAAAAGGGTGATTGTTTTGGGTTAAGAAATGAAAGGATTTAGGCTCAAAGGGGTTAACAAGGGGGATTTTGGGTAGGTGGTAAAAAAATGAAAAATAATGGTGTAGAAAGAAAAAGGGTTAGTCCTAATGCCTCCATCATTTACTTACTCGGGTTTAAGTTGGTAAGGACCGGGAATGCATTGTTGTGGCAAGTTCTAGAGTCGTAAGAACCAAGCGGCTATTCACACAAGAAACGAAAAATGAGCATTTAGTGTAAAGATATGTATTTGTATGCTCAATAAAGGCTCAAAACTCACTTTTGTGGGAATGGGTTTTTATGTGATCAAGTATATATAATCAAATTTTAACTAAGCTTGTCATGCCATTTCATAATTTTCTTATGTTGGTTCTTTTTATCACGACGCTATCGGTTGTAAATTTGTAAAAATATAACCTTGTTAGAACTTGAAATTCCCAACTTAAACCTAGACAAGTAAAAAGAAAATAAAAATTTTTGAAAAATTTGGGGTGATTAGCGGTTCCAATAGAGTTTTGTGTAAGGCTTGTTAATTAGGACTTGCAAGATTCAAAGTTTTAGCATCCCCCCCCTCACACTTAAATTACACATTGTCCTCAATGTGTCCCAAAAATAAGTTTTTAGGTTGATTGAATGTGTAAAAGGGTGTTAAAAGCAAAATTTTATGTTACTGGGCGCCTGGACACGGCCCCGTGGTGTCCGGGCACGGGCCCGTGTTCAAGTGCCAGTAACAGAAGTTTGTAAAAAGAAACAGAAGCCTGGACACGGGGGCGTGTTCAGTGAACACGACCCGTGTCCAGTTACCTGAACTGGGCATTTTCCGCAGATCGTGCAGCACAGGGCCATGTCGGGCGGACACGACCCATGCTGAACTTGCTGTAATGAATAAATTTTTGTCGGATGGCCCTGTTTTCGTGCATGGGGTGCTGGTGCAAGTTTCCCTTGTTATCTTTCACCATCCCGAGTGTGTTTTATTCATTACAACATCATCCAAACACTAAAACCAATTAAAGTCATAGAGAGAATTACATTATCTTAAAAAGCTAGTAATTTAGATAAGCAAGTTAAATGAAGCACAAGAAGCTTAAACAAAGAATTTCTAGCCTAAAAGTTATTCTAATTGGCAAAATTTCCGAAAAGATAATTTCTCGGTTAGATGCGGCTTCAAAGAACTCCTTCCTTTGGGCATGGGCTCCTCACACGTCGGCGAGCCACTCCTCTATCTCCCTTGGGAGGAGGAAGGCGGGCTCGTTGGCGTCGATTTGAGGGGGTGCAACTTCCACCAGGACTTCTTGTAGATTTTCAAGTGGAGGCTCCGCTGGAATGTCATCCCATCCGGTAGGATTGTTGACTCCAAGTGCTAGGTTCCAATCCTCTTGAGGGAGGATTGGTTCCATGGGAGGTGTTACAAGAATATTTAACCTCTGGTCCAAGAGGTTAATTTCTTGAAAACTGTTTTCCAGCCCCACCGTAAGATAATTTATACGGTCTATTAGGACCTCCTCTACCAAAGTCATCTCATCAAGAGCTTCTCGTAAAGCCATGACGTAGTGTACGAGAGTAGCTTCAATTGAAGACCTTTTCTCTCTTCGACTGTTTCTTGAATGTGCAGAAGATGTTCCACTGTTTTGACTTAACATTCTACGAAAAAAACCAGAAATAGCTTATTTTTGATGAAACAGTACTTTGGACACGGCCTCGTGCTCAACGAACACGGCCCCGTGTTCACCTTTCTGCAGAAGTTTGGAACAAGGAACCTCGAAGTTTCAAGTTATTTTTCCAATTTGTGAAGCCTTTTTGAGTAATAATAACTTAAAACAACGTTATACAACTTATTTTTAACAAGATTCCTTGAACAAAACTCAACAATCCTTAGAATAAAGCTTGAAATCTTAAGCTTTAATGGAGGTTTTGGAGCAAGAAAGATGAAGAAGAAGGAAATGGATAAAAGAGGAAAGGACAAGATGGGTTGTTAGAACCTTCTTTTAGAACATACCTAGGATGGTAGGAGAGAAGATCCCTTCAAATCTCTATCCCTGGATGGTCCAAATGTGCAGGATTCTTGGCTGCATTTATAGAAAACGACAGCATGCTGGACACGACCCCGTGTCGGCCGGACACGGCCCCGTGTGCAGGCAAGATCCAGAAACACTTTGTCCGTATTCTGACCGAAAGTCAGAAGGGAATCTTTTGGTGGACACGGGGGCGTGTTGGCCTGGGCACGGCCCCGTGTCGAAGGGCTTATTATTAAGTTTGTCTATTTTTAAGGAACTTATCCGGATGGGGCGGTTCCTTACTGGATGGAACAACCCCAAAGTGCCTAAGATACCTTAATTGCTCTAGATTAAGACGAGAACGCAAGAGGTTGTCGGTGAGGGTGATTCCTATGCTAAATGTAGGTGGACAAGTCCAACCCTTTTCCGGGCTCTCGTTAAAGAAGGTGTATGCCGAATCGCTCAGGTCTATGTATGCATCGAACGAAGTCGATGGAGAGTCCTTCACGGCACAATCGGCACAGGGACGACTATCGTCCAAGTCTTCGCTAGAGTTGAAGGTAATGTCGGGAACAACGAAGTTGTTTTCATTTGAATGTGATCCCAATGAAGTTATTTTATTTATCTTATAAAATCAGTAGTAAAAGGTTTGGGGTCAAAATGTTTTGAAAAACTCAATTTATAAGCCAAAAGGGCAAAACCGGCAATTAACGAATCAAGCTTAGAACCCTATGTTATGCTCAGCCTAAAAATAAACAAAAATCTTCAAAATTATATCAGTAGGTAAAAAGTTTGGAATCAAAAATAGGGTTTAGATAGGATATACGCTAATTATGTCGTTTAATTAATAAAAAGCTTTTCATTTATGCTAATGAGCATAACTCCTAATCTAGACCTCAAACTGATGTCAAATTTTAGGGATAGGTTTATAAATCAGTAATAAAGATTATTGTCCTCTCACATTTTCAAAATTCTCGTTTTAGGATCAAAAGGCATAACGGTCAACATTTAGGCATTTAACGGAAACATGCATGAACTAGGATTTCTACGGAACCAAGTTGTATAACCTCGGAGGGTTATACTGATGCGTGTCAGTGTGTATATGTTTTAGATATATATATATATTTTAAGCCCTTTTTACACTTTCTAGCCAAGTTTTAAATTTATAAACACGATATTCACTAACACTAAACACACATATGGGCAAGTGCACCCATCGTGGACGTAGTATAGTGTTGGTAAGATACCGAGGTCGTCTAAGGACACAAGAGCTTTTAGTACCGCTTTATCCTCAACGTCTAATCATATCAAAATGTTAGAAAAAAGGTTTTTAAACTAGAAAAATAAAACTAACTAAAATGCTGAAAATAAAAATAAAAGTAAAAACAAATAGACAAGATGAATCACTTGGATCCGACTCGTGTGTAGTGTAACGTATGATTATTTTCGCACTTTTGCACTTGTTTAAGAGATTATCTTAGTTATTGAAGTAGGCCCCTCTTTTGAAGGTGACGTTACCCTCAACCCAGTAGTTTGAGTCACCAAGGATACAATCCTAAAGGGTCGGATTATTGAAAGATAATTAATTAAGTTATTAATGCATAATGTGGTAGGCCCCTCTTTTGAAGGCGACGTTACCCTCGGCTAAGTAGTCTGAGTCAGCAGGGATACAGTCCTAAGTAGCCAGGTTAAAGTTTTAATAGTAGTTTGACTTATGAGGGGATCAAAGAGTTTGGACCCCCGCCATCCAATACCGGTGGGTATTGAAGGAGGTCCTACTAAATTTGACCCAGGTCCTTTGCAGGGTCTATACACTGAACAATGGCAAGACTCTTACCAAACTGTTCCCTTAACCCCCGACCAGGTAGCCAACATACCTCCATATAGATCGTGGAGATATGAATGGTGAAAATCTTTTATTTTATATAGACAGTAAAATAATGCCAAGACACCACGGACAAACGATAAGGAAGAATCACTTTCAACATAAGAAACTAGTAATTAAAGTCATTAATACAAAACCAATTAAAAAGTGCAAAGATTAAAAATAAAAAGTATTACACTAAACACTTGTCTTCACCAAGTGATGTAAGAGACTTAGGCAAACATGGCCTTTGATTATCAAGAACTCTTACGATCAATCTTGGATCCCGAGATACTCACACACTCTATGATGGACAATGGATGATGGTGGTGGATGATGGTGTTGTGATGGTGGTGAGTGAAGTGTGAGAGAGGTGGTGTGCCAAGGGATAAGTTGCAAGAGCTCCAAACACTCCTATTTATAGGCTGAACAGAAGCTCGTGCCCGGCCCCGTGTCCATGATGAACCTTTTACTCACCAAAACCCCTTTTTCATTTTTTCCTTATTTTAGTAACAAAGCTTGGTTTTCGTGTGACTCTTAAAAAAATGATGATGAAGTTGGAAATAAACAAACAAAGCTCCTCAAACAAAAGCTTGTTTGAATAAATACTTCATAAAAAAAAGGTCACAAAAACAAAATGTTTTACGAAAACCAACGCTTTTTACGCCTTTTCGCCCTTTTCAACTAACCACTAACCCAACCTGTTGGGATTGAACCCTACCAGAGGAACAGATAATGTAAAGCCAAAACCGGATCACATCAGTGGACTACTAATAAGCAGCAGTTTACCCTTTGCTCTCCCCTTGGCAGTGGTATTCTAACAGCTGATAAACTTTAAGTGCTACTCAACTACAACAACTGATGAACCAAACACTGATGATATTCTTAAAGACTGCTGAAGACAAACACTGAGCTCTATCTACTGCTGTCTCATAAGTACTGCTGAAGATTCAAGCACTGCTCATTCAAAGACTGATCACCTTTTGAAGAAAGCACTGATGTTCAAGTAATCAGTGCTTAGGTTACAACAGTGGAACGTGAACAGTGTTAGACTTGTTTTGTATTGTATTGTATTATCAATCAGTTGTTTAGACAACAGTAGTTTGTATAGGTCAGTGTTTATAGTTTGTTAGGTCGTTAGATGTCACTATCATGGTGACGTCAGCTGAGGTACATCAGTAGTTTGGTTTGCCTATAAATGGAGCGGTACTCTGTACTGTTACATTTGATTCGTTTTGAGTGAGTTCTCCTCCTCAATTCAATCCTTTCATCTTGTGCAACCAACTCTGGAGTATCAGGCTGAGGGGGAGTTTAGTATGTAAACATGTTGTAATCATTTGCTTGTATTGTTTAATCATTCGACTCAATGAGAAGCAATTGTTTACAAAACTATTTTCCCTATATTGATTGTGTTTACAAAGTTTGTTTTCATTTCCGTTGCACTTAATCTAGTTTTATCATCATTGATTTGTCAAAACTAAACAAACAAACACAATCATGAGAGCCTCGGATCCTAACAATTGATATCAGAGCTCGGACAGTCAAATTCGATCTAACAATCAATTTGACATAACAGTTCAGCTCAAAAATTCATTGATACTAAGGGATGGTTGTATTTAGTTGAAAAACAGAGTAACAAGTGAATCATGATCAAAATGGTCATTCAGAAACTCTGTATATCAACCAAGATGTCATATGACACACAAATTTCACACAACAAGTGATATCATGCACATGTGACTCATAGTTCTCAGATCTATAAAATATCTGATAAATTATGGGTTCGTTCGATATTTTTCAAAAAATTGATTTCAATTGTTGTTTTGATATTTGTGATGTTTAGTCAAAATCTCTCATGTGCTCAAAGGCAGGTTGAGAACCCTCAAAAAGGACCAAATCAACCTTGTCCAAAACACATTGAGAAAATAAGGTGTCAAAACAGTCCTAATCATATGTAATGTGAGATCTGGTAATAAAACATGCACAAGTGTGGCCAAATCTCTCAAAACATTACTTCAAAGTGATTCTGGACTAAGCATGTTCAAAATAAAATCTCCTAGTGAGTATTTCTGAACATATGAATAAAAAGGGTAAAAAGGGAAAAGGAAAATGAACAAATCTCAAAGTTTAGCTATCTCAAAAACTTTTGAAATCAAAAGAAAAGAGTATAAGCATAAAACACTCTTGAGGTTAAAGTTAGGTCATCAGTGGTCATTATGCAACTATGTGCATTCATCAATAGAGGAATTGTTCTGGTAACAATGGCATCTCCAGTGATTGTGCTTAAAATGAATTTACAATCAATTAACAAGAAAATGACCCAAACAGTGGTCAAAATGACTTGAGAATGATATGACCATAAATCTTCATGAAAAGTTGTCTGACCCCTTTGATTATCTTCAAAACATCCTTTATTTTTTAAGGTGTTTTCTTCTTAATAAAAACTAGATATATTTTATTTTTTTATAGAATATATTTTGTTCTTTTACTCATTTTTGATAGTAAAAGCTCAATCTCTGGTCAGGATGTAATTTCCTTATTTTTTTGTGTGAGATTACTATCCTTAAATCTAATCAAAAGGAAATGGCACATATATCAAGATCATGTTAAGCTCAAGTTAGGTTTTCACTGATCATAAATTGATTGCAAATTGACTTAGACTACTGAGATACTCATGTCCTAGTTCCAGTAATTAGACACAAAATGAGCAGCTCTAGTAGAAATGTCTTCATCATCTGGGATACTAAACCATTGTCTAAATAATGGACATTTGGCAAAACCTTAAACAAAATTCCTGTAGATAACTGCTGGCAATTTAATCTTGATAATTTACATCTAAAAATGTATCTTGTTAAGAATAGCATCTCAAGTGCTCAACAGATGTTAGATAAGATACTGTGCCTTCACAAAGCAAATCAAGTACTACATCTGAACAAGCAGATGCTAACATTGTTTGTCAAAAGTTGAAACACTGCTGCACTATCAGTTGTTGAAACAATTTTATTTTCTACCACTGATGTTCCTAAAATGCTGTTGTGCCTCAACATCTGTTCTCTAAAGCCTGTCCACTGCTGAGAGTCAACCTCTGCTTCTCCAAAACACTGATGTTTAAAATCTTTGTTTCATCCACTGATACATCCACTGTTTCATTTCATTACCGTTGTAACTACTGATGATTGTTCCATCAGTAGTTGTCAAAACAACTGTCCTCCATTATTTACCATTTCATCAGGGGTTGGCACGTGGTCAGCTTTTAGCCATCAGATCATTATAACCGCTCTCACATCAGCATTCACCTTTTTCCTAAATAAAGCCCTGCCCTAACACCAAAACAGGGTTTTACTGTCGAATTGAATTCCAAAAGTTCTCTTCTCATAGCAGTTTCCCTCTCATAACTCCAAAAACCTTCTTCGATCTTCTTCATCTAAAAATGACGGAACCAAAATCGAAAAAAAAATCAAAACCATCATCTTCCTCCACAACAGCAGATGCCACTCAAATGGCCGCTGAAACACCGGAGATTCGACTCCCCCTTGGATGTTGACGTAGTCTCTTAGCATCTTTAGATCCATAGTCTTCAATCTTAGTCGTTTCACCAACTCTGTTTTCTCCTCATAAGCCTTCTTCACAGGTTTCAAAATTAACATCTAGCTCTAACTTCAAACTTCCCAATAGCTGTTGATCCAGACTCTCCCTTTCACAGACTCCCCCTCTCAGTATGCTGGGATCTGAGGTATCTGGCTCAAATTCTGACAATTTGCCTCCGTGGGAATTTAAAAGTCCAAACCTGTTACTCTACCCATAACATTAAAATTCATCTTTTTCAACCAATAAAAACAAACTTAATCAGTTCTAGCAATCCACTCAAACATTCAAGTTCAATTTAATGACCTTGATTACTCGATTAATCTACCAAGTTCAAGTTAATGACCCTGGTTGATTCTTTTGACGAATTCAACTGATTTAGTAAAAACATTTTTAACTTTTTTTGAAAATAACAAGTATCAGCTTAATGAACTTGTATGTGACTTTGAAAACAATCAAACTTCCATCAATGTAAGCTCTCCTCATTCTTCAGCTCAGAATCTCCTGCATCTGCTTCATTTTTCTAGAATCCGGCAATCAACTTTCCACTCTGGTTTGTCTAAAATAAAGCAGAAATAAAATCTTTTTGGATTTTAAGATGATCTAAACTAAAAAATAAAATAACAGAAAAACCTAAATTGCGGAAAATAAACTATTTACAAGTTTTAATTTTTGGTGAGCGTGTCAGGGAATCATATCAGCTTTTCAGACAGATTACAAGTACCGTTAAGCTATATTACATACTCAGACTTAAACAATTCACCTCGATTGTCGATATACTGATCCATCTTAAATTCTCACACAAACTTCAATCTATTCAGGATACCGTTTAAGTGTCTTAAGAACATAGATCAATTCATGTGTCCCACCTCTTGAATATACTCCCGTATCCAGAATCCCAATATTCAGTCTTACAGGCAAGAATACTACAATGATGTCTGTACATAAATTAGGGGTTAAATGCGAGAACTGAGGGATCTCAGGTCAGAACTTCCGTTCAGCAGAGAGATATCAGCTTCGACTTAGCAGTGTGTCCCCTTTAGAGGATCTTTTCAGCTACAACAACTGATTATCAATTTTATTGTCTAATCAGCTGAGGGCTTCATGCTATATTTCAAGCATTTTGGATAAAGTATTAGCCAAGGACTAGGTCAGAACTACCGTTCAGCAGAAGTCCCGGAATAATACCCCAGACATCATAGAGTACAAACACCTAGTATATCAGAATACGAGACCTTTCAAACGAGATTTCAGGGGTTACCTATATATCCAAGTAGTGTTCCCCACGAATTTCACCAGTTTGAAATTTTAGGTTTATATCCCGAATAAATCTACTAAATGTACGAAAACCTATCGACACATCGTTAGTGAGACTGTTTAACTCATTTTGTCTTTCCAAATCTTTAGCATACTGTAATTGTCTAGCTAATGTACTATCATTTTCCCTATGTACACAAGCTCTTTTTCAATTTTATCATGTTTTTGTATTTTTGCATTTTTACTGTTTTTGTATTTTTTCGGAAAAATAAACTATATACAACTATCTATCTCCCCCTAAATACCAAAACACGTAAAAAATCGACAAACCATCGCAGATTGTTTCTCATCTTCATCCGCAACAGAACTCTCATCAACGCTCACAACCCATCCGACACCGAAAGCAATTTCATACCATTAAGTTTTAACAAATATTGAAACCGATTTTTATCAAAAGCTTTGGTATGCAAATCAGCTTTTTGTTCGTCAGTGTGGATTTTCTCAATTCGTATCAACTTTTTCTCGAAGCAATCGCGAATAAAGTGATGACGAATCTCGATATGTTTAGTTTTAGCGTGATGTACTGGATTTTTAGTTATATTAATTGCGGCCTCATTATCAACAAACAGGGGTGTGTTAAGAAACTGCAAACCGTAGTCGCGCATCTGTTGCTGTATCCACAGGATCTGAGGGCAGCAACTGCTAGCAGAAACATACTCCGCTTCACATGTAGATAGCGCCACAGATGTTTGTTTCTTACACTGCCAAGCAACCAATCTCGGACCAAAAAACTGGCATCCTGCAGTTGTTGATTTCGCGTTGACTTTGCAGCATCCGAAATCTGAATCGGAATACCCTTCGAGTGTAAAATCGCCTTTTCTAGGATACCATAACCCCAATGACGGAGTACCTTTCAGGTAACGCAATATCCTCTTGACAATAATCTTGTGCGATTCTCTCGGGTTAGACTGAAATCTTGCTGCGAGGCACGTTGGGTACATGATGTCAGGACGTGAAGCAGTCAGATACATCAAAGAACCTATCATGGAACGGTAAAATGTTTCATCAGCCCTATCTCCGGTGAGATCTGGGTGAATCCCATGATTAGTCGCAAGTGGGGTAGCAGCTGGAGTAGAACTTGACATTCCAAATTTCTCTAGAATATCATGCACGTACTTCGTTTGATGAATGAAAATTCCTTCAGGAAGTTGTTCAACTTGTAGACCCAGAAAGAATTTCATCTCCCCCATTGATGACATTTCGAACTTCTGCTTCATCACCTGTTCGAAATCTTTGCATAATTTCTCATTTGTTGACCCAAAAATTATATCATCCACATAAATTTGTACTATCAGAAGATGACCATCAACGACTTTAGTGAAGAGAGTGGCATCCACTTTTCCACGTATGAACTGGTTAGCGAGTAGGTGTTGAGACAAAGTCTCGTACCAGGCTCTCGGCGCCTGATGTAGACCATACAACGCTTTGTCCAGCAGATAAACTTTGTTTTTGTGGATTGGGTCAGTAAAGCCCGGCGGCTGACCAACATAGACCTCCTCTTTGACCTTCCCATAAAGAAACGCTGATTTAACATCTAACTGATATACTTTGAAATTCTTCCAAGACGCAAATGCTAGGAAAATTCTGATAGCCTCTAGTCGTGCGACAGGAGCATAGACTTCGGTAAAATCAATCCCCTCCTGTTGACTAAAGCCCTGAACAACGAGTCGAGCTTTGTTCCTTACAACCACTCCTCTATCGTCCCGCTTACATTTGAAAACCCATTTTGTATTGATTTTCCTTTGACCATCCGGTAAATCAACTAACTTCCACACCCCTAACTTTTCAAACTGACTTAACTCTTCTTGCATTGCTATGACCCAAGAGTCTTCAGTAAGCGCCTCTTTGTAAGTTCTCGGTTCGACCTGCGAGATAAAACAACTTAATGAAAATTCAGTTTGTAAAGGTGCTACTGTAGAATAAAAACATGTTAAGCCCTGGTCAATTTGACGTCTCGTGCGAACGCCCGATTGCAATTCTCCTATTATCAACTCCTCTGGATGATAAGAAAGAGTTCGCGGCATCACGTCGCTTGGAACTTCTACATTTCCCTCCAGATTAGTAACATTCTGCTCTGCATCTTGATTACCAACTTGGTTTGTTTGACTTGACAACTGGATCTGCTCCCCCTCAAGATCTGAATCACCATGGTCAAAAACTGGCATATTTTCAGCTTCTTGATCATCATTCACCTACGACTGATTACCAGGAGCAACTTCATCATCATTTTCACCAGCATTACTAGGACCTGCTTCATCGTCATTTGAAGTTTCCCCGAGGTCTTCTAGAATACTCCGCTGGAAACCTGAGTTGCGACTCGTACTCTCGCAAAATATCCAGCTCATCAAAGAAATCTTCTTCTTCCTCTGATTCTTCTCTCATGTCAAACGAATCCCAAAGTTTGTCATAATGAAAACGCCATGAATCACCAGGATTCTGTGGCGGCATAGTGTACCCTTGACATTCAACATTTGGAGCCTCAATAATCTGCTTGTCGCTTGGAATGAAGACACGTCGCAAAGGACTTGAATAACCCACAAAGATTCCCTCAACGCTCTTCGGACCAAAATTTCCTTTAGGCTCTATCACCGTACAGGGTGACCCAAACGGTTCTAGATACTTCAAATTCGGCTTGCGTTTATTGAGTAGCTCAAAACACGTCTTGTTGAACTTCTTTACAGTAAGAACTCTGTTGAGAGTATAGCATGCAGCAGAAACAGCTTCAGCCCAGAAATTAATTGGTAACTTAGAGTCTGCAAGCATCGTTATGGCTGTCTCGATTAGCGTCCGGTTTTTGCGTTCTGCAACTCCATTCTGCTGAGGAGTGTACGGAGCACTAAACTCATGCAGTATACCTCTTTCGTCACAAAATTCTTCCATCTTACTGTTTTTGAATCCAGTACCATTATCACTGCGAATTCTACAGATCGGCCTCTGGTACAGATTCTCAATTTTCTTAAACAATGCCAGCAAACTATCAAAAGTTTCATCTTTTGATTTCAAAAACATCACCCAAGAAAATCTGGAATAATCATCAGTCACGACCAAACAGTATAAATCTCCTGTTATACTCTTGACATTCACTGGACCAAACAAATCCACGTGAAGTCTTTCCAAAGGTCTTGAAACTGAATTGACTTGCTTTGAGGGATGTGACTTTTTCTTCTGTTTGCCTTTGACACAAATTATGCACTCCCCTTCCAGATGAAAACCTTTAATATTCACTCCAGTAACCAAATCGTTATGTACCAAGTGATTCATTTTCCTTAGGTGAATATGCCCCATCTTTCGGTGCCATAACCTTGACTCTTTTTCCGTTGCTCTGGACACAAAACAATGAGCCTGACCCGTGGTTGTAGTAGCAATGCTCATGTCCAACACGTACAGATCGTTGACTCTTGGTGCCCTCATGATGATCCACTCTTCAGGTATCACAAATCCCGGTTTCAAGATCAAACATCCTGTCACAGATCTGGGAGATACTCAGCAGGTTGTTCTCCAGCTCAGCGATGTAGTTAACTCTCTCAAACGTTATAATGCCATTTGACAATGTTCCTTCACCTATGATCCTTCCTCCTTGATTACCCGCAAAACCCACATAACCACCGTTAATGTTATTCACATCATACAGCAGCGCGGTCTTCCCTGTCATATGCCTTGACGCTCCACTATCCATTATCCACCTGGATACAAGTTTTGGAAGATCTTGCACATAGCAAATCATCATTTAAACAACTTCAAGAAAGATGCCGATTCATGCTTCGCAATCCAGGAAGCTCCGGCAATTCAAACTGTTTAGTCAAACATTGAGTCCACCCAGGCTTCATCAGGCTTAGGTGCAACCTTGACTCTCGCAATTTGAATTTTGAAATTTTAAGCCTTGAGTGGCGGAAAATTTGCATCATAATCAACAATAATTGGCTCTTCAGCATTTTGCTCTTCAGAATTTGAAACTTTCTTCTCAACCTTTGATTCAGTTTTTGGATTCCACATCTGTTGAGTTTCTGCAACCCTTTTATAAAATTTATCATTTTGAGTTACCAATTTCTTTATGGGTTCAGTTTTTGCTTTTACGTTGTCGATTTTAACTTTTTTCTTCTCAACCACTTTCTTCTCCACATACATCGGTGCTTTACCCTTCACATCAACCTTCTTTTGTTGAACCTTCACAGCTTCAGTTTTAGGCTTCACATATGTACACTTTCGTGCAATATGACCAACCTGTTCACATCTAAAACAAGTACGAGTATCAGCTACCCGACTCGTGCCTTCAGACTGAGCCTGTAAAGCTCTCTTCTTAAAAAATTCTTTGTTTGATTTTGAAAAAATTTCTTTTTCTTCATCAGCAAGTGAACTTGAACTGTTCACAAACATTTTCTTTTCGACAAACCTCTTGTGTGAAACATTCTTTTTCTGAAACGATTTACCCCCCTGATAACCACCCGACCAGTTGTTTCTGTTGTTATTGTAAAAACGCGATGGATAACCAGTTTTCTTGTTGTAAACCCTGTCTTTCTTTTTCACTTCATCAATCTCTTCTTTTTCTTTCTTTTCTTTCTCCTCTTTCTCTTTCTCTTTCTCTTCTTCAATCATCTTTGATGTTGGTGTTCCCCACCACTTGTGCTGCCAATATTCATCTTCTTCTTTATACTCCTTGACAATGGCCTCGATATCAAGCGTTTTGTCATCAATTGCGATGTTGCCATACTTATCAAGATAGAACTCTCTGTCTGGATCCCATCTATTCACTCTTTTTGCCTCTAGATATACACCAGAAAGTCTGATAATCTTGTTTTAAGCAACCATCTTCCGGTATCTATACTTCTGTTCCTCTGTTCGATTATCTTTCCATGGAATAGGCTCATTCTTTGCCATGAAAGCATAACCAACAGCATCTTCTTCCGGCAAAACCTCTTTGCTCCAATCGTAACCCTCATCATCATAAATCATAGCTAGAGCCCTCGATTTGTCTCTGTTCTCTTCCTGCTGCTTCAATCTGGGCGGCTCGGATTTATTCTGATGGTAGATTGCCTTCTTGTAATAGTCGTCTCGAAATGGATTCTCTGATTCATCTGCATACGCATTTCTGCATTCCCTCTTGAAATGACCCTTCTGTTTACACTTAAAACATGTCACCTTTGACTTATCGAACCCCAGCTTTGTAGACGGACCTCCGATTGTCTTCCTCCCGGTAATTTCCATGAAACGCTGAGCACGTCGAACAGCACTTGCCATCGCCCAACGAATATCTATCAGTTCCATTTCCTCCGGGTCTATCTGATCGTAGTCTTCTTTCGTCAGATTTGTGTTCCCAATCTTTCCGGCCACCAAACCTTCATAGGACTCCAACACAGACGCCAGAAAAACCATTTGTTGCTTGGCCGACTCTTCGTCAAAGTTCTGTGCGTTCTTCAGATCTATCGCGATGTTGCATGAAAACTTCGCATCAGAACGTTTTTCAGAAGACGAAGATCCACCGTGATAACCACTGTGGCTTCCACTGTTTGAACTGCTTTGACTTTCTTTGTTTGCTGAAGAAACATTCTTAGCAGAAAATGCAGTTTTCGGAGAAGTAGCTTTCGGCATCAAGCTTTTCGGATAGTAAAGATCCAAGTTTTGCTGATAGGATGAGTGATTGACTTTGTAAGTTTTCTTCAATTCAAGCTCATGACTTTCAAGTCTCTCAATCACAACATCTGGAGTCAAATTTTCAGGAGCAATAGTGTTCTTCAACATCAGTGCATAGTATCTCCAATCCACTTCATCTGGTAATGAATCAAACAGTTTATCAACAAGTTCTTCATCAGAATACGTAATCTTATATCGTGCAAGTTCCAGCTTCAGATGACCAAACCTTTCAATCATTTTACAAACCGATTCATTTTTAAGACAACTAAACATGTCAAACTCTTTTCTAAGAAGTTTCGTTTTATTTTTTACAATTTCTTTGCTACCAAGACACTTCTTTTCAAGTTTTTCCCACAAATCTTTAGCATTGGAGTAATCTATCAGTGAAATGATATCTTCTCGCACCGATTGAAACAGTAATGCCACACACTTTTGCTCTGCCATAAAGGATTCAATTTCGTCAGCTGATGATAAAGTTTCTCCACTTTTGTCTCCATGAACATATCCATTTTTCAAACTCTTCCAACTTGCAAACGCGAAAGCCATCAACCAATCCTCAAATTTTCTCGACCAACGGCTATATTCCTCGATTGCCATAAGCTTCGGAGGTTTGTTGAATGTACCAAATGCACTCTCAGACTCCCAAGCTTCCTTCTTTTTCTCCTTTGGTTGATTCTCGTTCGTATTGCTTGATGACGTATCATTGTTTCCTGAACTTCCTGTGAATGCGTACATGTCGCTGAACGGATTCAAGAACATATCGTCCATCGTGAATGTACCTGAGAAATCAGACAACACTTAGAAAAAGTATGAGAGAAAGTGAGTAGAAAAGAGAGATTTCTGCAGATATAAGCTGCAGTAGTATGAACTCCTCGTCCTGAGCTCTGATACCACTTGTTGGACCGTTCTTTGACCCGAAAAGTCAGTCAGAGTAGCTCATCTTCATGTATGAAGGCGGAATCAACATATATGAAGTTACAACAGCTTATCCTTTCAATTCCTACCTGTTTATTGCTTTCTGATGAGATTTTGACAGAGTTTCGGCTCCTAAGCACACACACACACACACGTCTATATGTTATGAACCGCTCAGACTATTTATAGACTTCCTGGTTCGCTCATAAGACATGCCAAATGAGCGGACCAGATCACTTGCCCTAGAAGCGATCCAAACTAAGACGAAAAAGCGATCCACAATGAAACATTGACAAATAAGCGGACCGACTACTATTTTGCATAATATTTACATTTTGAACCCCAGTTGACCAATCTTGACTTCAGACTTCTTGTAGACGCAGTCAACAGACATTCCGTGCATCAACAGATTCGCTACAAAGCTCCACACAACTATGTAGGTATACTCACAAAACCTACCGATAACCACACCTTCGACTCCATCCTTGACATCCTTTCTGCATCAAAGTACAAAACTTTGATAACAACAGACGCTCCCATTTACCTTGATACCCAGAGAGAGTTCTGGAAAAATGCCACCCTTGAAAAACAAGGAGACATCATCACCGCCATCAACTCCTCGATACAGGGTAAGAAGGTACAAATCTCTCCAAAATCCATCTCTGAAATCTTTAAACTCGATGATTTGAAAGGAAAAACCTCATTTACTAAAGACGAGTTGACAAAGGATTTCATGAACAGGGGCTATGCAGAACAACCAAATAGGGATACCCTACAAAAGGGTTACTTCCCTTTTGCACCCAGATTTTTATTCCACACACTACTCATGTGTGTTTCTAATAAAACAACGTCTTTCAATGAGATACCAAAAAACATCCAATGCCTGGGGTATGCAATTTTAAACGATAAAAACTATAATTACTCCCAGGAAATTTTTGATGATTTGGTAAGGAACGTTGATAATAAGGCATTTCTGCTCTTTCCAAGATTTCTAAGCTACTATTTTGAACAAAAATTTGTAGAGAAAGATGCAGAATTGCCCAAACAAGGTGTCTCATTCAAAATAAACGGTTTAACAATTGAAACATTTTCAAGAATGATGGCACCAATAAAATTAAAAACAAAGAAGCCTGAGCAGGTTTTAGAAACTGCCACTGATCCTCAGGCAACCTCTGCTGAGCCCACTGCTCCAGGTGATCAAAGCAGCACACCCACTGTTTTGAAACCCACACCTGCCACCACCAAAAAGACCAAAAGAAAAACATCCAGAAAACCCACCAAAACCAAAACAAAGGCAACTCTGGAAGATGAGATCCCAGAGCAATTGCCAGTGACAGCACAAAAGTCACCAAAAACCACTGCTGCTACTTCCTCACAGCAGTTGGTAGAAAGATCTCAATCCCAGCCTAAAACTCCTCCTGCATCCTCACAAAAGGATCAGGTTGTAAGCACAGGGTCACCACAATATGAAGCTCTAGATCCACTCGGATCTATCTTCTACAGTCCTGATCCCAAGGACATGTCTCTTTCAACACCCATACCCTCACCAATCATATTGCCACAATCAATAATACCCCTGTTACATGCAGTTGTTATTGCACAGACACAAACCAGTTCCTTTCAATCACCCATTACTGAGAGTATACCACCACAAGTGACTGGGTCTGATGCTAATACCTCTGTTATCCCAGCAACAGTTGAGGAGGTTACACCCCCTGAGTTACAAGTAACTCTCGGAGGTAGTTCAAGTGGAGCAGCAACTACAACTGATGGATCAACAGATCTTCAGTTGGACAGTTGTTACATCAATAAGACTCCCTTGAAGGCAATTTCTTCCATGGCAACTTCGGTAACCACCAGTGAGTTAACTTTAAACACTGGTACCATCAAAGGTTTATCAAGTGCTGAAGAAAGAAGTCCCCAGTACCAAGAAAAAGGGGCATTAATGGATGACTTTTGGGACTCTATTCCTAAGTCACACATTGATACAACCACCACTGGTGGGGATTCAGATGATCCTGTTAATTCAGGTGATGATTATATAATGAATTGGCGGCTAGAGTTGAAAACTTGGAATCTTCTGTTGCCGAGATAAAAGATATGGTGCAACAGCTGTTAGAAGCTCAAAAAGCCCAATCAACTGTTCCTCCTGCTCAAGCACCTGCTCCACAAGCATTTGCTGCAAATGAGCTATGGAATATCTTCCAACCCATGCTTGAAAAACAGCAACATATGGCTGATCAAAAGCATGCCATTCAAGTACAAATGCTGACCAACATGGTGGAATCAAGGTTCAAAGACACTCAAGCAGATATCAAAGCTATAAAGGCTAGCATCCAAAAGACTGCCCAGAGTGAAAAAGCTCCATCTACCATCTTCTTCATGAATACACCCCTGGCAGATAATGCCAAAAAGGGGGAGAAAATCAGGTTAAGAAAGAAAGGAATTGAAGATGGAATGTATATTGAACCAGAAGATACATCAGCAGTTACAAAAACAACTGATACAAAATCTTCAAATCAAACAGCTGATACTTCAACAGTTACAAAAACTGCTGTCAGTAGCCAAACAGCTGCCATATCATCAACACAAACACCTCCAACACACACCACATCACCACACACCACCACAACTACTGTTCCACCACCACCATCTGTGTCCACAGCACAAAAACCACCATCAAAACCAAAAACTACAAAACCATCATCACCCCCTGCCAAAAAGCAGAAGACAACAGGTGTCACAACATCTGTTGTAATGGCAACAGTAGTTGAAGCACCAGTTGTTTCAACTACTGCTAGTCAACCACTGATCATCACCCAAACAACTTCCACAATAACCCCTGCTCAAAAGCAGAAGACATCTGCTGATACATCAGCAGTTGTGATGACAACAGCAGTTGAGACACCAGTTGTTTCAACAGTTGTTAGTCAATCATCCACCACTGCCCTATCTTTTCCTATATCACAACCACAGCTCTTTAGCAGAAAAAGAAAGCCAATCACTGCCATTGAAAGGATACATGATCCAAATGCTGCAAAGTATCCACTGGAACTTGAAGCCATCAAAAATGAGATGAGACAATTTTATACAGAAGAAGATCCTTCAAAAAGAAAATTCTCCTCACTCGTAGGCTACATAGCACCAGAAGATATTAATGATTATCTCAAGATAAAGGCAAGGCAAGCTAAAGTAAAAGCCAAGGTTGACAGTGAAAAAGAAAGTCTAAGCGAAGAAGGCATTGCTAAAAGACTGGAGTTCTACCTTACAAAGGTAAAGCAGATAGAAGAATTTGCACATGAGCTAGATAAAGAAAAGGATGATCAAAAGAAGAGGTTAAGAGAACAACTTCTAGCCTTTATCATGAAAGAAAAATTCTATCCTGCAGAAGAACAACAGTTTAAAGAATGGCCATTAGTAGCTTTAAAGCATGAGGCTGAAAGGATCCAAAGAATCAAGAATGATCCTTCAAAGAAGAAAAATGCTCCAAACTGGAGTAAATACAAAAAGCTCATTGCTGACCTCACTGCTGAATATAAGGGAAAGAAAAGGGAGCTGGTGGATGCTAAGATGGACACTGCTGAAGCCATATCAAAATGGTCTAGGCAGCAGACTGATGAAGCCTATGAGAGGCTAAAGAAAAAGAAGAAAACTGCTTCAGATGCTTCAAAGAAAAGAGAACATATGATGAAGCTTGAACAGAAAATAGAAAACCTCAGAACAATGTTCAAATCAGCATACAAACCTACTCTTGTGTCAAACCAAGAAGAAGGTAAACAGATGACTGAAGAAGAGGTCAAAGAAAAAGAAGCAGAGTACTTCAAGGACACCATCATGAAAATGGGTCTGAAAGAAGATAGCTCAACAAAGCTTCAGAACCTTTTTGAGAAGGTGTTAAACAAACCTGCATCACCAAACACTGCAACAGACATGTCAGAAACTGAGAGGCAGGAGCTTATTGAACAAGAAACTGCAGAAGACATAGCTGCAGCAAACAAAGTCAATGAAGAAGCCTTCAAAAGAATGTCTGATAGTTTGCATGTGTTCTCAAGGCCATCATCCCTCAACTCATCTGAAAATAAGTCTCTCCCAAGAAACCCACTTGGCTTTAAAATACTAAATTGGATGTCTAATCAAAAGACCCACGTATTGACCCTGGTCAGAGCCAATGGCGAAGTGAAGTACATATCAAGGAAAGAAGCACTAGGCCTAAGTGTTGAAGATTTGCAGGATCTCCTTGAACTTTCACTGTGTAGGGATGAGGACGACCAGAGTGCAAAGGAATTTGAAGCAGAATTCAAAGATCAAGCTAAGGCACTCTTGATGAGTAATAAAGGTCCTGAATAATGAAGGGTTTTGGCATTATCTGTTCCAGGGGGAGATTGTTGGGATTGAACCCTACCAGAGGAACAGATAATGTAAAGCCAAAACCGGATCACATCAGTGGACTACCAATAAGCAGCAGTTTACCCTTTACTCTCCCCTTGGCAGTGGCATTCTAACAGCTGATAAACTTTAAGTGCTGCTCAACTACAACAACTGATGAACCAAACATTGATGATATTCTTAAAGACTGCTAAAGACAAACACTGAGCTCTATCTACTGCTGTCTCATAAGTACTGCTGAAGATTCAAGCACTGCTCATTCAAAGACTGATCACCTTTTGAAGAAAGCACTGATGTTCAAGTAATCAGTGCTTAGGTTACAACAGTGGAACGTGAACAGTGTTAGACTTGTTTTGTATTGTATTATCAATCAGTTGTTTAGACAACAGTAGTTTGTATAGGTCAGTGTTTATAGTTTGTTAGGTCGTTAGATGTCACTATCATGGTGACGTCAGCTGAGGTACATCAGTAGTTTGGTTTGCCTATAAATGGAGCGGTACTCTGTACTGTTACATTTGATTCGTTTTGAGTGAGTTCTCCTCCTCAATTCAATCCTTTCATCTTGTGCGACCAACTCTGGAGTATCAGGCTGAGGGGGAGTTTAGTATGTAAACATGCTGTAATCATTTGCTTGTATTGTTTAATCATTCGACTCAATGAGAAGCAATTGTTTACAAAACTATTTTCTCTATATTGATTGTGTTTACAAAGTTTGTTTTCATTTCCGCTGCACTTAATCTAGTTTTATCATCATTGATTTGTCAAAACTAAACAAACAAACACAATCATGAGAGCCTCGGATCCTAACACAACCACCCACCTTTAGCCCAAGCCTAACCCTTCACCCAAAAAGTCCTCTTGATATTTACAAAGGTATAAAGTTAAAAAGGAGGAGGATTGATTGCTTGGCAAGCTTATGGTAGAAATAAGTTCCACGCCGCTCTCGAGTGATTCACTAAAAATACACCTTCGGCTGAGTGTGAGTGATTTCCCCGTGAGGTATGTGAACTTGTATATAAACGGAATTTTAAAAAGGTATGTTATGCCTTAATAAAGAATTTATTTTATGAAATATTTTTAATAAATCATGACGAATAGGATTGTAAATAAATAAAAATAAAAGCTAAACGATCTTGGAAAATCCCGACACTCTATGACAAGCCCAAAAAAAAAAAAAAAACCTTCTCTTCTGCCCATTCCATTTGGAGTGAATAAAGCCACAATATAAAGAGTTTTGCTTGAGGACAAGCAAAGATTCAAGTGTGGGGGTATTTGATACGCGCAAAATGCAACATATAAATTATCAAATATGGCATAAAACTAACCCTTTTTTAGTACTAATGTTGGAAAAAGTGTGATTTTGTCTTCCTTTTGTATTTTCAGGATTAAATGAGCTCAAATTAACAAAAGAAGCAAAAAGACAGTAAAATCTAACATAAATACAAGAAAAGGGACAAAAGTGGATTGCCCGACCCCTCGACAGCATCCTCCCAAGCAAAACAAAGAAAGCAGAAGACTGAACACGCCCCGTGCTCAGCGAGCACGGGGCCATGCCCAAGAAACAGCAGAAAAGACAAACTAATAGAAGCTTCTATTGCCCACCACGGGGCCGTGCCCAGCGGACACGGGGGCGTGGTCAGAGTACTGCAGGCGCATTTATTGTAATTGTGAATTACAATTAATGAAGAAAGAGAGTGTCAGACGGCCACGGGGCACGTGTTCAGCCTATAAATAGGAGTGCTTGGAGCCATTTCAACTCATCCCTTGGCACACCACCTCTCTCACACTTCACCCACCACCCACCACCACCATAACACCATCATCCACCACTATCATCCATTGTCCATCATAGAGTGTGTGAGTCGTCTCGGGATCCAAGATTGATCGTAAGAGTTCTTGACAATCAAAGGCCATGTTTGCCTAAGTCCCTTACATCACTTGGTGAAGAAAAGTGTCTAGTGTAATACTTTTATTTTTAATCTTTTGCACTTTTTATTTGGTTTTGTATCAATGACTTTAATAACTAGTTTCTTATGTTGAAGGTGATTCTTCCTTATCGTTTGTCCGTGGTGTCTTGACATTATTTTACTGTCTATATAAAATAAAAGATTTTCACCATTCATATCTCCACGGTCTATATGGAGGTATGTTGGCTACCTGGTCGGGGGTTAAGGGAACGGTTTGGTAAGAGTCTTGCCCTTGTTCAGCGTTTAGAGATCCTGCAAGGGACCTGGGTCAAATTTAGTAGGATCTCCTTCAATACCCAAAGGTATTGGATGGCGGGGATCTAAACTCTTTGACCCCCTCATAAGTTAAACTAATATTAATACTATAACCCGGGTATTTAGGACTGTATCCTTGGTGACTCAGACTACTTAGTCGAGGGTAACGTCACCTTCAAAAGAGGGGCCTACCATAATTTGCATTAATAACTTAATTAATTATCTTTCAATAATCCGACCCTTTAGGATTGTATCCTTGCTGACTCAAACTACTGGGTTGAGGGTAACGTCACCTTCAAAAGAGGGGCCTACTACAATAACTAATATAATCTCTTAAACAAGTGCAAAAGTGTGAAAATAATCAAAGGTTACACTATACACGAGTCGGATCCAAGTGAGTCATCTTGTCTATCTGTTTTTATTTTTATTTTTATTTTTCAGCATTTAGTTAGTTTTATTTTCTTAGTTTTAAAATCTTTTCTAACATTTTGATTTGATTAGACGTTGAGGATAAACCGGTACTAAAAGCTCTTGTGTCCTTAGACGACCTCAGTATCTTACCAACACTATACTACGTCTACGATGGGTGCACTTGCCCATTTGTGTGTGTAGTGTTAGTAAATATCGTGTTTTATAAATTTAAAACTTGGCTAACAAGTGTAAAAAGGGCGTAAAATATATACCTAAAACATATACACACTAGCACGCATCAAGTTTTTGGCGCCGTGGCCGGGGAATAAGGATTTTAAGAAAGTTAGGAATCAACGGCCTAATCATTTTTTATTTTCTTTTTATTTTTTTAGGATTTTCTTAGTTTTTCAGCCTCTGCAGAGCTCAGCACGGGCCGTGCCCGCTGAACACACCCCGTGCCCAATCTTTGGAACTAGCAATCCTGTTTTAAGTCAGACAGTAAGCTGAACACGGGGCCGTGTCCATTCAACGCGCCCCCGTGCCCAAGATTCAGTTGCTGAAAACAGAACCGTAAGATCCCGACGGTTGGTAAATTCTGACACAAACATGAGTGATGATGATTTTTTTTACCTTCGGCACTCTTATGGTACATAGTGTCAATTATGTGGAGGCGGACATAAAGAGTTAGAATGTTATTTTCTAAACTATAAGCCCCACTATATAGACCCATCGTTTCCCTGTATCCTTAAGAGGGGTGAAAGTAAAAATAATCCTTATCTCTCCCTCAAAAGCGCCCAACCAGATATTTTAGGAGAAATGCTTCTTGATGAACTATTTCAACTAGAAGATCTGATTCTTAATTGGTTAAAAGAACTTAGGATGGATTTTCTAAATTCATCTCTAGACAATAACCAAGAAGAAGTGTTGGGATCGCATTCAAACAACCTCGTTGTTCCCGATAATACCTTCGACTCTAGCAAAGACATGGACGATAGTCGTCCCTGTGCCGATTGTGCCGTGAAGGACTCTCCATCGACTTCGTTCGGTGCATACATAGACCTGGGCGATTCGGCATACACCTTCTTTAACGAGAGGCCGGAAAAGGGTTGGACTTGTCCACCTAAAATAAACATAGGAATTACCCTCACCGACAACCTCTTGCGTTCTCGTCTTAGTCTAGAGCAATTAAGGTATCTTAGGCACTTTGGGGTTGTTCCATCCAGTAAGGAACCACCCGCCGGATAGGTTCCTTAGAAATAGATAAACTTCATAAACAGCCCTTCGACACGGGGCCGTGTACATCCAACACGCCCCCGTGTCCACCAAAAGATTCCTTTCTGACTTTTACGTCAGAATACGGACAAACTGTGTCAGGATCCTACCTGCACACGGGGCCGTGTCCAGCACGCTGTCGTTTTCTATAAATGCAGCCAAGAATTCTGCACATTTGGACCATCTAAGGACAGAGATTTGAAGGAATCTTCTCTCAACTATCCTAGGTATGTTCTAAAAGAAGGTTCCAACAAACCATCTTGTCCTTTCCTCTTTTATCCATTTCCTTCTTCTTCATCTTTCTCCAAAAACCTCTATTAAAGTTTGAAATTTCAAGCTTTGAGGAAAGGATTATTGAGTTTTATTCAAAGAATCTTGTTAAAAATAAGTTGTATAACATTGTTTTAAGTTAATAATGTTCAAAAAGGCCTCACAAGTTCAGAAAATAACTTAGAAAGATGAACATGGGCCCATGCTCATTGAGCACGGGGCCGTGTCCAGACCACTGTTTCAGCAAAATAAGCTATTTTCAGTTTGTTTTCGTAGAATGTCGAGTGAAAACAGCGAGACATCTTCCGTGCACTCATCAAACAGTCGAAGAGGGAGAAGGCCTTCCATTGAGGCTACACTTGTACACTATGTCATAGCATTAAGGGAGGCTCTCGATGAAATGACTTCAGTAGAGGAGGTCCTAATTGACCGTATCAACTACCTTATGGTAGGGCTGGAGAATAGCTTTCAAGAAATTAACCTCTTGCACCAGAGGTTAAATATTCTTGTAACACCTCCGATGGAACCCGTCCTCCCTCAAGAGGATTGGAACCTAGCACTTGAAGTTAACAACCCTACCGGGTGGGACGACATTCCGGCGGAACCTCCCCTTGAGCATCTACAAGAAATCTCGGTGGAAGTCGAAACTCCTCAAACTAACGCTAACGAGCCCTCTTTTCTCCTCCCAAGGGAGATAGAGGAGTGGCTCGCCGACATATGAGGAGACCATGCCCGGAAGAAGGAGTTCTATAAAGCCACAACCAACCAAGACTATTTGCTTCTTGGAAATTTTGCTAATTAAAATAACTTGTAGGCTAGAACTCCATGGTTTATGCTTCTTGTGTTTTCTTATCTAACTTAGTAATATTTAGGACTATGTAATTCTCTCTATGAATGAATGAATGGTTTTAAGGTTTGAATGGTGTTATAAGAAATAAAACACACTCTGGATGGTGAAGGATAACAAGGGAAACGAAAAACATAGCCCAATGCACGAAAACAGAGCCATCCGACAACATTTTCTTCATTACAGTAAGCTCAGCACGGGCCGTGCCCAGCCAACACGGCCCCGTGCTGAACGTCCTGCAGAAAATCGCCCAGTTCAGGTAACTGGACACGGGCCGTGTTCACTGAACACGCCCCCGTGTCCAGGCTTCTGTTTCTTTTCTTTAATTTTTGTTACTGGCACCTGAACACGGGGCCGTGCCCGGTCACCACGGGGCCGTGTCCAGACTGTCAGTAACATAAAATTTTGCTTTAAACACCATTTTACACATTCAATCAACCTAAAAACTTATTTTTGGGACACATTGAGAACAATGTGTAATTTAAGTGTGGGGGGGGATGCTAAAACCTTGAATTTTGCAAGTCCTAATAACAAGCCTTACACAAAACTCTATTGGAACCGCTAATCACCCCAAATTTTTTTCAAAAATTTTCAATTTTTTTTTACTTGTCTAAGTTTAAGTTGGGAATTCTAATTCTAACAATGTTATATTTTTACAAATTTACAACCGATAGCGTCGTGATAAAAAGAACCAACATAAGAAAATTATGAAACGGCATGACAAGCTTAGTTAAAATTTGATTATATATACTTGATTACGTAAAAACCCATTCCCACAAAAAAGTGAGTTTTGAGCCTTTATACAGCATACAAATATACATCTTTACACTAAATGCTCATTTTTCGTTTCTTGTGTGAATAGCCGCCTGGTTCTTACGACTCTAGGACTTGCCACGATAATTCACTCCCGGTCTTTACCAACTTAAACCCAAGTAAGTAAATGATGGAGGCATTAGGACTAACCATTTTTCTTTCAACACCATTATTTTCACTTTTCTTTTCACCTACCCAAAAAAATTCCCCCTAGTTAACCCCTTTGAGCCTAAACCTTTTCATTTCTTAACCCAAAACCTTTTACCCACCAAAACCCCTTTTTCATTTTTTTCCTTATTTTAGTAACAAAGCTTGGTTTTCGTGTGACTCTTAAAAAAAATGATGATGAAGTTGTAAATAAACAAACAAAGCTCCTCAAACAAAAGCTTGTTTGAATAAATACTTCATAAAAAAAAGGTCACAAAAACAAAATGTTTTACGAAAACCAACGCTTTTTACGCCTTTTCGCCCTTTTCAACTAACCACTAACCCAACCAACCACCTTTAGCCCAAGCCTAACCCTTCACCCAAAAAGTCCTCTTGATATTTACAAAGGTATAAAGTTAAAAAGGAGGAGGATTGATTGCTTGGCAAGCTTATGGTAGAAATAAGTTCCACGCCGCTCTCGAGTGATTCACTAAAAATACACCTTCGGCCGAGTGTGAGTGATTTCCCCGTGAGGTACGCGAACTTGTATATAAATGGAATTTTAAAAAGGTATGTTATGCCTTAATAAAGAATTTATCTTATGAAATATTTTTAATAAATCATGACGAATAGGATTGTAAATAAATAAAAATAAAACCTAAACGATCTTGGAAAATCCCGACACTCTATGACAAGCCCAAAAAAAAAAAAAAAAAAACCCCTTCTCTTCTACCCATTCCATTTGGAGTGAATAAACCCACAAAATGCAAAGATTCAAGTGTGGGGGTATTTGATACGCGCAAAATGCAACATATAAATTATATCAAATATGGCATAAAACTAACTCTTTTTTAGTACTAATGTTGGAAAAAGTGTGTTTTTGTCTTCCTTTTGTATTTTCAAGATTAAATGAGCTCAAATTAACAAAAGAAGCAAAAAGACAGCAAAATCTAACATAAATACAAGAAAAGGGACAAAAGTGGATTGCCCGACCCCTCGACAGCATCCTCTCAAGCAAAACAAAGAAAGCAGAAGACTGAACACGCCCCGTGCTCGGCGAGCACGGGGCCGTGCCAAAGAAGCAGCAGAAAAGACAAACTAATAGAAGCTTCTATTGCCCACCACGGGGCCGTGCCCAGCGGACACGGGGGCGTGGTTAGAGTACTGCAGGCGCATTTATTGTAATTGCGAATTACAATTAATGAAGAAAGAGAGTGTCAGACGGCCACGGGGCCATGGCCAGCGGGCACGGGGCCGTGCCTAGGCTTCTTTTCAGCCTATAAATAGGAGTGCTTGGAGCCATTTCAACTCATCCCTTGGCACACCACTTCTCTCACACTTCACCCACCACCCACCACCACCATAACACCATCATCCACCACCATCATCCATTGTCCATCAAAGAGTGTGAGAGACGTCTCGGGATCCAGGATTGATCGTAAGAGTTCTTGACAATCAAAGGCCATGTTTGCCTAAGTCTCTTACATCACTTGGTGAAGACAAGTGTCTAGTGTAATAACTAGTTTCTTATGTTGAAGGTGATTCTTCCTTATCGTTTGTCCGTGGTGTCTTGACGTTATTTTACTTTCTATATAAAATAAAAGATTTTCACCATTCATATCTCCACGGTCTATATGGAGGTATGTTGGCTACCTATTCGGGGGTTAAGGGAACGGTTTGGTAAGGGTCTTGCCCTTGTTCAGCGTTTAGAGGTCCTGCAAGGGACCTGGGTCAAATTTAGTAGGATCTCCTTCAATACCCAAAGGTATTGGATGGCGGGGATCTAAACTCTTTGACCCCCTCATAAGTTAAACTACTATTAATACTATAACCCGGCTATTTAGGACAGTATCCCTGCTGACTCAGACTACTTAGTCGAGGGTAACGTCACCTTCAAAAGTGGGGCCTACCATAATTTTCATTAATAACTTAATTAATTATCTTTCAATAATCCGACCCTTTAGGATTGTATCCTTGCTGACTCAAACTACTAGGTTGAGGGTAACATCACCTTCAAAAGAGGGGCTTACTACAATAACTAAGATAATCTCTTAAACAAGTGCAAAAGTGCGAAAATAATCAAAGGTTACACTATACACGAGTCGGATCCAAGTGATTCATCTTGTCTATCTGTTTTTATTTTTATTTTTATTTTTCAGCATTTAGTTAGTTTTATTTTCTTAGTTTTAAAATCTTTTCTAACATTTTGATTTGATTAGACGTTGAGGATAAACCGATACTAAAAGCTCTTGTGTCCTTGGACGACCTCGGTATCTTACCAACACTATACTACATCCACGATGGGTGCACTTGCCCATATGTGTGTATAGTGTTAGTAAATATCGTGTTTTATAAATTTAAAACTTGGATAAAAAGTGTAAAAAGGGCTTAAAATATATACCTAAAACATATACACTCTAGCACGCATCAAAGTTATTAATGCATAATGTGGTAGGCCCCTCTTTTGAAGGCGACGTTACCCTCGGCTAAGTAGTCTGAGTCAGCAGGGATACAGTCCTAAGTAGTCGGGTTAAAGTTTTAATAGTAGTTTGACTTATGAGGGGATCAAAGAGTTTAGACCCCCGCCATCCAATACCGGTGGGTATTGAAGGAGGTCCTACTAAATTTGACCCAGGTCCTTTGCAGGATCTATACACTGAACAATGGCAAGACTCTTACCAAACTGTTCCCTTAACCACCGACCAGGTAGCCAACATACCTCCATATAGATCGTGGAGATATGAATGGTGAAAATCTGTTATTTTATACAGACAGTAAAATAATGCCAAGACACCACGGACAAACGATAAGAAAGAATCACCTTCAACATAAGAAACTAGTAATTAAAGTCATTAATACAAAATCAATTAAAAAGTGCAAAAGATTAAAAATAAAAAGTATTACACTAAACACTTGTCTTCACCAAGTGATGTAAGAGACTTAGGCAAACATGGCCTTTGATATTCAAGAACTCTTACGATCAATCTTGGATCCCGAGACGACTCACACACTCTATGATGGACAATGGATGATGGTGGTGGATGATGGTGTTGTGATGGTGGTGGGTGGTGGGTGGTGGGTGAAGTGTGAGAGAGGTGGTGTGCCAAGGGATGAGTTGCAAGAGCTCCAAGCACTCCTATTTATAGGCTGAACAGAAGCTCGTGCACGGCCCCATGTCCATCCTCCTCTCTTTCTTCATTAAATGCAGTTTGTCTGCATTAGTTGACCACGCCCCTGTGTCCGCTGAGCACGACCCCGTGTGCAGAAGCATATCTGTACTATCAAGATTTGCCTGGATTCTACGAATCTTATAGTTGACCACGGCCCCGTGTCCGCTGAGCACGGCCCCGTGGTGGGCGTTGGAAGCTTCTACCACCTTATCTTTTCTTCTGACACTTGGGCACGCCCCCGTGCTCACTGAGCACGGGGCGTGTTCAGTCTTTTGTCTTCTTGTTTTGCTTGGGAAGACGCTGTCGGGAGGTCGAGCATGCCACGTTTGCTCCTTTCCTTGTATTTATGTTTGATTTAGTTGCCTTTTTGCTTCTTTTGTTTATTTGACCACATTTAATCCTGAAAATGCAAAAGGAAGACAAAAGCACACTTTTTCCAACATTAGTACTAAAAAAAGGTTAGTTTTATGCCACAATTGATGTAATTTACATGTTGCGTTTTTTGCACTTCAAATACCCTCACACTTGAATCTTTGCTTGTCCTCAAGCAAAACTCTTTATAATGTGGCTTTTTCACTCCCAAATGGAATGGGTAGAAGAGAAGGTTTTTGGGCTTGTCATAGAGTGTCGGGATTTCCAAGATTCTTTATTAGGTTTTATTTTTATTTATTTACAATCCTATTCGTCATGATTTATTAAAAACGTTTCATAAGATAAATTACTTATTAGGGCATAACATGCCTCTTTTAAAATTCCTTTTATATACAAGTTCACATACCTCACGGGGGATCACTTAACACTCGGCCGAAGGTGTATTTTTAGTGAATCACTCGAGAGCGGCATGGAACTTACTCCTACCATAAGCTTGCCAAGCAATCAATCCTCCTCCTTTTTAACTATATACCTTTGTAAATATCAAGAGGACTTTTTGGGTGAAGGGTTAGGCTTGGGCTAAAGGTGGGTGGTTGGGTTAGTCGTTAGTAAAAGGGCGAAAAGCGTAAAAAGCATCGGTTTTTGAAAGACTTTTTATTTTTCACAATTTATTTTATTTTGATGAACCATTTCTTTTCAAACAAAGTTATTACTTGTTTGTTTATTTGGTTTCATCAATTTTTTTAATCAGGAAGTCATAAGAAAAACTGAGCTTTGTTACTAAAAGAAAGGGTAAAAATAAAAAAAGGTTTAGGTGGGTAAAAAGGGTGATTGTTTTGGGTTAAGAAATGAAAGGGTTTAGGCTCAAAGGGGTTAACTAAGGGTTAGTCCTAATGCCTCCATCATTTACTTACTCGGGTTTAAGTTGGTAAGGACCGGGAATGCATTGTTGTGGCAAGTTCTAGAGTCGTAAGAACCAATCGGCTATTCACACAAGAAACGAAAAATGAGCATTTAGTGTAAAGATATGTATCCGTATGCTCAATAAAGGCTCAAAACTCACTTTTGTGGGAATGGGTTTTTATGTGATCAAGTATATATAATCAAATTTTAACTAAGCTTGCCATGTCGTTTCATAATTTTCTTATGTTGGTTCTTTTTATCACGATGCTATCGGTTGTAAATTTGTAAAAATATAACCTTGTTAGAACTTGAAATTCCCAACTTAAGCCTAGACAAGTAAAAAGAAAATAAAAATTTTTGAAAAAATTTGGAGTGATTAGCGGTTCCAATAGAGTTTTGTGTAAGGCTTGTTAATTAGGACTTGCAAGATTTAAAGTTTTAGCATCCCCCCCCCCCAAACTTAAATTACACATTGTCCTCAATGTGTCCCAAAAATAAGTTTTTAGGTTGATTGAATGTGTAAAAGGGTGTTAAAAGCAAAATTTTATGTTACTGGGCGCCTGGACACGGCCCCGTGGTGTCCGGGAACGGCCCCGTGTTCAAGTGCCAGTAACAGAAGTTTGTAAAAAGAAACAGAAGCCTGGACACGGGGGCGTGTTCAGTGAACACGACCCGTGTCCAGTTACCTGAACTGGGCATTTTCTGCAGATCGTGCAGCACGGGGCCGTGTCGGGAGGACACGTCCCGTGCTGAACTTGCTGTAATGAAGAAATTTTTGTCGGATGGCCCTGTTTTCGTGCATGGGGTGCTGGTGCAAGTTTCCCTTGTTATCTTTCACCATCCCGAATGTGTTTTATTCATTACAACATCATCCAAACACTAAAACCATCATTTCTTTAAAGTCATAGAGAGAATTACGTTATCCTAAAAAGCTAGTAATTTAGATAAGCAAGTTAAATGAAGCACAAGAAGCTTAAACAAAGAAGTTCTAGCCTAAAAGTTATTCTAATTGGCAAAATTTCCGAAAAGATAATTTCTCGGTTAGATGCGGCTTCAAAGAACTCCTTCCTCCGGGCATGGGTTCCTCACACGTCGGCGAGCCACTCCTCTATATCCCTTGGGAGGAGGAAGGCGGGCTCGTTGGCGTCGATTTGAGGGGGTGCAACTTCCACCAGGACTTCTTGTAGATTTTCAAGTGGAGGCTCCGCTGGAATGTCATCCCATCCAGTAGGATTGTTGACTCCAAGTGCTAGGTTCCAATCCTCTTGAGGGAGGATGGTTCCACGGGAGGTGTTACAAGAATATTTAACCTCTGGTGTAAGAGGTTAATTTCTTGAAAACTGTTTTCCAGCCCCACCGTAAGATAATTTATACGGTCTATTAGGACCTCCTCTACCGAAGTCATCTCATCAAGAGCTTCTAGTAAAGCCATGTCATGTTTGCTCCTTTTCTTGTATTTATGTTAGATTTAGCTACCTTTTTGCTTCTTTTGTTTATTTGAGCTCATTTAATCCTGAAAATGCAAAAGGAAGACAAAAGCACACTTTTTCCAACGTTAGTACTAAAAAAGGGTTAGTTTTATGCCACAATTGATGTAATTTATATGTTGCATTTTGTGCACATCATATACTAACCTATAATATGGTCCTAATGGAATCCTAAGGCATATCTAAACTAAGCTAAATCGGGTCAGAACTGAAAGTCAAAGCAAAAGTCAACTTTTGCGACTTTCGGTTCCGAACCGAGCCTATACTTAGAATTGTCGGGTTGAATCATGCTTAGGCATGTTCAACTAATATTTACCAAGTTATTTAAGTGAGAAAACTGATTTTATGGCTTTTATATTAATAGTTATAAATTTTATTTAAAACTACCCGTTTGACTTTTATTTGACCCGCCAATTTAACTAAGTAAACGTGGTAATTTGGAGGCGCCCTTTTGAGGGTTAAACACCTACCTAATTACGGTCACGTAGCCATGTTTGTTGCGAACAATGGCTTAACCGTTTAAAAGTCAAAGCGTTTATCGCAAACGCTTGACTTTCCGGCTATAAACGCTAAATATTTAAACTAAGCATGAAGGATAATTACAAAGAGTCCAAAGGACAGAAGATTACTCAAAAGGAGGTTCCCAATGACAAGGATCCTCAGATTTGAGATTGAGAGCAAGAATGAAGAAATGATGAGCAAAGAGAGCCAAGATCAAGGGGGTATATATAGGTTTTTGAGAACCGTTAGGATCGTTCCTCGATAAACGGGATTCAATCTCAGCCCTACAAGTGTGCCCCTTGTTTTAGAAAACTATGGGTGCACTAAAACCAGCCCTTAGGATCAACTATGAGAGACAAGAAGCAAAACCACAGCTGGTTTTCTGATTTCTGGAGCTGGGCAAGTTATACGGACTGTAAAGGTCAATGTATACGGTCCGTAAGGACCAGTACAGCACACATATACTTTCATTGTTGGCAATTTTGGCCCCTGTACTTCCACTCAGAGGTAAGAATTAACATGTTGACGCTTTTAACCCTTTATTGCGCAAACTTTCAATTAATTCCGCAAACGTCTACACTCGATCGCCAAGTGGCTCATTTGTGAATATAATCATCGTGAGAGGTTATTTTGAAACTTATTTTAGGTATGCTAACACTTCCAATCCTTTCATTATCAAAGTTTTCGATTTTTCGAAACATTAGTCCTTTAAATTCAACATTTGACTTCATTAGGGTTTATTACACGTGTCAATACACCATTGGACGTGATTTTACGAGGTGTTACAGCAGAGCCGTCGCGCAGGGAAGACGTAGTCTCAGCGCAGAAAACACGGAAGCAATGAACGAACAGGTCATAGAATTGCTCAAGGCCGGAATACTGCGTGAAGTACAGTACCATAGCTGGGTCGCTAACCCAGTCATGGTTCAAAAACACAACGGTGGGTGGAGAATGTGCGTCGACTTCAATGACCTGAATAAAGCTTTCCCAAAAGATTGCTACGCGCTTCCAGAAATCGACAAAAAAGTTGACTCTTTGGCATCCTTCTGTTGGAAGTGTTTTCTCGACTGTTACAAAGGCTACCATCAGGTCCTAATGAAAGAGGAAGATGAAGACAAGACAGCCTTCTGAACCGATAATGGTATCTTTTGTTACACAAAAATGCCTTTCGGGTTGCGCAATGTCGGGGCTACTTACCAGAGATTGATGGATACGGTTTTTGGAGAAGACATCGGGAAAACAGTTGAGGTATACATGAATGACCTCGTCATCATGAGTCACGAAGAAGAAACCATGCTCGAAAATATTCAGCGTACGTTCAATTCATTACGTAGCGTCAACTTAAAGCTCAACCCAACAAAATGTTCTTTTGGGATGGATGAAGGGAAATTTTTGGGTTTCATAGTAACAAGGGACGACTTTAAAGTTAACCCAGAGAAGGTGCAAGCCATCCAGCTGATGCCGTCGCCTGCAACAGTAAAAGAAATGCAAAGACTCGCGGGACAATTAGCAGCCTTGAACAGATTCTTGGCAAATCATGCTGCAAAGTCTTACCCGTTTATTAACACACTGCGCAATTGTGCCAAGAAAAGTCACTTCCAGTGGACAGCAGAAGCATAAATGGCCTTCAAGCAAATGAAGGAGTGTTTAATTCAGCTACCAACACTAACAGCGCCACGAGAAAAAGAACCATTGATTCTGTATTTATCCGCAGCAGAGGTAGCAATCGGCGCAGTGTTAATGGTAGAAAGAGAAAACGTCCAGACCCCAATCTACTACATCAGCAAGATGCTCCTTGGCCCAGAGACGCGCTACTCAATGATAGAGAAACTGGTCCTCGCGCTAGTGCATGCATCCCGACGACTTCGCCGGTACTTTTTAGGTCACGTTATTACAGTTCTCACTAACTATCTCTTGGGGCAGATTTTATCCAAACCCGATGTCGCGAGGAGACTGGCTAAGTGGGCCATAGAATTGGGAGGATACAATATCCTATATAGACCACGACCAGCAATCAAAGGGCAAGTTCTAGCAGACTTCGCCACAGAGGTTCCCATAGACAAAGTGCAAGAATGTGAAGCAATCCAAAACCCTGTTCCCGTTTTTGACGACAGGGTCTAGACTCTGCACACAGACGGGGCTTCTAATGACGATGGAGCAGGCGCATGCCTCCGATTGGTCAGCCCAGATGATCACGAGCTTACATATGCGATACGCTTAGATTTCCGGAGCACAAATAACGAGGCAGAATATGAAGCGTTTCTAGCGGGCCTCCGTTTAGCGCTAAAAATGGGAGCGAAAAATCTTGAAGCTAACGTTGATTCAAAACTGGTGGCCGAGCAAGTTAATGGGCACTACGATGCGAAAGGTGAAGCTATGGCATTATATCTGGAACAAGCGCGGATGCTAATCAGCCAATTCCAAACATTCAAAATTGTAACGCCCGTCTGGTTTTATTAATATTTTAATAAAAGATACAAATTTTTATGCTAAAATGTGTCTTTACAAAACTTGTTATACCAACATTCCCAAATGATTACAACATTTCAAAAACAATTTATAAGTGTTTACATAATTCACTTATATCAACACAAATCAAGATTTGACGCGGAAGCTTCATTTAACGTGTGTTCGGTTCTTGCTCGCCGCTTGATCTTCATCCGGATTAGGTCCATCTTCACCTACGGTCAAAACCATGTAAATAATTAGTTTTGACACTTTAATAATCGAGTATAAACAAGTTCCGTGCTTAACGTAACAAAATAAGAAATTATTTTTGTTTTGTTTTCAGCCCCTTCACCCGGCCGTGTCAAAAAGTCACCCGGCCGTGTCAGGTAACATATATTTTTCACAGCCCAGCCACCCGGCCGTGTCAAAAAGTCACCCGCCCGTGTCAACTCTGCACGTCTATTTTTCATTAGTTCTTACCGAAACGGACATAACTCTCTCGTTTTTAATCCGTTTTACACGATTCTTTTTCCTACGCGTCCGTAATTTAATTCTCCATCATATGGAGTTAAAATCCGACATCCGGATTAACAAAAATTTAAGACTTCTAAATCTTTGGCTTATTACCCTTTTTACCAAATTTTGACCCGTTCGTGATTTTATCAAACAAACATGCCTATTTGATCTTTAAACCCATGAACTTCATAATTTCAATATCTCCTATTATATTAGGCTCAAAATCACGGGTTTGTATACCTTCTTTAACCCGTTTTGACTTAGAAGCTTATTTTGACCCGTTAAGGGTATTTAAGCACTTTTTACCGCATAATTCATACCCATTCACTTCTAGCATTGTACTTCCATATTATTTATCAATTTATCTTCCACCACAACTATATGTGTGGAGGATTTAATGTGGAGATCTATTTATTCCGAGTTTTACCCCTCGGATTATCATTTTCGGCAAAGACTCATATAGAGTCATTTGACCCAAAGATTCACATATTCCACTTTTTATACTTAATACAAGTATCTATTTGGTTACAAAACTCATTTCTAAGCAACCTTTAGGGATCGTTTGCTTAATTTCACTTATAAGAGCATTTTGGTCACTTTTACCCCTCCTATTACGACGAAGGACCTTTAAAGCCATGTTCGACCAAAATCTCACTTTTAAAACTATAATCTTGTTTAGAAACCATTATATTTCTAAAATACCATAATCATGACCCAATTTATTCGGTTTACCTTAATGATAACCGAATATCTATATTTTATCCTTGTCTAACACTTATAGAACCTCAAGTTCTACATGACGAGTTGAATCATTATACAAACCTGGCTCGGATCAATATATTGACCCGTTTCGATACCTTGCCTTAGTAGCCGCTAAGTAATAGCGATGTCAACATTCAATCGATATTTATTCCTGTAATCATACAACTCGACAAACCATTAGTCGATATTGTCAAAGGGTGATATTTTCACCTTTTGACCCGTTTGGTCTAAATGACCGTTTACTTTTGCGAGATGGATTTATCATCATCTCGTCTACATGACTTGTACCGGTTTACACCATACGGTCAATTTTCGTTATAAATCTATTTCTTGATCATTTTGACCCCTTTATATCTTACGCCATAAAGTGTCCTTCAAAACTAACGGTTATCGTCAACTAGTGACCACCTTACCGTTTAACCCTTATTAATTGTATTGATTTACCTTACAAGGTAATCATTTAGAACTCGTTATTTATCCCATATCTCATGTGATTAGTCAAGCTTGCCAATTACGCGTTTCACTTGAATTTCACCACTTTACTTCTCATTTAGGCATTTTAACAAACACCTAATGGGCATTCTTTTATAGAATTTAACAATCAAACTTATGGCTACCTATCTTGCCAATTTCAACATCTTTTACTAGAAGATCATCAAATTCATGGTTGTCACACCCCGGCCGCGTGTAACATGCAACCGCGGCGGAAACGCCGGGGAGTGTCGTGGACAGAATTAAATTGTTTCATAACCATGGCATACAAGTTGTATTTTATTTATAAACAAAGGTGTTACATTGTCTTGGAAAGAGAGTACGGAAATCAAAACATAATTAAGCTAGTTCAAACTTCATTTTTAGGCTCTAAGGCACAGGTCCGCCCTAGAATCATGATCATCGTCCTATGGAATAGCTCCTGAAAACACATGTGAAAGTAGGTACGTCAGCATAAAAATGCCTGTGAGATACATAGTTTTTTTGTGAAAATGGGGTTCATGACTTGAGCTTAAAGAAATGTTTAATAACAGTCAGTCATGAACCTTGTAATTTGTCTTGCTTTGTAAACCATTCGAAAAACGATAACATCAAATGATATGTATAGATAAGTGCAAGGTTAAACGAATAACCAAGTAAAATGAGTTGAATAAGATAAGTTGTTTGTGAAAATAATGTCTTGTGAAGAATATGTTATTTATGTAAAATGTAATGTGTCTAAACTGAAATGACTTAGATAACGCCACGATATGTAATATTATACAAACATTTATATATAGGAAGTACCAGCGGCGTATCCACCATGTTTGTTTCATATTACATACGCCCCGTTAGTTGAATCATTTACCCAAACCAATCCACCATGTAAATTGTTCATGTGTAAACCAAATGTCAAGTGTTATTGTAATCCATGTCAAGTGTTTATGTTCAAATGTAAACCACCAAATGTATATGTCAATGTCGACGTGTTTATGTTCAATGTAAATCATGTAATGTGTAATCCCAAGATGTATCATGTATGGTAAGCGAAATGTATCAACTTAAACCATATGCACAAAACAAGTCGTTGAAGTAAAACGTAGTTTAAATCAGCGTTATGTTCTGCGGGAAATGCATGCTCTATTGATATTAACATTTATGTGGTATTGTAAACTATGCATACATCCAAGCCTTGAGACTGCGGCGATAAACCCTTAAACAAATTAAAGGTTTATCTAAGTTATGTATATCGAATTCGGTCATTCCTTCCAGTCCTATCAAACCCAGGACTTCAGGAATGGGAGTTGTCAATTCCTATGGTACCACTACCTACTAACGAACGGCGTAGCTAATGTTAATGAATGTATTATCCCATGTTAAACAAACCAAATGTCATAACAAAATGAAGGCATGTGCCCATATGCTGAGTGAACATATGCAGCAGAAATGTTCATGTAAATCAATGTGTCCATATGCTGAGTAAACATATGCAACAGAAATGTTCATGTAAATCAATGTGTCCATATGCTGAGTAAACATATGCAACAGAAATGTTCATGTAAATCAATGTGTCCATATGCTGAGTAAACATATGCAACAGAAATGTTCATGTAAATCAATGTGTCCATATGCTGAGTAAACATATGCAACAGAAATGTTATGTAAATCAATGCACTAAGTACACACATAATGGGCATACATAGCATAAAATGTAATGAAATCGTGTACTATAATGTACTAATAACATAGCAGGCATATGATGTGAAAACATGGAAAGCATGAAAGTAACAGATAGGCACATGTGTTTCACCCCAAACAGTTTGGAAAACAGTAAAAGAGGGGTTCAATGTACTCACATTGACTCCTCGAAAACATGTAAAAGATGGGGTTCAATGTACTCACCTGAGATTGCTTTGGAGTTCTTGTATAATAACCAGATAACGCTAAAGATCACGGGATATCAAACGGCACCTAATAGGTAGCTATGTTAATATACCGGACCAAATCGGAAGGATCGGACAGTACGCGGGTTCGAAAACCAAACGAGTATGGAGACTCGTGTAATATGGTTTAACAAAGCCTACATACTAAAATGAAACTTAACCTAAGTGCTTACGGTCCATCACGACCCGTTGAGGTAGCTTATGCCACCCTAACGCGTCGTTCGCGTAGAACGCGTTCGGAACGTCTAACATCGTGACCTCAAGGTATAACCTCGGAAGGTTATAGCTATGGTCACCTAATGTGTTTGGTCGGATCATAAAGATCGACCAAATGGGTCGGGTTCGAAAGTATAAGCGATGGTTTAGATCGCTTACCTTACGACCCTATATAAGCACTAAACTAAAAGTGACGAGCTAAGCATGTTAGAACATGCTTAACCAAGTTTGAAAACAGGTTTGACATCAAAACAAACGGTTTTGATGCTCACGAGCAGTTTGGTTACAAAATATGCAAGAATGCACATTTTGGCCGAAACTACGACTCGTCACTGAGCCTAGATAACGTGGTGATCAGTAGGTATGGTTACTACGGACCATCACCATCGTGATCACGCTTACGTTATGAAGTTCCATGAACTTCACATCGACCAAAAGCCGGTCAATGCAGAAAGTCAACAAAACGTTGACTTTCAGACTCGAAAAGCGAATAAAAGAGCGAAAGAAGACTTACGAAGGGTCCCCGAGTGCAAATCAAGATCAAACAGCTCAGGTATGAAACAATGGTTTCAACTTAGAGCTTTAGGATCTAATTTTGTGATTTTTACACTAAAGGGGGGGGGTATTTATAGGAAAAGTGGAACCGTTAGGATCGTTTTATCGAATATCGTGCCTTGATCTCGTGCGTACATGTGTCCAGGGGTTAAATACACTGAACTTGGCCCTTGGCCCTTCATTTGGGTGAAAAGGCATCGCCCTTTGATCGAACGAAAGGCCAGATTCTGCATTAAATGCAAAATCTTTCTGTCAGACATCCCCACGCGGCCCGCCTAAACATTTAGGCAAAACTCACGCGGGCCGCCTGGCCCTCTCTGATCTGCACCACTTGCAGAATTTACACATTTGGTCCCTGTTGCATGTTTAAGCTATTTCCAGCCCTTCTAAGACCTGTAAAGCCATCTTTAAGGCCCCAAAATGATGCCTAAACATTGTGGACATGAAACATGCCCAAAAATATGTCGGATGTCGGTTCGTTTGGCCGTACGATCGCGATGTTCGCTTAATTACGACGGAATGCGCATAAGCGCGAAAGACGATCCAAATGACGCGACGAATGGATTTTTCTCATGCCAAACACTAAGGCATAATATAAGGATGCTTACATAAATTTTTGGATGTCCGGATGTATTCAGAACATAAGTTATGCGCGAAAGTGCAAACTTATGCACTTTTTGACACTTTTAGTCCCTGAATGATCCAAAAGTTTGTTTTAGCATACCAAACCTCTCAAAGCCTATTTCTAAGCTATGTAAAGGATATTTATGGTATGTTTAACTTATGGACATGTTCCGGAATGTTCGTTACAGTTCAAATTGGCATACTTTCGCAGTTTGTCAAGTTTAGTCCCTGTAAGCGAATTAACTTGTTTTTGCTATACCAAAGCCTTCAAAACTTATTTCTAAGTTATGTAAAGGTTATTTAAGGTATGTTGAGTATATGTTGATGTTCCAGAGTATTTGTCGCATTAAACTGAGTACGTTTACGCACCAGTTTGCGTATAATTCTCCAGAAAGCGATGTAGAGTTTGAAATTGAACGAAAGTCAAAACATGAAAAATGTAAAACACAATCAAACAATCATTGGGATAAAATAACATTGTTTTATTGATAATTGAACTGTTCACAATGATTACAAGCACAAATGTTACAGTCTCCCCTACTTGTGGAAATTTCGTCCCGAAATTTATTTAGAGGAAACTGATGGAAAAAGATGCGGATATTTTGCCTTCATTTGATCTTCACGTTCCCAAGTAAATTCGGGTCCACGCTTAGATTCCCAACGAACCTTGACCAAAGGAATGCGCTTGCGTTTAAGCCACTTGACTTCACGTTCCATGATTTCTACCGGTTTCTCAACAAACTTCAGTGTTTTATCAACACGAATTTCGTCAAGCGGTATGTGGAGGTTTTCATCAGCTAAACACCTCTTGAGATTGGACACGTGAAAGGTTGGATGAACATTTCCAAGTTCAGGAGGTAACTCAAGTCTGTAGGCAACCTTGCCGATTCTTTCGACGATCTTAAATGGTCCAACGTATCTAGGTGCAAGTTTTCCTTTCTTTCCGAATCTGATCACACCTTTCCAAGGTGAGACCTTAAGTAATACACGATCACCGACTTGAAAATCCAAGGGTTTGCGTTTTAGGTCCGCGTAACTCTTTTGACGGCTTCTAGCTGTCTGAAGGTTATCACGAACTTTCTTTACCTTTTCTGTTGTCTCTAAAATGAGGGCAGGTCCAGTAAGTTGAGCCTCACCGATCTCATTCCAGCAGACTGGTGAACGACATTTTCGACCATAGAGAGCCTCGAAAGGAGCCATGTTGATGCTGGAGTGATAACTATTGTTGTAGGAGAATTCAATCAATGGAAGATGTGAATCCCAACTACCACCAAAGTCTATCACACAAGCTCTAAGCATATCCTCCAGTGTCTGGATTGTTCTTTCAGATTGACCATCCGTTTGCGGATGATAAGCTGTGCTCAGATTAAGTTGAGACCCCATAGCAGATTGCATGGTTCTCCAAAAATGAGAAGTGAAACGAGCATCTCTGTTAGAAATGATGCTCAAAGGAACACCATGTCGAGCTACAATTTCATCTACGTAGATTTGAGCAAGTTTGTCAGCCGAAAAATCCTCACGGATTGGTAAGAAATGCGCTGACTTGGTAAGACGATCCACGACTACCCAGATGGCATCGTGACCTTTCTTTGTGCGCGGAAGTTTAGTAATGAGATCCATAGTAATGTTTTCCCATTTCCAAACTGGGATCTCCGGTTGCTCTAATAATCCGGAAGGACGCTGATGTTCAGCCTTAACCTTAAGACAAGTAAGGCATTTTGATACGTATAAGGCAATGTCTTTCTTCATACCAGGCCACCAATACTGAATACGAAGATCCTTATACATCTTATCTGAGCCAGGATGAATGGAATAACGAGACTTATGGGCTTCATCCATAAGCAAGGTACGAAGATCATCTTGGCTTGGGACCCACAAACGGTCCATGAAATAGTACGATCCATTGTCTTTCAGTTCAAGAGCAGGTGTTATGTGATAAGGAAATTCCTTATCCATTAAACCTTGTGAAACACAAGCTTGTTGAGCCTGAGAAATACGGGCTTGTATATCAGTTTGAATAACAGATTGGACACGTACACAATGAAGCCAAGTACGTTCCTTGCGACTCAATGCATCGGCTACGACATTCGCCTTACCAGGATGGTAGCGAATCTCGCAATCGTAGTCGTTTAGAAGTTCAACCCAACGTCGTTGTCTCATGTTGAGCTCTTTTTGATTGAAGATATGTTGAAGACTTTTGTGGTCCGTGAAAACCACACATTTTGTACCGTACAAGTAGTGTCTCCAAATTTTGAGAGCGAAGACAACTGCACCCAACTCAAGATCATGAGTGGTGTAGTTCCTCTCATGTATCTTCAACTGCCTTGATGCGTATGCTATGACTTTGTTTCTTTGCATTAGGACGCAGCCGAGACCTAATTTAGATGCGTCACAATAAACGACGAAATCATCATTGCCCTCAGGCAATGTTAGGACAGGTGCGTTGCAAAGCTTTTGTTTCAAGGTCTGAAACGCTTCCTCTTGTTTGACTCCCCAATCAAATGGCTTGTTCTTCTGAGTTAGAGCAGTTAGAGGAACTGCAATCTTCGAGAAATTTTCTATGAAGCGGCGGTAATAACCCGCTAGACCAAGAAAAGAACGAACTTCAGTAGGGGTAGTAGGTGTATCCCAATCCTTGATCGCACTGATCTTGGAGGGATCTACATGAATACCTTGTTCGTTGACAATATGTCCTAAGAATTGAACCTCTTTAAGCCAGAATTCACACTTGGAGAATTTGGCGAAAAGTTGTTCTTTCTTTAGGAGTTCCAAAGTAAGACGGAGATGTTGCTCATGATCAGCTCGCGTCTTAGAATATATCAAAATGTCGTCAATGAAAACAATGATGAACTTATCCAAGTAAGGTTTGCAGACCCTATTCATCAAGTCCATGAAAACAGCAGGAGCATTAGTCAAACCGAATGGCATGACTGTGAACTCATAATGTCCATAACGAGTACGGAACGCTGTCTTTGGAATATCTTCTTCATGCACACGGAGTTGATGATATCCAGATCGCAGATCAATCTTTGAAAAGTAAGAAGCGCCTTGCAACTGATCAAAGAGGTCATCAATGCGAGGTAGGGGATATCGATTTTTGATGGTAAGCTTGTTAAGCTCACGATAATCGATACACATCCTAAAAGATCCATCCTTCTTCTTTACAAAGAGAACGGGAGCACCCCAAGGTGAAAAGCTAGGACGGATAAAACCTTTGTGGGAGAGTTCCTGCAGCTGTTTAGATAACTCTTGCATCTCAGACGGTGCAAGACGATATGGAGCTCTGGCAATGGGATTTGCACCAGGTACGAGGTCAATACGGAACTCGACTTGGCGTGCTGGAGGTAGACCAGGTAAGTCTTCAGGGAATACTTCGGAATAATCCCGAACGACAGGAATATCTGAAATAGACTTACCCTTGCCCTTATCTGCTGTAACATGTGCTAACAAGGCTACGTAGTGCTTTCGCAGATACTTCCGTGCTTTAAAACAGGACATGAGTTTGAGACCACCGGCAGGCTTCTCACCACGAACCTGCAGGATCTCGCCTGTTGACAGCGGTACACGAATAATCTTCTCAGAACAAATTATCTCTGCGTGATGCTTGGATAACCAATCCATTCCCACTATAACGTCGAAGCTTCCAAGTTGCATTGGCGTGAGGTCAATAGGAAAAATATGGTCGTTAAGATTCAACTGGCAGTTGCGTAGAACGGAATTAAGAACAATGGGTTCACCACTGGCAACCTCTACTGTCAAAGGTTTACCTAGTTTCGTTCTAGACACGCGAAGCATTGTCTCAAAAGACAATGACACAAAGCTCTTGTCGGCACCCGAATCAAAAAGAACAGATGTTGGCTGATTATTAATAAAGAACGTACCGTTCACCACCTCGTTGTCTGCTTGTGCTTCTTGTGCATTCATGTTAAAGACTCGACCTCGAGCCGGTGCCGGATTCTGGTTTGCATTCTGGTTCTGGTTGACTAGTCTTGGACATCGATTTCTGTAGTGGGTCAGATCCCCACAATTATAACATGCACCTGGTGGGTAGTTTGGTCGTGCAACCTGACCCTGTTGTTGAGCAACCTGTTGAGCAGGGTTCTGGACTGCGTGATTCTGAGCAAACCGACAAACATCGGCAAGATGACCCGACTTCCCACAGTTAGTACAGAAACGGCACTGATATTGTGGCTGGTGGTGACTGTTGCATCGATTGCACAAAGGTGCACTTCCTGAGTAGGGTTTCTTTGCTGGAGGCTGGTTGGGAGCTGCCTGGTTTGTTTGGGCAGTGACAGCAAAATTTTGGGAAGCCTTACGCTTCCTTGACCCCCTTGAGGAACCAGAGTCCTTTCCCTTCTTGTTCTGACCTTTCTTACTATCCTCCTTGTCAGCCGACTGCTTCTTGCCCTTGTCACCCTTCCTGTGTAGTTTATTCTTTCGGATCTGCGACTCAGTCAATGTCGCTGATAACTCGATTGCCTGACGGAGTGTGGTAGGGTTGCTACCAGTGAGAATGTCTTGTACTGAGTTAGGTAGGCCGTCGATGTACCTTTCGATGGCCTTATCGAGTGGGGTAACCATAGTCGGGCAAAGGAGACTCAACTCCTCAAACCTATCTGTATAAGCCCTGTGCTCGCCACTATCTTGCTTCAAAACATCAAATTCTTTCTCCAACGCTCGCTGCTCATGACGAGGACAAAACTCCTTCATCATAAGGGCTCTCAGTTCAGCCCATGACTGAGCTAGAGCAACTTCTGCACCTTGATCTCTCATAACCCCATTCCACCATGTTAGAGCCCTCTTCTGAAACACGCTTGAAGAAAATTCGACCTTGCGATTATCCGGACACTGCACGTGGCGAAAAGTGTTCTCGATGCTCTCGAACCACTGAAGAAGCCCAGTTGCTCCCTCAGAACCACTAAACTTGAGTGGCTTAGCCGAGTTAAAATCCTTGTATTTGCATGTACCATTGTTGTTGTTGGCCTGGTTCCATTGAGCAAAGAGATTCGGAAATTGAGCAGCCATCTGCTGCGCAATAATCTCCGCCAGCTCGGCAGTAGCTATCTGGTTGTCGCGTCGAGGAGGCATTCTAGAAGAGAAAAACATGAAATGAAACGAGTGAGATGATTGGATGAAGAGGATGAGATGAATCAAAATCAATCAAAAGCAAAGATGACGGTTATGCATCGCAAAGCAAATAAGCGACATGAAATGTCTAGTCAAAGTAGATGGGTCAGGATTAGTGTATCGCGAAGACATGCTCGCCTATAAGTGAACACTCACCCCAAGAGTTCCCAGGTAAGAGTGACTGGTCCGATTATGTGGATTTGTACGAACACTCTAGCCTTAGACAGAAAACCCAGGGTACAGGCATTCACTCTTCCAGTTCGCACGTGTTCACACTATTAACCCAAAACTTTGACGGGATTTTTGAAATCCAAAGAGGTTCAAAACCATATAACAGAGGGTTCAAAACCTTATAACAGAGGGTTCAAAACCTAGTAATCAATCATCCTAGAACAGATGATTAATTTTCAAAGCGGATTCGGAACCGAAGTTCCCGTTGTGGTTATCACCTAAGGATAGGTGAGGTGCATGTTTTAAACTCTAAACACAAGATAACTTGTGTTAGGGTCCTAAAGTTATAGTCTAGGTCAAAGCATTACTAATAACCTAATTCCCTATAACCAATGGCTCTGATACCAACTCTTCTGTCACACCCCGGCCGCGTGTAACATGCAACCGCGGCGGAAACGTCGGGGAGTGTCGTGGACAGAATTAAATTGTTTCATAACCATGGCATACAAGTTGTATTTTATTTATAAACAAAGGTGTTACATTGTCTTGGAAAGAGAGTACGGAAATCAAAACATAATTAAGCTAGTTCAAACTTCATTTTTAGGCTCTAAGGCACAAGTCCGCCCTAGAATCATGATCATCGTCCTATGGAATAGCTCCTGAAAACACATGTGAAAGTAGGTACGTCAGCATAAAAATGCCTGTGAGATACATAGTTTTTTTGTGAAAATGGGGTTCATGACTTGAGCTTAAAGAAATGTTTAATAACAGTCAGTCATGAACCTTGTAATTTGTCTTGCTTTGTAAACCATTCGAAAAACGATAACATCAAATGATATGTATAGATAAGTGCAAGGTTAAACGAATAACCAAGTAAAATGAGTTGAATAAGATAAGTTGTTTGTGAAAATAATGTCTTGTGAAGAATATGTTATTTATGTAAAATGTAATGTGTCTAAACTGAAATGAATTAGATAACGCCACGATATGTAATATTATACAAACATTTATATATAGGAAGTACCAGCGGCGTATCCACCATGTTTGTATCATATTACATACGCCCCGTTAGTTGAATCATTTACCCAAACCAATCCACCATGTAAATTGTTCATGTGTAAACCAAATGTCAAGTGTTATTGTAATCCATGTCAAGTGTTTATGTTCAAATGTAAACCACCAAATGTATATGTCAATGTCGACGTGTTTATGTTCAATGTAAATCATGTAATGTGTAATCCCAAGATGTATCATGTATGGTAAGCGAAATGTATCAACTTAAACCATATGCACAAAACAAGTCGTTGAAGTAAAACGTAGTTTAAATCAGCGTTATGTTCTGCGGGAAATGCATGCTCTATTGATATTAACATTTATGTGGTATTGTAAACTATGCATACATCCAAGCCTTGAGACTGCGGCGATAAACCCTTAAACAAATTAAAGGTTTATCTAAGTTATGTATATCGAATTCGGTCATTCCTTCCAGTCCTATCAAACCCAGGACTTCAGGAATGGGAGTTGTCAATTCCTATGGTACCACTACCTACTAACGAACGGCGTAGCTAATGTTAATGAATGTATTATCCCATGTTAAACAAACCAAATGTCATAACAAAATGAAGGCATGTGCCCATATGCTGAGTAAACATATGCAGCAGAAATGTTCATGTAAATCAATGTGTCCATATGCTGAGTAAACATATGCAACAGAAATGTTCATGTAAATCAATGTGTCCATATGCTGAGTAAACATATGCAACAGAAATGTTCATGTAAATCAATGTGTCCATATGCTGAGTAAACATATGCAACAGAAATGTTCATGTAAATCAATGTGTCCATATGCTGAGTAAACATATGCAACAGAAATGTTATGTAAATCAATGCACTAAGTACACACATAATGGGCATACATAGCATAAAATGTAATGAAATCGTGTACTATAATGTACTAATAACATAGCAGGCATATGATGTGAAAACATGGAAAGCATGAAAGTAACAGATAGGCACATGTGTTTCACCCCAAACAGTTTGGAAAACAGTAAAAGAGGGGTTCAATGTACTCACATTGACTCCTCGAAAACATGTAAAAGATGGGGTTCAATGTACTCACCTGAGATTGCTTTGGAGTTCTTGTATAATAACCAGATAACGCTAAAGATCACGGGATATCAAACGGCACCTAATAGGTAGCTATGTTAATATACCGGACCAAATCGGAAGGATCGGACAGTACGCGGGTTCGAAAACCAAACGAGTATGGAGACTCGTGTAATATGGTTTAACAAAGCCTACATACTAAAATGAAACTTAACCTAAGTGCTTACGGTCCATCACGACCCGTTGAGGTAGCTTATGCCACCCTAACGCGTCGTTCGCGTAGAACGCGTTCGGAACGTCTAACATCGTGACCTCAAGGTATAACCTCGGAAGGTTATAGCTATGGTCACCTAATGTGTTTGGTCGGATCATAAAGATCGACCAAATGGGTCGGGTTCGAAAGTATAAGCGATGGTTTAGATCGCTTACCTTACGACCCTATATAAGCACTAAACTAAAAGTGACGAGCTAAGCATGTTAGAACATGCTTAACCAAGTTTGAAAACAGGTTTGACATCAAAACAAACGGTTTTGATGCTCACGAGCAGTTTGGTTACAAAATATGCAAGAATGCACATTTTGGCCGAAACTACGACTCGTCACTGAGCCTAGATAACGTGGTGATCAGTAGGTATGGTTACTACGGACCATCACCATCGTGATCACGCTTACGTTATGAAGTTCCATGAACTTCACATCGACCAAAAGCCGGTCAATGCAGAAAGTCAACAAAACGTTGACTTTCAGACTCGAAAAGCGAATAAAAGAGCGAAAGAAGACTTACGAAGGGTCCCCGAGTGCAAATCAAGATCAAACAGCTCAGGTATGAAACAATGGTTTCAACTTAGAGCTTTAGGATCTAATTTTGTGATTTTTACACTAAAGGGGGGGGGTATTTATAGGAAAAGTGGAACCGTTAGGATCGTTTTATCGAATATCGTGCCTTGATCTCATGCGTACATGTGTCCAGGGGTTAAATACACTGAACTTGGCCCTTGGCCCTTCATTTGGGTGAAAAGGCATCGCCCTTTGATCGAACGAAAGGCCAGATTCTGCATTAAATGCAAAATCTTTCTGTCAGACATCCCCACGCGGCCCGCCTAAACATTTAGGCAAAACTCACGCGGGCCGCCTGGCCCTCTCTGATCTGCACCACTTGCAGAATTTACACATTTGGTCCCTGTTGCATGTTTAAGCTATTTCCAGCCCTTCTAAGACCTGTAAAGCCATCTTTAAGGCCCCAAAATGATGCCTAAACATTGTGGACATGAAACATGCCCAAAAATATGTCGGATGTCGGTTCGTTTGGCCGTACGATCGCGATGTTCGCTTAATTACGACGGAATGCGCATAAGCGCGAAAGACGATCCAAATGACGCGACGAATGGATTTTTCTCATGCCAAACACTAAGGCATAATATAAGGATGCTTACATAAATTTTTGGATGTCCGGATGTATTCAGAACATAAGTTATGCGCGAAAGTGCAAACTTATGCACTTTTTGACACTTTTAGTCCCTGAATGATCCAAAAGTTTGTTTTAGCATACCAAACCTCTCAAAGCCTATTTCTAAGCTATGTAAAGGATATTTATGGTATGTTTAACTTATGGACATGTTCCGGAATGTTCGTTACAGTTCAAATTGGCATACTTTCGCAGTTTGTCAAGTTTAGTCCCTGTAAGCGAATTAACTTGTTTTTGCTATACCAAAGCCTTCAAAACTTATTTCTAAGTTATGTAAAGGTTATTTAAGGTATGTTGAGTATATGTTGATGTTCCAGAGTATTTGTCGCATTAAACTGAGTACGTTTACGCACCAGTTTGCGTATAATTCTCCAGAAAGCGATGTAGAGTTTGAAATTGAACGAAAGTCAAAACATGAAAAATGTAAAACACAATCAAACAATCATTGGGATAAAATAACATTGTTTTATTGATAATTGAACTGTTCACAATGATTACAAGCACAAATGTTACAATGGTTAAATGTCAAGATTAACTTCATAAAGTTTAAATAACACTAGTTTGACAATCATGGTTCTAGTGTTCATCATGTTTCTACAAAACCCATTTAAACACCCATAATGGATGATCATGAACTTTATAATTTCAACACTAATTCAACTAGTTATTGACTAGGGTTTACTCCTAGACATGATTTCATCCTAAATTCATCCAAACTTTAATCATGCAAGCCAAATTTTCGATTTCATATGTTCACCAAGAATTCAAGATGGAACTAAATAATGAAATTTGGCATACCTTATGATCCCTTCATCGAGGTGATCATGAATTCGTGCTTGGATTTCGATTTAGGTTGGATTTACCCCTTCAATTTGTTGATTTTATGCTTGTTAGGGTTTGAGCTTGAGAGCCCTTCTTGGCTCCTGTGTTTTGTACGACCAGAACACACACAAAAGTGTGTGTTTTGGTGTTTTTAGTTTTAATTAATAAAAACTCATTTTCTCATCTTAACCATTTTAGTCCCTCTACTTTACCCATGTTTATAAAGGTTACTACATCAAGTTCCCTCTTTATTTTAAAACACTAGACTAACTAGGTTGATATTCCTAGTTATTTAGTGGGTTATGGGAGTTATAACCTGTTTTATTTTAAGTCCCGTTAACTCGGACTTCTTATAAACTTACTCCCTTAAAAGCTTTTATTCACGTTGTATTTAATATTAGGATTATTCCTTTGAATCCTAATATTTTCGGGTTAAATTTTACCACTAACGATATTTCACCCGTCTTTCAGTATTAACGGAGTTTGATTACTAATCCCATGTTCGGGGTGTTACAAGTCTACCCCCCTTAAAGAGGTTTCGTCCTCGAAACCTTTTCTTACATAATTCATTGAGTCTAAACTCGATGTATTCAATCCGAGAAATCTTTTAAACATTACTTATACTTTTAACCATTTGTTAGTATTACCAGAAAAGTATGGTAACATCTTTTTGGTTACTAATTGTCTACATATCTCATACGACTTAGTGCAACTTGAAATAACGTAATCTCGTTATTTCCACTAGTTTAGTTAACTTAACGATATCCATCGCTTTCATATACTATCGAATTCTTTATGAATCCGTTACTTTGACCCGTTTAAAGGTCTTTAGTGAAATCTTTCACTTTTTGCAACAATTTCTTTTGTTTTCAAATTTATTTATTTGGTTCGATTATACCGAATCCACTGCTTACTGTTATTTGATTTGCATATATTCTTATTTGGTTATGTCCCATTACCGGGCTCATTACTCTTTTGCATTTAACGCTACCTTTATCCTGCTTGCGTTTACTCATGCCGTTCGGCATGATATTATATTCGACCCATTCAAGTTTGAAATAGTTGAACATAATTTATTCAAAATTTCTATTTACATTATCTTGTCGTCTTTTAGTTACGACTCAAAACCCGAGTCTTTTAACTTTCCATCCGAGTTCCCGTTTCTCAGTCTACGCATGTGTTTAATTCTTACCCATCAACCGGGTGTTTTACCGAAGTCGTTATTATTGTAACCCTCCCGGTATGCATTAAGACCTCGCTTCATTTTTATATTCCGACCATGTCTTCAAATTTGACGTTTTACAAGAACGACCCGTTTAGAGACATATTCGCATTTTCCGGGTTTGAGTGTAAGTGCACTCCCTCCCAATGCATATCTTGATCATTCTACATGCTTATATTCTTCAGGTTCGAGTGTAAGTACACCCCCTCCCAATACATGTCTACATCATTTTACATGTTTGCGTTTTCCGGGTTCGAGTGTAAGTACACCCCCTCCCAGTGCATATCTTAATCGTTTTACATGTTTACATTCTCCGGGTTCGAGTGTAAGTACACCCCCTCCCAATACATGTCTACATCATTTTACATGTTTGCATTTTCCGGGTTCGAGTGTAAGTACACCCCCTCCCAGTGCATATCTTAATCGTTTTACATGTTTACATTCTCCGGGTTCGAGTGTAAGTACACCCCCTCCCAATACATGTCTACATCATTTTACATGTTTGCGTTTTCCGGGTTCGAGTGTAAGTACACCCCCTCTTAGTGCATATCTTAATCGTTTTACATGTTTACATTCTCCGGGTTTGAGTGTAAGTACACCCCCTCCCAATGCATGTCTACATCATTTTACATGTTTGCGTTTTCCGGGTTCGAGTGTAAGTACACCCCCTCCCAGTGCATATCTTAATTGTTTTACATGTTTACATTCTCCGGGATCGAGTGTAAGTACACCCCCTCCCAATACATGTCTACATCATTTTACATGTTTCTTTGTCCCTTCTCTCGGGTTCGTTATCCTAATATAATACGCTTCCGTCACTCGGCTGTGCGTTTACATTATGATCAAATACTTTGCTTATCTGATCCATTTGGGTACTTTTTAATTTGTCCCACTCGCCCCGTCCTTACTACATCGGGTGTAAGAGTGTCCATCATAAAAAGTTCATGGTACCACGTGCTCACCACTTACCTGGCCAGAATAAGCGATCAACACCTAGTATACATGACCTTTTTATAATTTTCACATTACACCCCATGTAAGTAATGCCTCTATTTGTTTCTCTTGGAAGCAATATCCCGGATAGGTTTTCTATTCGGGTTTTTCCAAGTTTTCAATCTACATATGCAACTTTCAATCTCTACGTATTTGTTGCATATTACTATATGTGCAATTAAATTTAAAATGTGCACCTGGTAACGCTTGCCCTGACAGGCTTTTCTTGCCATTAGCCTTGTTCGCGATCGCTGCATGATTTAGGTCCTTGGTGAGTATGTTCTACTTTTCGTACTTTGGACCGTTCCTCCGTCAAGTCCGCAATTTGTTAGACTCCCGCTATCTTTAGATGCGAGTGTCCTTCAACTAAAACATTTACAAGAGTTAATCATATCAACTTCAGTAATCGCCCGTATTATAATACAAGGCTTTTTTTCTACTATATGCATCAACGCGCGTATTTTCATCAACTATATTAATCATTTGAATTAGGGTAATGTGTATTACACGATAACCCTATGTGTTGTTTACAACACTTTAACACGCTAAACCATTAACATACTAGTACTTACCGGATTTGCGATCAAGCCTCGAACCGAACACTTTATTCTTTTTAACCTTAAGCTATGATTACCAACTTGTAACGCCCGTCTGGTTTTATTAATATTTTAATAAAAGATACAAATTTTTATGCTAAAATGTGTCTTTACACAACTTGTTATACCAACATTCCCAAATGATTACAACATTTCAAAAACAATTTATAAGTGTTTACATAATTCACTTATATCAACACAAATCAAGATTTGACGCGGAAGCTTCATTTAACGTGTGTTCGGTTCTTGCTCGCCGCTTGATCTTCATCCGGATTAGGTCCGTCTTCACCTACGGTCAAAACCATGTAAATAATTAGTTTTGACACTTTAATAATCGAGTATAAACAAGTTCCGTGCTTAACGTAACAAAACAAGAAATTATTTTTGTTTTGTTTTCAGCCCCTTCACCCGGCCGTGTCAAAAAGTCACCCGGCCGTGTCAGTTAACATATATTTTTCACAGCCCAGCCACCCGGCCGTGTCAAAAAGTCACCCGCCCGTGTCAACTCTGCACGTCTATTTTTCATTAGTTCTTACCGAAACGGACATAACTCTCTCGTTTTTAATCCGTTTTACACGATTCTTTTTCCTACGCGTCCGTAATTTAATTCTCCATCATATGGAGTTAAAATCCGACATCCGGATTAACAAAAATTTAAGACTTTTAAATCTTTGGCTTATTACCCTTTTTACCAAATTTTGACCCGTTCGTGATTTTATCAAACAAACATGCCTATTTGATCTTTAAACCCATGAACTTCATAATTTCAATATCTCCTATTATATTAGGCTCAAAATCACGGGTTTGTATACCTTCTTTAACCCGTTTTGACTTAGAAGCTTATTTTGACCCGTTAAGGGTCTTTAAGCACTTTTACCGCATAATTCATACCCATTCACTTCTAGCATTGTACTTCCATATTATTTATCAATTTATCTTCCACCACAACTATATGTGTGGAGGATTTAATGTGGAGATCTATTTATTCCGAGTTTTACCCCTCGGATTATCATTTTACGGCAAAGACTCATATAGAGTCATTTGACCCAAAGATTCACATATTCCACTTTTTATACTTAATACAAGTATCTATTTGGTTACAAAACTCATTTCTAAGCAACCTTTAGGGATCGTTTGCTTAATTTCACTTATAAGAGCATTTTGGTCACTTTTACCCCTCCTATTACGACGAAGGACCTTTAAAGCCATGTTCGACCAAAATCTCACTTTTAAAACTATAATCTTGTTTAGAAACCATTATATTTCTAAAATACCATAATCATGACCCAATTTATTCGGTTTACCTTAATGATAACCGAATATCTATATTTTATCCTTGTCTAACACTTATAGAACCTCAAGTTCTACATGACGAGTTGAATCATTATACAAACCTGGCTCGGATCAATATATTGACCTGTTTCGATACCTTGCCTTAGTAGCCGCTAAGTAATAGCGATGTCAACATTCAATCGATATTTATTCCTGTAATCATACAACTCGACAAACCATTACTCGATATTGTCAAAGGGTGATATTTTCACCTTTTGACCCGTTTGGTCTAAATGACCGTTTACTTTTGCGAGATGGATTTATCATCATCTCGTCTACATGACTTGTACCGGTTTACACCGTACGGTCAATTTTCCTTATAAATCTATTTCTTGATCATTTTGACCCCTTTATATCTTACGCCATAAAGTGTCCTTCAAAACTAACGGTTATCGTCAACTAGTGACCACCTTACCGTTTAACCCTTATTAATTGTATTGATTTACCTTACAAGGTAATCATTTAGAACTCGTTATTTATCCCATATCTCATGTGATTAGTCAAGCTTGCCAATTGCGCGTTTCACTTGAATTTCACCACTTTACTTCTCATTTAGGCATTTTAACAAACACCTAATGGGCATTCTTTTATAGAATTTAACAATCAAACTTATGGCTACCTATCTTGCCAATTTCAACATCTTTTACTAGAAGATCATCAAATTCATGGTTAAATGTCAAGATTAACTTCATAAAGTTTAAATAACACTAGTTTGACAATCATGGTTCTAGTGTTCATCATGTTTCTACAAAACCCATTTAAACACCCATAATGGATGATCATGAACTTTATAATTTCAACACTAATTCAACTAGTTATTGACTAGGGTTTACTCCTAGACATGATTTCATCCTAAATTCATCCAAACTTTAATCATGCAAGCCAAATTTTCGATTTCATATGTTCACCAAGAATTCAAGATGGAACTAAATAATGAAATTTGGCATACCTTATGATCCCTTCATCGAGGTGATCATGAATTCGTGCTTGGATTTCGATTTAGGTTGGATTTACCCCTTCAATTTGTTGATTTTATGCTTGTTAGGGTTTGAGCTTGAGAGCCCTTCTTGGCTCCTGTGTTTTGTAGGACCAGAACACACACAAAGGTGTGTGTTTTGGTGTTTTTAGTTTTAATTAATAAAAACTCATTTTCTCATCTTAACCATTTTAGTCCCTCTACTTTACCCATGTTTATAAAGGTTACTACATCAAGTTCCCTCTTTATTTTAAAACACTAGACTAACTAGGTTGATATTCCTAGTTATTTAGTGGGTTATGGGAGTTATAACCTGTTTTATTTTAAGTCCCGTTAACTTGGACTTCTTATAAACTTACTCCCTTAAAAGCTTTTATTCACGTTGTATTTAATATTAGGATTATTCCTTTAAATCCTAATATTTTCGGGTTAAATTTTACCACTAACGGTATTTCACCCGTCTTTCAGTATTAACGGAGTTTGATTACTAATCCCATTTTCGGGGTGTTACAAAAATAAATCACATAAACAGAAACGAAAACAAGCATGCGGATGCACTAAGCAAATTGGCTGCCACCAGCTTCAGACATCTAGCAAAAGAGGTGCGCATCGAGGTATTGTCCAATCCTTCTGTTCCTTTTAAGCAAGTAAACATCGTCGAGGTCGGCAACCCATCCTGGATGTCCCCGATCATCATGTACCTTCAACACGGAAAACTTCCAGAGGGGAAAACGGAAGCTAGGAAGATCCAAAACAAAGCAATAAATTACGAAATGGCAGACGGAATTCTGTATCGAAAGTCATTTATGGGACCACTCCTAGCTGTGTCGACAGAACAGATGCGCAATACCTGGTTAGAGAAATCCACGAAGGCTTATGTGGGATACACGCCGGACCGCGCATGGTAGTAGCAAAACTCATGAGCGCCGGCTACTATTGGCCGGGGATGCATGTGGACGCGGCAGAGTTATTACGAAAATGCGCAGCTTGTCAGCGCCACGCGCCAAAAACCCTCCATCCAAAGAATCCACTCATACCGGTCACCTCCGCCTGGCCTTTCCAGCAATGGGGCATCGATCTTGTTAGTCCATTTCCTGATGCACCCGGCGCAGTAAAGTTCATTATTGTGGCAGTAAGCTATTTCACAAAGTGGGTTGAGGCCAAGGCGTTAGTTTCAACCACAGCAATGGTGATCCGCAAATTTATATGGGAACATATTATTTGCAGATTCGGATTACCATTGCGCATCATTTCCGACAACGACACCAACTTCGCTTCGGAAGATCTTCAGAAGCGGTTCAAGGAAATGAAGATTGAACACAACTTTGCCTCTGTGGCGCATCCACAGGCAAATGGACAAGTTGAAAGTGTCAACAAACAAATAGTTGACGGCATAAAGGCAAGACTCGGGACAACGCGCAGAGGATGGGTCGATGAGCTCCTCAGCATATTATGGGCGCATCGTACCATGCCAAAAACCAGTACGAGAGAAACCCCGTTCAGCCTTGTGTACGGATCAGAGGCGGTAATCCCAGCCGAAATTGGCCTTCCATCACCACGCATGCTTGCCATGGAGAAGCAAAACAATGAGAAAGAGCGAAGAATGGATTTAGACCTTCTTGAAGAAAGGCGCGAAAACGCCGCTATAGCAGAAGCAAGATACAAATCCAAACTGGAAAAATACTACAACGCGCGCCTACGCGTGTGTACTTTCGTTCCCGGAGACTTCGTCTTGCGCGACAACGAAGCTTCTAATGCGGAAAAACCGGGCAAGCTTGCGCTAAAATGGGAAGGGCCATACATTATCAACGAGGTCCTAGGCAAAGGGGCATACACTCTAAAAAGAATCGATGGAACATCAGTCCCTCGCACCTGGAACGCGCAACAATTGCGCAGGTGTTATATATAGCCGAGCTGTTCAGCAAATCAAACCTATATGTGCAATGTATTTTTCCTATTTTACTTTGTACAAATTGGCTCTACGCCTTATCAATCCTTACACATGTTACTGTTTGTTACAAATCGCATATAATTCTTTTGGTTTACGCGAAAACAATATGGTTAACATTGTACGCCTCATGAACAGTCTAAAAAAGCACAACCTTGCGCGCATTTTAGACATACGTTCACACATGAGCACAATACCATTCTCATTTGCTCTACCTAAACAAAGTAATTAAACATATGCAACATATTGTAATCCAAACACAACTTATAAACCATCCAAACACATATGCACAGCAGTACATCAAAAAATATCATTAGTGCAACAAAGCACTCTAAACAAACCATTTACAAAGAACACAACAGTGTTTCTTCAAAAAAGTACTAGTTACAAAATAAAAACAACCTAAGAAAGCTGATCTAGCACCCCAAAAGGAGTATGAAGAACCTCACCATACGCTGTCACGCCCCAACCGATGGCGGAATCATCGGGGCATGGCACTGAGCGAAACAGATTGTCCAAAAGTTTCCATAACAATTATCATTACCAATTAGTTTAAAATAACATGTCCCATACCATGTCTCAAAAGGTAAACAAATTATTACAGAGAAAATCTAGGCAAATTGTTCTATTCCGACAACTCAAATTTTTAAGTAGCCCAATTGTTTATCTGCTTCTAGAGACTCTTGATTACATTTGTACAGACAACTATTTGTTGGCCTCTAGAAGCTTATTATAGCCTCGCTTTCCTAGCAGATAAGCATCCTAATTACCTGTCACATACGTTAAAATAAAAGTCAATACACATAGTGTAAAGGCGAGTATACAAGTTTGATAATAGCATATAGAGTTCGAAATAGTTTACGCATAACCAGCACGTACACAGAGAAAACGAAGCATGTTAATTATCGACATGAATCTATCGATACCAATGACTGCGGGTTGACTGCCCAAGGCAGTTCGTAATACATGATCACCACCATAATCCATGCAAATAATTGTCCTTAACAACCCCCGTGTGAACGGGTGCTGAGTCCAAACTATAGTACTATCGTTGCTAAGGCAGGTAGACAGCATTCCATGTGTAAATATAACAAACAAGCATTCATTAAGTCATGTAATACATGCAGTAACGGTTAGCATTAAAAGTATTGCATAGTGTGTTTGATGTGATTTCGTATAAGTAACGTATGTAACACCCAAAAGTGCTTAAAGCAAAAATGGATTGAGTATACTCATAGTGGTTGATGGATTGAAGGGAGCGCTTGAGAGTAAGGTTAGCCTGAATAGTTCGATAGCATAATAGTAAGTGGCACGTAAAACGAGAACAAGCGTTGATGGGTCGAATGGTAGTTCGGTCGGATGGTAATCCGATCGGACGGTAGTCCGGTCGGATGACTATTCGAGTGGATTGTTTCTTCCTATGAGAAGGATGTGTTTGTGTATGATGGTTTGACTTTTGAAGTTTTCGTTGTAGCATTTGAAAACATTGAAGTATCTCTTCCTTTCAGGTCGGTTGATCGGACGGTAGTCCGATCGGATGGTAATCTGATAGGTTGACACTTCAGTGAGAACAAGTTCACAGCAGGTTGTCACTCGATCAGACAGCAGTCCGGTCGGGTGGCATCACTAGTGCGTTGAACATGTTGAAAAATCGATTAAGTGTTAAAGTCAAGTATCTCATGTTCCGAAGAGTAACGGTCGGATGGTAGTCCGATCGGATAGCAATTCGTTCAATACTCAATCTTTAAATAAGGTTGATTAAGTGTGGGACCCAAAGTGTCGGTCATTTGGACGGCCGGTCGCTCGGATGGCTGTCCGGTCGGACAGTAGTCCGGTCGGGTAGCACTCCGTGCTGATCGTTCCGTTCGTCTTTTACTTGTTCATTTTGTTTGTTTGTAGTTTTATCAAGACGTTTTGACAACGTGTCAACCAACAGAACCCCGTCTCGAACCTGGTAACCTGACCGAACAGGAATCACCCAATGTTCAATCAGTTAACCGGTTCACGTCGGTCGTTCTTGATTAACCGAAAATCGGTGGCCTCGTGGATAGAATCCAGATCTTGAGCCAACACATCACTAAGAACCAGTAGGGGTTAGAACTAGATCTGATTCTATCGGTTTTGAGTGCATTGAGTGTAAAAGAGTTGAAAGAAAGTTAGAAACCATCTTTTAATCCCTTTTCACCGTGAATATGTTTAGATCTACGAAAGATCTTTGTTTATTTATGTGGAAATCGGTTAGATTCAAGTTGTTCTTGAAGGATTGAGGCCAAAACATGAAGTTCTTCAAGAACACCTGATGACATCATCCTAGAACCCTTGAATCTTGGTGATTTCATGGTTAAACGTGAAGATTTAAAAGATAGAAAGGTGTAGGAGTGCGTGTAGATCAAGAAAGTACAAGATTTAGGACAAGATCTTACCGTATTTGAGAGAAATCGGAGAAAAGGTGAAGAACACGAGCTGCTCGGACAGAGGATTTCCAAAAGTAGAAAGTATGAAAGTGACATGGGTATTTATAGGATTCCAAAAGAGGAAAGGGTGGGTCGATCGGATGACACCACACCCGGATAACAGGTCGGTCGGATGGCACACCGACCGGATGGCAATCCGGCCGGCTGGCATCTGGTTCGAGTGCGCAACACGACGATTTTTAATATTTCGATGTCGATTGCGATTGCGCATTGCTCGCAATAGAGTTCTCTATTCAAATTACTTTTAATCCCAACTATTCATATCGCGCGCTGTCTCTGCTCCACTAATTATCATACTATATCAACATATAATCATCCTTGTTTCATATTCGTTTTGCGATTGTGATTCGATTACGATTGAGTTCGATTGCGTTTCGATTGATCACCACACATAACATAAATAAACATGCACAAGTAACACATAAGACACACACACACGCATAATAATTGTTGGTGCAGTTGTCTGTCGACTTCATCTTCGTTCGAGTCTTAGTGTAGGGCTGATTGTACGGTGCATATAAATCGAGATAGTATGAGTTAGTGTTGATTTCGCTCAAAATGACACTTTGTCATTTGGAGCGAAATCACATGAATATCTTAATTCCGCTCGTGATGTTTGTTGTTGATTTCGCTTCTAAACATATGGTCTAATTTCGCTTCTAATGCAGTTGCATGTTCGAGCAAAATCCCAAGCCTATAAACAGACATTTATGAGCGAAATCATGTAGTAGTTCGGTCAAGGTCTTGTGTGTAACGGCGAAGCCCTGCCAAAACGTCTCCAGTGCTTGTAATTTGTTAGCAGATCAATAGACAGAGACAAATTAGTGAATTCTAGTGTTAAACAAGCTAAACAAAGACAGAATCAATGAATTCCGCCTCTGATTTTGTCTGAGCACTCTTCTGATTGACTCGTTAGGTCGTTTCCCGATCCTACAAGTGGTATCATAGCTCAGGAGGAAGAGTTCTTACCGTTTAGCTTGTTTTCACTGGAAAATTCTGATTTCTACTCCTTCTTTCTTCATCAGAACGAGATTTACCGGTCAAAACCTGCTCAAGATTTCAGAGACTATAGATAATTGGACAATAACAAACCCTTGAAAGTTTGACAGTAAAGTTCACAGTAAAAATGGACAAAAATAGACTCCGAGTTGATTTCGCTCGTAATGGACAGTTTGTGATTTCGCTTGTAATAGTGTAATTTCGCACCAAGACCACAAACTTGCTACTTTCGCTCGAAAAGTCTAAGTTTGATTTCGCTCGTGTTACAAGTTGATTTCGCTCCTGGGATACAAACTTTGGGATTTCGCTCCAAAGTTCCTTGTGATTTCGCTTCAGAGTAACAAAGTTGAAATTTCGCTCCAGTTTATTGTTGATTTCGCTCCAAGAAGGCTTACCAAGTGATTCCGTTCCAAAGGGTTTTCTACTTGAAAATTCTAATTTCGCTTGAAAGGTTGTTTTGTGAGAAAACTTGTTGGGATTATTTGAAATATGGCAGAAATGTTTGACGAAAAGGAAAATGATTTTATTGAGAGGTTAAATAATGGTTATGGTTGGTATAAAATGAGCATATATGAACAAGATGATAAGAAGATTTGGATGCTTAGACTTAAAAATTTTGCATGTCAAAAGGATGACATAGTGAAAGAGATGGAAAGAAGATTTGATCACTTAATAGACAAATTAAAAATGTTTGCGATAAAATTGACAAATGCTGAAAAGATATCAAAGTTTGCAGATGCTTTACCTGCCGAATGAGATGATGTATTAAAAAATTTAAAACAAGAGACTAAATTTTCAAAATTACATCCATCTGATTTCATCAATAAACTTCAAAAGCATAGTTATGAAAATTCTAATAAGAAGAAAGCATTGATGAATAAAATCAAAGGGAATCTAGATAAATTGAATTTGGGAAATCTAGATAAAATCAATTTGGAGGTAATTACTGAAATTGATAAAAGAATCTGTATGTGTTTTGCTGCACAACAGAACATGAAATATGACTTTAAAAGGGGATGTTACATTGATACAAATTTAAAGCCTCTTGATTTTGTTAAAATTGTCTGTGCAGGAACATACAAGACAGGGACAAATGAAGAAGAAGCTTCAAAAGTTGAAGAATCTGTGAAGTTTGGATCTTCAAGTTCTAAATCAGAATGCTCTAAATGTGATCAACTCGAAACTAACAATGGCAAACTTTTGAATGATGCGGAAAGTTTGACATTGGAAGTCAAGAAGTTGAAAGATGAGAAGGAAGCTGATAATAAACAGATTCTTATTGTGAAGGAAAATTGTGAGAAGCTGAAAGCTGAAAATGACAAACTGTTAAGTAATTTGAACAGTTTGACATCAGAAAACAAGGTTTTGAAAGAGAAAGAAAAAGACTTTGAAAGCAAAAAGAAATCTTCAGAAAATGAAGATTTCTGGATAAAGCTGGAAAACAAGAATTTGAAAGCAAATGAAACAAAATTTCAAGAACAGCTAAAAGTTTTGGAAAATGAAAAATCTGTTCTTGAAAACATTAAGATTGAGAATGAAAAATCAATCAAGTCTCATCTTGAAAGAATATCTCAGCTTGAAAATGAAGCTGAGAATTCAAGAAACAAGATTGATGAACTTGAAAAGAAATTGAAAGGTTTTGTGACTTCTTCAGGTTTCCCCTGTCCAAAACCGATCAATTCTGTTCCAATAAGTGACGATGTCACAAACTATGACAAAGTTGTAGTTGAAGATTGTGATGAGAAATCTGATGATGAAAAAGAAAAAAATTGAAAAACAAAAATTATTTTTGAAATTAAAAGATAAATTTCAGAAAACTGTGCTGCAATCGACTGAAAAGGGAGAATGCTCTAAGCAAAAACCTTTGAAGAAGAATGTGGAACAAAAACAAAAGGAGAAAATTTTGAAAAATGTTCAAAAAGATAATAAAAGCTCATCAGATCGATCATCCAATCAAAATCAAAAATCACAAAAATTGAAAAATGAAAATTCAAAAATTGTTGGTAATAAGTGGTGCAGATTTGATCACAGTGCTTCAAAGCCAAATCCAGTTTTCAGGAGGAGTGATGATTACCACAAAGCCAGACAATGCTATAATCTGAGCATCTGGTGTGAAAGTGGTGAATGGTACGATAACAGAATGCGTTACACTTGTGGAGTGAAAGGACACATTGCTGTTAACTGCCAGAGTTTAAGATATGAGACGAGAAGATGTTATAACTGCCAAATCAGAGGTCACATTGTCAGAGATTGCCCTAGGAGATCAAATGAAAGATTGAGGGTTAATTCTCAGAAATTGGCAAAGATTCCAGTCAATGTCAAGCCCAAAGAACAGAAGGTTCAAAAACCTAAAGTTCAAGGACAGACAATTCAAGAAAGGAAAGTTAAACTTTCACAGGGGCAGAAAGACAGACTACGAAAGAAGAGGAAGAAGACGAGAGAGTATTTGAAGAAAATTTTGTCCTCGGGTTCATCTATTGGTAAAAATAAGAGTTCTGATGAATCACTTTCCTCGATTGTAAAGTCAAGCAAGACGAATTCATCAGATACGAATCTGAGGACAGAAGAGAAAAAGAAGAAAAAGAAGGTTGTTGGCGATGAATCTGGTTCATCAAAGTCAGACAAGCCACATTCAGGCAATGAATCTGGTATGGTAAAGCCAGAAGAGCCATGTGTTGAGGTAAAAAAGGAGAATTCGGGTTTAACAATGGATGATGCAAATTTTCCACCATTGTTGAACAAGAATTCAAAATCACCCAAGGATCGTCAGGCTTGGGTGAATCTGTTCAAATAGAAAAGCCTGACTTGTCGGAGTTCCCAGGTTGGTAAGTGTGGAACATGAATCGGCACATTTCTTGAGAAATTTCACTCTGGTGATTTTTCGATCTTACATGTGGTAAATCAGGGACATTAAGTTGTACTTGATTTTCTACATGTGGTGTTGAGGTTACAATTGGAAAAATGATAAATCTACATGTGGTTAAAAGGAACAAGATGATGAAGTGACCGCAAACCTACAAGTGGTTGATAAACAAACTAAGTTTTTCGGAAAAACCATTTTGATTAAAACAAACTTAAGTGTTTTGAAATCATGATGGGAAAATAGTTTGTTGTAAGGGAGAGTTCTGATTGTTTACGCCAGGTGGATGGAGAATTGAAGTGTTTCTCATCAAGTTGTCAAGTTTGTACAATTTGTTTCAAATTTTCCAAGAAAATCAAAATTGAAACATATTTTGATTTTAGGGGGAGTAAAAATTTAAAAAAAAATTTGAAAATTTGAAAATGCCAAAAACATGAAAAATTTAAAAATGAGTTTTGCTGAAACAAGAGGAAATGATAGAAAATCAGTGGACTATCACAGCATGCTAGAGATATGTAAAGTCTAAAAGTGATAAATGGTCTCACTAAAGATGTGACGATAGGCTCAGCAAGACTAGTAGATTTGCTATAACGATACAAACTTAAATGAAAAAGCCTAGTTCTAGTGGGAAACGCGGTTGAAAGCGTAGTACTTAGTTTTGTCCTTCTTGATTGTGTGCCTGCTCAGTAATCGCTGAATGCCAAAAGCATAAAAACTGGTTAAGTTTGTGAGCTTTCACAACTTTACTAAAATGACACTGTGATTGTGCATTTCATTTTGCAAAGATTTAAACTTGTTTTATTTCTTTATTTTGTTTAAGCATTGGACATCCTCTGCGTATACGTGAGTATCGACCTGGAAGTTATTGCTTAAACGTTCTGCTTTATTTTCTTTGGTGTTTCGTTTAAGCTTTGGACCTCCTCTGCGTATACGGAAGTATCGACCTGGTGGTTAAAGCCTAAACAACTTCAACTTGTTTTATTTTTCTTATTTTGTTTAAACATTGGACTTTCACTGCGTATACGGAAGTATCGACCTGATTGTTAATGTTTAAACATTCTGCATTGTTTTTCGCACAAATCACAGTTGATCAAAGTTTAAAAGCATTACTTGAGTTAGTGTATTGCATGATGAGGGGATATGCTGAGATCGTGGGGTCCATTAGAATTGAGTGCAAAATTAATATACTTTAACGTATCGGTAAGCATGTCGAAAGTTTTTAGATTGAGTTTAAGTGGACAACAATATCGTCAATCTATGCGAACTGTTTAAAACTTAAAACGATTAAAAGCTTAACGGTGCTTGTGATATGTCTAAAAACTGATATGATCCTCTTTCGCAAACTCTCAAAAATATATTTGTACATATTTCATTTCTGTTTTTAAATTCTGTTATTGCATTTATGTTTCATATTTTGAAAAATCCAAAAAGATTTTCGACAACTGATGTTGGAAAACTGATATTCAAAATCTCAAAAGCTAAACATGATGAACAGATGGTTTGGTTAATTGATTTGAAATGTTTAAGATGATTCATTAATTTGAATCAGAATTTAGAATGTTTCAAAGTTTGATAAATTTTAAATGTTAAAATTCTCAAATGTTTAGTTGATTCATTAAGTTGGATCACAACATTGTTTATTATAATAGAAGGTTTTGAGTTGTGTAGGATTCTGATCCTGTTGATACGAAAGGCCAGGAGATGCATCAGAATCTGAGAAGAGCTTAAACTGAAAAAGCCAGGATTTGATTTCAAAGGTGATAACAAATTCCAGACAGCGATCCCAGCTTGATACAAAGGGGAGTCTGACGAGAGTTAGAACCAGAGAAAGATCCGGGTACATGATTCCAGGAAGAATTCCTGAAGAAGACCAATCAAGATTGAAGAGTTGACATGTTGAAGACTCTCAGTGAAGATTCCGTCAACATTCAAGGGGGGGTCTGTTGGTGCAGTTGTCTGTCGACTTCATCTTCGTTCGAGTCTTAGTGTAGGGCTGATTGCACGGTGCACAGAAATCGAGATAGTATGAGTTAGTGTTGATTTCGCTCAAAATGACACTTTGTCATTTGGATCGAAATCACATGAATATCTTAATTCCGCTCGTGATGTTTGTTGCTGATTTCGCTTCTAAACGTATGGTCTAATTTCGCTCCTAATGCAGTTGCATGTTGGAGCGAAATCCCAAGCCTATAAATAGGCATTTATGAGCGAAATCAAGTAGTAGTTCGGTCAAGGTCTTGTGTGTAACGGCGAAGCCCTACCAAAACGTCTCCAGTGCTTGTAATTTGTTAGCAGATCAATAAACAGAGACAAATTAGTGAATTCTAGTGTTAAACAAGCTAAACAAAGACAGAATCATTGAATTCGGCCTCTGATTTTGTCTGAGCATTCTTCTGATCGACTCGTTAGGTCGTTTCCCGATCCTACAATAATCACCAAATGCGTATTTCGAGTTGCGAGCACGATGTTGATTAGTTCGATTATTGTTTAGTTAACTTCATCGCATTGTTACCTCCTATTATTCACAGTCGTAAAGCGGTTCGTAGCAATAAATATTTGTCGATTACTGCGATTTTTAATTAATTACACCACATAATACAACTAACGTAAACACAAAATAGACTATCTACAGTCAAATAAGTCAAAAAAGGAATTGAGTAAGGAGAGACAGATTGCAATTAGCAATCTTTTCTTCCTTTGACTTCAATCTTGATTTTGACTTTGACTTTCGAAACACTGGGGTGTTACAGCCTCCCCTAGTTGAGGGAATTTCGTCCCGAAATTAGGTCGAAGCCGTAACGAACAACTGTGGGTACTTCGTCTTCATGTCGCTTTCGAGTTCCCAAGTGAACTCTGCGCCTTGTTTACCTTCCCATCGGACTTTCACAATAGGAATGCGCGAGCGTCTGAGCTACTTGATTTGGCGATCCATGATTTTGACAGGTTTCTCCACGAAGTGTAGTGTTTTGTTTATTTGGAGGTCATCGAGAGGTACAATTAAATCATGCTCAGCCAGGCACTTTCGGAGGTTCGACACATGGAAAGTCGGGTGGACGTTACTAAGTTCCTCCGGTAGTTCGAGTCTGTAGGCGACTTTTCCGATCCTTTCCAGAATCTTAAAAGGTCCTAGAAGTGGTTGATAAACAAACTAAGTTTTTCGGAAAAACCATTTTGATTAAAACAAACTTAAGTGTTTTGAAATCATGATGGGAAAATAGTTTGTTGTAAGGGAGAGTTCTAATTGTTTACGCCAGGTGGATGGAGAATTGAAGTGTTTCTCATCAAGTTGTCAAGTTTGTACAATTTGTTTCAAATTTTCCCAGAAAATCAAAATTGAAACATATTTTGATTTTAGGGGGATTAAAAATTTAAAAAAAAATTTGAAAATTTGAAAATGCCAAAAACATGAAAAATTTAAAAATGAGTTTTGCTGAAACAAGAGGAAATGATAGAAAATCAGTGGACTATCACAGCATGCTAGAGATATGTAAAGTCTAAAAGTGATAAATGGTCTCACTAAAGATGTGACGATAGGCTCAGCAAGACTAGTAGATTTGCTATAACGATACAAACTTAAATGAAAAAGCCTAGTTCTAGTGGGAAACGCGGTTGAAAGCGTAGTACTTAGTTTTGTCCTTCTTGATTGTGTGCCTGCTCAGTAATCGCTGAATGCCAAAAGCATAAAAACTGGTTAAGTTTGTGAGCTTTCACAACTTTACTAAAATGACACTGTGATTGTGCATTTCATTTTGCAAAGATTCAAACTTGTTTTATTTCTTTATTTTGTTTAAGCATTGGACATCCTCTGCGTATACGTGAGTATCGACCTGGATGTTATTGCTTAAACGTTCTGCTTTATTTTCTTTGGTGTTTCGTTTAAGCTTTGGACCTCCTCTGCGTATACGGAAGTATCGACCTGGTGGTTAAAGCCTAAACAACTTCAACTTGTTTTATTTTTCTTATTTTGTTTAAACATTGGACTTTCACTACGTATACGGAAGTATCGACCTGATTGTTAATGTTTAAACATTCTGCATTGTTTTTCGCACAAATCACAGTTGATCAAAGTTTAAAAGCATTACTTAAGTTAGTGTATTGCATGATGAGGGGATATGCTGAGATCGTGGGGTCCATTAGAATTGAGTGCAAAATTAATATACTTTAACGTATCGGTAAGCATGTCGAAAGTTTTTAGATTGAGTTTAAGTGGACAACAATATCGTCAATCTATGCGAAATGTTTAAAACTTAAAACGATTAAAAGCTTAACGGTGCTTGTGATATGTCTAAAAACTGATATGATCCTCTTTCGCAAACTCTCAAAAATATATTTGTACATATTTCATTTCTGCTTTTAAATTCTGTTATTGCATTTATGTTTCATATTTTGAAAAATCCAAAAAGATTTTCGACAACTGATGTTGGAAAACTGATATTCAAAATCTCAAAAGCTAAACATGATGAACAGATGGTTTGGTTAATTGATTTGAAATGTTTAAGATGATTCATTAATTTGAATCAGAATTTAGAATGTTTCAAAGTTTGATAAATTTTAAATGTTAAAATTCTCAAATGTTTAGTTGATTCATTAAGTTGGATCACAACATTGTTTATTATAATAGAAGGTTTTGAGTTGTGTAGGATTCTGATCCTGTTGATACGAAAGGCCAGGAGATGCATCAGAATCTGAGAAGAGCTTAAACTGAAAAAGCCAGGATTTGATTTCAAAGGTGATAACAAATTCCAGACAGCGATCCCAGCTTGATACAAAGGGGAGTCTGACGAGAGTTAGAACCAGAGAAAGATCCGGGTACATGATTCCAGGAAGAATTCCTGAAGAAGACCAATCAAGATTGAAGAGTTGACATGTTGAAGACTCTCAGTGAAGATTCCGTCAACATTCAAGGGGGGGTCTGTTGGTGCAGTTGTCTGTCGACTTCATCTTCGTTCGAGTCTTAGTGTAGGGCTGATTGTACGGTGCACAGAAATCGAGATAGTATGAGTTAGTGTTGATTTCGCTCAAAATGACACTTTGTCATTTGGATCGAAATCACATGAATATCTTAATTCTGCTCGTGATGTTTGTTGCTGATTTCGCTTCTAAACGTGTGGTCTAATTTCGCTCCTAATGCAGTTGCATGTTGGAGCGAAATCCCAAGCCTATAAATAGGCATTTATGAGCGAAATCAAGTAGTAGTTCGGTCAAGGTCTTGTGTGTAACGGCGAAGCCCTACCAAAACGTCTCCAGTGCTTGTAATTTGTTAGCAGATCAATAAACAGAGACAAATTAGTGAATTCTAGTGTTAAACAAGCTAAACAAAGACAGAATCATTGAATTCGGCCTCTGATTTTTTGTCTGAGCACTCTTCTGATCGACTCGTTAGGTCGTTTCCCGATCCTACAATAATCACCAAATGCGTATTTCGAGTTGCGAGCGCGATGTTGATTAGTTCGATTATTGTTTAGTTAACTTCATCGCATTGTTACCTCCTATTATTCACAGTCGTAAAGCGGTTCGTAGCAATAAATATTTGTCGATTACTACGATTTTTAATTAATTACACCACATAATACAACTAACGTAAACACAAAATAGACTATCTACAGTCAAATAAGTCAATAAAGGAATTGAGTAAGGAGAGACAGATTGCAATTAGCAATCTTTTCTTCCTTTGACTTCAATCTTGATTTTGACTTTGACTTTCGAAACACTGGGGTGTTACAGCCTCCCCTAGTTGAGGGAATTTCGTCCCGAAATTAGGTCGAAACCGTAACGAACAACTGTGGGTACTTCGTCTTCATGTCGCTTTCGAGTTCCCAAGTGAACTCTGCGCCTCGTTTACCTTCCCATCGGACTTTCACAATAGGAATGCGCGAGCGTCTGAGCTACTTGGTTTGGCGATCCATGATTTTGACAGGTTTCTCCACGAAGTGTAGTGTTTTGTTTATTTGGAGGTCATCGAGAGGTACAATTAAATCATGCTCAGCCAGGCACTTTCGGAGGTTCGACACATGGAAAGTCGGGTGGACGTTACTAAGTTCCTCCGGTAGTTCGAGTCTGTAGGCGACTTTTCCGATCCTTTCCAGAATCTTAAAAGGTCCAACATATCGAGGCGCTAGTTTCCCTTTCTTGCCGAATCTGACCACACCCTTCCAAGGTGATACCTTTAGGAGTACGTAGTCATCAACGTCAAATTCAAAGGGCTTGCATCGTCTATCGGCGTAACTTTTCTGTTAGCTCCGAGCTTTCAACAAGTTGTCTCGAATTTGGAGGACTTTATCAGTCGTTTCTTGCAGTAGCTCGGGACCGGTTAGTTGCGAGTGATCGATCTCGTGCCATACAATAGGTGATCGACATCTTCTTCCATATAAAGCCTCGAATGGTGCCATTTGGATGCTGGTATGATAGCTGTTGTTATACGAGAATTCGACTAACGGTAGGTATTTGTCCCAATTACCACCGAAGTCTATAACACACGAACGGAGCATGTCTTCAAGAGTACGAATCGTTCTTTCAGTTTGACCGTCAGTTTGAGGGTGGAATGCAGTACTCAGATTAAGCGTAGTACCAAGAGCCGCTTGAAATGTTTCCCACAGTCACGAGGTAAACCGAGCGTCACGGTCAGAGATGATGTCACGAGGCGTCCCATGATTACAAATGATCTCGTCAGTGTAGATTCGGGCTAATCGTTCTACCTTGTAGTCTTCCCGTATTGGCAAGAAGTGGGCTGATTTGGTTAAGCGATCAACAACAACCCAAATGCTATCGTGACCTAATGACGTGTGCGGAAGCTTTGTTATGAAGTCCATAGCTATACTCTCCCACTTCCACATGGGGATTGGGGGTTGCTCGTGTAAGCCAAAGGGCCTTTGATGTTCAGCCTTGACCCTTACACAAGTCGGGCACTTCCCAACGTAGAGAGCGATATCCCTTTTCATTCCCGGCCAGCAGTACTTGTAACGAAGGTCCTGGTACATTTTGTCAGCACTTGGATGAATCAAATATCGAGATTTGTGGGCTTCGTCCATCAAAATCTGTCGCAAATTGGTCCGCTTAGGGATCCAAATTCGGTCCAGGAAGTGGAATATCCCATTCGACTTATTTACCAATTGAGCTCCATCGTGATAGATTTGTTCCTTCTTCAGAGTGGTTCATTAAAACAGGCATGCTAGGCTTCACGAATGAGGGTTTCGAGGTCGTATTGTGCTTGGGTATCGCGAATGCTGAGCAAATAACTCTGTCTGCTAAGAGCGTCGGCAACGACATTTGCTTTGCCTGGGTGATAACGAATCTCATAGTCGTAATCGTTAAGAAGTTCTACCCATCGGCGTTGACGCATATTAAGTTCTTTCTGATCAAAGATATGTTGTAGGCTCCTATGATCGATGAAGATCGTACACTTGGTACCATACAGGTAGTGTCGCCAAATCTTTAATGCAAAACAACCGCGCCTAGCTCGAGATCATGGGTTGTATAGTTCTTCTCGTGGATTTTGAGCTGTCGAGACGCGTAAGCTATAACCTTGTCCCGCTGCATGAGGACGCGACCAAGACCAAGGTTGGAAGCATCACAATAGACAATGAAACCGTCGTTTCCATCGGGCAAGGTGAGAACAGGAGCATTGCAGAGCATATGCTTGAGGGTTTGGAAGGCAGACTCTTGTTCGGTTCCCCAAACAAAAGGCTTGTCTTTATGCGTAAGAGCGGTAAGCGGCACAGCGATCTTAGAGAATCCTTCGATAAATCGTCGATACTAGACCGCTAGTCCGAGAAAAGAACGGACTTCAGACGGGTTCTTTGGCGTAATCCAACTCTTAACTGCTTCAATCTTCGCAGGATCGGCATGAATACCCTGACTATTGACAATGTGACCCAGAAACTGAACCTCCTCTAACCAGAATTCACACTTTGAGAACTTGGAATAGAGTTGATTCCCCTGGAGTAGTTCGAGAACCAAACGTAGATGTTGCACGTGTTCGGCTTTCGATTTGGAATAGATCAAGACATCGTCGATGAATACGATGACGAAACGGTCGAGATATGGCTTACACACGCGATTCATCAGATCCATGAAAACCGCGGGTGCATTGGTTAAACCAAAAGGCATAACAACGAATTCGTAGTGGCCATGGCGAGTGCGAAAAGCGGTTTTGGGTATATCCTCCTCTTGAATGCGTAGCTGGTGATAGCCTGAACGGAGATCGATCTTCGAGAAACACGTAGCACCTTGTAGCTGGTCAAACAAGTCGTCGATGCGAGGCAGGGGATAGCGGTTCTTGATGGTTAGCTTATTCAGTTCCCGATAGTCAATGCCCATCCTGAACGACCCATCCTTCTTTTTGACGAAGAGGACTGGTGCACCCCAAGGAGAGGTGCTCGGGCGAATGAAGCCTTTCTCAAGTAATTCCTGAAGCTGGTTCGAGAGTTCGCGCATTTCAGACGACGCGAGTCGGTAGGGAGCTTTGGCTACAGGGTTGGCTCCAGGAATGAGGTCGATACGGAAGTCGATATCACGACTTAGCGGAAGTCCAGGAAGATCATCAGGGAACACCTGAGGAAATTCACGGACCACAGGAACGTCTTTTACTTCTATCTTCCTTTTCTTTTCCTTCTCCACTACTACAATGTTAGCCAAGAAAGCCCTGTATTCCTTGCGGAGATACTTGCTAGCTTGGACGCATGACATGAGTTTGAGACATTTCGAAGCAGTTTCGCCATAAACACACAGTAGATCACCATTCGCGAGCAAGAATCGAATCATCTTGTCGAAGCATACAACTTCAGCATGGTTTTGGCGAAGAAAGTCCATGCCTACTATAACGTCAAAACTTCCGAGTTGCATCGGAATGAGGTCGATTGGGAAGATGTTATGTTGAGCTCAAGAGTACAATCACGAAGAACAGAATTAACGGCGATAGTTCTTCCAGTGGCGACTTCAACATCGAATGTCGAGGAGAGATAAGAGCGCTTACGACTAAGGAGCTTCTCAAATTCGAATGACACAAAGCAATTATCGGCTCCAGTATCAAACAAACATGATGCATAAATACCATTCACGAGGGTTGTTTTCAGCCTGGGCTTGGCGCACGTTAATGTTGAAGGTTCTGGTGCGTGCGGCTTGTTACTGCTGTTGAGGCTGTTGCTGCTGGTGAGGCTGCTGCTGGTGTTGCTGGGGCTCCTGCTTCACGACCCTGTTGGGGCACATGTTCGCAAAGTGGTTGGGGTCACCACACGCGAAGCAAACTCGGGCGTTGACCGCGGGTGCCTGAGCTGCTTGTTGGCCTTGCAGAGCCGGGAGCAGAGCTTGATGAGCAGTGGCTTGAGCTGGGGTGTTACGGGGACCAGTACGGCAATTGACAGTAAAGTGGCCGTACATGTTGCAATGAGCACAGAAACGACAGGCAAGACCCACCGGATGATGATATGAGCATGTTGGGCAAACCGGGTGGGGGCCTGTGTATGCACACTTTGCTGGTGGTGCATAAGTAGTTGGTGCTGGGCGGTGATGGTGCTGCTGCTGGGTCGGTACGGCCTGGAGAGGAGCAGCAGTGGTAGTAACTGCTCAGTTCTTGTTGCTGGAGCTGCTATTGTTGTTCTTCTTCTTTCGGTGTGAGGACTTTGACGGTTGAGCGACAGCGGTTTTGGCAGTTGGAGCGGCGACGGTAGCTTGATGCAGGTGCTTCGAAGTTTTGTCCCAGACTCCAGCCTTAACCCGCTTGTCGTTGATTTCAGCGGCCAGTAGGTAGGTTTCTTCGATCGTCTTAGTCTTAGCCGCTTGCACGAAATCTGCAACACAGTCAGGCAGAGCTCAGATATACTACTTGATTGCCATGTCAGAAGTCTTCACTTGATCAGGGCAGATGATACTAAGCTGCTTGAATCGAGCAGTTATAGCAGCGTTCTCGCCATCCTTTTGCTTTATGTGCCAGAATTCATCTTCCAGCATGACCTCCTTGAGTTCGTCCCACGACAGACCATAGGCTGCATCGTTCCCTTGTTTGTTTCTCTCGGCCGTCCACCAGTCAAGTGCGCGAGACTGGAAGACGCCAGTAGCGTTGAGAGTGCGGAGTTCGTCAGGGCAACCGCTCTGTCGTAGAGTTACCTCAATGGAATCAACGCTGTAGGACCTTCCTCGCCAGTGAATTCTTTTGGCCCACAAGCCTTGAACTGTTTGAAACTGAAGGCAGCTTTGGGAGTAGCTTTAGGAGCTTCGGTTCTCGACTCCTCAGATGATTTGCTGACGTTCTCGTAGACATCACTCACGGCTTTTGCTACTTGTTTGGCGATGATAGCAGCAAGACGCTTGTCTCTCTTTTCTTGGCGAGAAAGTGATGGGCGACGGGATCCTGATGACGGTCCAGTTGACATTGTCTGCAATAGACATTGTCATAGGTCTCAGACACGTCATAACCGAATCTAACCTCACACGTCTAGTACTTACTAAAGGTTAGGAACACGTTCAAACATGTAAATACATAACCACGTAATCACAAATTCACATAGAGTCACGTAGGCACATAAGCACACAAGCTCATAAGCACATAAGCACGTAGGGCACAGAAACACATACGCAGGTGATCACAGAGGCAGTCAGAATACAGAAACCTATCATTCAAAGTCTGCGAGCGTTCGAATATTGCGATCGCGTTTAGTGTAGCATTTAGTATAGTATAAGCATATAGTATAGTGATCATCACAGCGTACAGTGTTTCCTTATAGTAGTAACGATTTGTTAAGGTTTTGAGGTAGAAGAGCAATGCGGGTGGTGTGTGTCGATCGTGGTGAGAGTAAAAATTTAATCAGTTTCCAAATTTAAACACATAAACAGGTAAGTACACGTATAAACACATAAAACGACAAATCATCAAAGTCAGCAGTTGCGGGCTCAGAATCGAAACACATAAAAAATCGAGAAGTAGATCGTCTGCGTCTATTAGACATTGACTACCCAAAGCAATTCGACTATTCTCAAGGACTTGGCGTGCACATTTTGACCTTCAGGATTGGGCCTCTGCCTCGATTCTTGGGCATCCGGCGCACATCCCTCTAGTCATTTTGTGAGTTCGGGTCGTTGGAGTTCGTCGAGACTTTGGTGAGAGTTTTGTAAAACCGTGGTCAAGCCGTCAAGGTTAGGGTTTCACCCCTGGCTTGACAACTTCCCTTTGATTTTAATAAAATAGAGGAGATTATTCATCAAAATATGGATTTCACTCCTGATTTGGTATAATTCTCCCCGTTGGTAAGTAAAAATGCGGGTTGATTAAGTAGATTTTAGCCGAGAATTTGCGGTTTTCACACCTAATCTCGACTAAATCGCTTCTTCATTGTTGAAAATTCGAGTGCAGTGATAGTGTAGCATAGGCGAGAATGGCGAAGAATAGTAGTAAGCTCATACATAATCCCTACTGGACATGCACGAGTCGGTCTATTGGGTCCTAACTATAGACTAGGTTTCTAAGACATTGACCCGGACTAGGTCAAGTCTTGCCTAATTCCTTATAGTTATGGCTCTGATACCAATCTGTCACGCCCCAACCGATGGCGGAATCATCGGGGCATGGCACTGAGCGAAACAGATTGTCCAGAAGTTTCCATAACAATAATTATCATTACCAATTAATTTAAAATAACATGTCCCATACCATGTCTCAAAAGGTAAACAAATTATTACAGACAATATCTAGGCAAATAGTTCTATTCCGACAACTCAGATTTTTAAGTAGCTCAATTGTTTATCTGCTTCTAGAGACTCTTGATTACATTTGTACAGACAACTATTTGTTGGCCTCTAGAAGCTTATTATAGCCTCGCTTTCCTAGGAGATAAGCATCCTAATTACCTGTCACATACGTTAAAATAAAAGTTAATACACATAGTGTAAAGGCGAGTATACAAGTTTGATAATAGCATATAGAGTTCGAAATAGTTTACGCATAACCAGCACGTACACAGAGGAAAACAAAGCATATTAATTATCGACATGGATCTATCGATACCAATGACTGCGGGTTGACTGCCCAAGGCAGTTCGTAATACATGATCACCACCGTAATCCATGCAAATAATTGTCCTTAACAACCCCCGTGTGAACGGGTGCTGAGTGCAAACTATAGTACTATCGTTGCTAAGGGAGGTAGACAACATTCCATGTGTAAACATAACAAACAAGCATTCATTAAGTCATGTAATACATGCAGCAACGGTTAGCGTTAAAAGTATTGCGTAGTGTGTTTGATGTGATTTCGTATAAGTAACGTATGAAACACCCAAAAGTGCTTAAAGCAAAAAGGAATCGAGTATACTCACAGTGGTTGATGGATTGAAGGGAGCGCTAGAGAGTAAGGTTAGCCTGAATAGTTCGATAGCATAATGGTAAGTGGCACGTAAAACGAGAACAAGCGTTGATGGGTCGAATGGTAGTTCGGTCGGATGGTAATCCGATCGGACGGCCAATTCTTGCGGATGATAATCCGTTCGGATGGTTATCCGGTCGGACGGTAGTCCGGTCGGATAACTATTCGAGTGGATTGTTTCTTCCTATGAGAAGGATGTGTTTGTGTATGATGGTTTGACTTTTGAAGTTTTTGTTGTAGCATTTGAAAACATTGAAGTATCTCTTCCTTTCAGGTCGGTCGATCGAACGGTAGTCCGATCGGACAGTAATCCGATAGGTTGACGCTTCAGTGAGAACAAGTTCACAGCAGGTTGTCACTTGATCGGACAGCAGTCCGGTCGGGTGGCATCACTAGTGCGTTGAACATGTTGAAAAATCTATTAAGTGTTAAAGTCAAGTATCTCATGATCCGAAAAGTAATCCGGTCTGATGGTAGTCCGATCGGATAGCAATTCGTTCAATACTCAATCTTTAAAAAAGGTTGATTAAGTGTGGACCCAAAGTGTCGGTCGTTCGGACGGCCGGTCGCTCGGATGGCTGTCCGGTCGGACAGTAGTCCGGTCGGATAGCACTCCGTGCTGGTCGTTCCGTTCGTCTTTTACTTGGTCGTCTTGATTGTTTGTAGTTTTATCGAGACGTTTGACAACGTGTCAACCAATAGAACCCCGTCTCGAACATGGTAACCTGACCGAACAGGAATCACCCAATGTTCAATCAGTTAACCGGTTCACGTCGGTCGTTCTTGATTAACCCGAAATCGGTGGCCTCATGGATAGAATCAAGATCTTGAGCCAACACATCACTAAGAACGAGTAGGGGTTAGAACTAGATCCGATTCTATCGGTTTTGAGTGCATTGAGTGTAAAAGAGTTGAAAGAAAGTTAGAAACCATCTTTCAATCCCTTTTCACCGTGAATATGTTTAGATCTACGAAAGATCTTTGTTTATTTATGTGGAAATCGGTTAGAATCAAGTTTTTCTTGAAGGATTGAGGCCAAAACATGAAGTTCTTCAAGAACACATGATGACATCATCCTAGAACCCTTGAATCTTGGTGATTTCATGGTTAAAAGTGAAGATTTAAAAGATAGACAGGTGTAGGAGTGCGTGTGGATCAAGAAAGTACAAGATTTAGGACGAGATCTTACCGGATTTGAGAGAAATCGGAGAAAAGGTGAAGAACACGAACTGCTCGGACAAAGGATTTCCAAAAGTAGAAAGTATGAAAGTGACATGGGTATTTATAGGATTCCAAAAGAGGAAAGGGTGGGTCGGTCGGATGACACCACACCCGGATGACAGGTCGGTCGGATGGCACACCGACCGGATGGCAATCCGGCCGGCTGGCATCTGGTTCGAGTGCGCGACACGACAATTTTTAATATTTCGATGTCGATTGCGCATTGCGCATTGCTCGCAATAGAGTTCTCTATTCAAATTACTTTTAATCCCAACTATTCATATCGTGCGCTGTCTCTTCTCCACTAATTATCATACTATATCAACATATAATCATCCTTGTTTCGTATTCATTTTGCGATTGCGATTGAGTTCGATTGCGTTTCGATTGATCACCACACATAACATAAATAAACATGCACAAGTAACACATAAGGCGCACACACACGTATAATAATCACCAAATGCGTATTTCGAGTTGCGAGAGATGTTGATTAGTTCGATTATCGTTTAGTTAACTTTATCGCATTGTTACTTCCTATTATTCACAGTCGTAAAGCGGTTCGTAGCGATAAATATTTGTCGATTACTGCGATTTTAAATTAATTACACCACATAATACAACTAACGTAAACACAAAATAGACTATCTACAGTCAAAGAAGTCAAAACAGGAATTGAGCAAGAAGAGACAGATTGCAATTAGCAATCTTTTCTTCCTTTGACTTCATTCTTGTTTTTGACTTTGACTTTCGAAACACTGGGGTGTTACATATGCGGACAAGGGATGAGGATCAACAATCCATGAGTTAACATCTTCATTATCCCCTGATACCGCAACCGGAGGAATGGCACGGGGACGCCGCCGGTAGACAATCGAATAACCTCCCCTCCAATTAGCCGGAAATAAGCGAGTCACTGTATGTGCAGACAGTCGGGTAACCCCACCATTATTGTCATCTACAAGACGAAGACGGATTCGATCCTCCGAAACATCCCGGTGATTTGCATCGATAACACCTTCATCTCCGACACTAAGATCAGTTAACGGATTGGAAAGAAGAAGCAGAGCGTCTGCAGCTTCAAGAAGTTTCAAAACTTCCGAGAGCCTCCTCCATCGAGTCGGTCGCCTATTCTCCATCTTTTCCAAAATTGGGAAGAGAATATAATACCCAAAGTGAATATATAGACCAAGAAAGAGAAGCGTTAACATCGAGATAAGAGTTGTGAGGATTGATTGTCAAATCAACTGCCTTCTCAACGGCGCTGCCACTACAACTGTCACATCTCAATTAAAACCCTCTGACAGGGTCCACATGTATTCCCAGAAACTCCAGTTAAACCAGAAGACGAAGGGTCAGCACAAGCTATAAGAAGTGACGTAAGCTATCGTCAGCTGATAATTACAGAAACTCTTCCCCCAAGATTACAACAGTTCAGAATAAACAAAGGTATAAATATTTTTCCTCACAGATTGTACATCTCACCCAAAGTCAAAGATGTCCAAATGTCAGCATAGTGAGCAAAGTGTATCTTCTCATAAAAGATTCCCCACCATTGCGCACAAAAGCACTACAGCAAAAGCATTTTTCTCATATAGTCCAGTGCTCCACTTATTTGTATAAAAGAAACACTAGACTGGGGGGACTTGAAGGGGTAAGGTCCCAAAAACCTCATATCAAGTACTTGGGACCATACCGCAAACCTCGTCTTTTAACCCTCTTTAGGCCTTGCGCGGCTGCGCACTGGTCTCACAAAGAGTTTAGAAGAAAGACAACAGACAACACCTGCGCGCTTAAAGGGAAATTATAAAGTCCTTGCGCCAATTCTCCATAACCAAGGGATAAAATCCCAGCAAATACTCCCGCTCAGAATAATACCCAGACTTGGGTATAATTTACTAAGCTGATACCACACAGTAAGGAGTCACACTGGATTATGGCAATAATCTTCTAGAAGACTCAATCGTGCACGACCAGACGGTTATAACCGTTTGGGACACGTGTCATCACTCCAGGTCATCCTGAAATCACGATGATGGTGTCACACCCCGACCGCGTATAACATGCAACCGCGGCGGAAACGTCGGGGAGTGTTGGAACAGAATTAATTGTTTCATAACCATAAAAATTAAAGTTACATTTTATTTATCAAACAAGAGTATTACATTGTCTTTAAACAGGAAATAAAGAGTTTATAACATAATTAAACTAGTCTATCTTCGTTTTATGTCTCTAAGGCACAGGTCCGCCCTAGTATCACAATCATCATCCTAAGCAACAGCTCCTGAAAACACATGTGAATGTAGGTACGTCAGCATAAAAATGCCTGTGAGATACATAGGTTTTGTGAAAATGGGATTCATGACTTGAGTTTAAAGAAAACGTTTAATAACAGTCAGTCATGAACCTTGTAAATTGTTTAGTCTTGTAAATCATATGAGAGACGACAAGATCAGATGATATGTATAAATAAAATGTAAGGTTAAATGAGACTAAAAATGAGTTTGTATAAGATAAGTTTGTTTGTAAACAATGTCTTGTGAAGAATATGTTATTTGTGAAAAAGGTAACATGTCTATACTGAAATGATTTAAATAATGCTACGATAGGTAATATTATACAAACATTTATATATAGGAAGTACCAGCGGCGTATCCACCATGTTTGTATCATATTACATACGCAACGTTACTCAAACCATTTACCCAAACCAACCACCATGTAAATTGTTCATGTATAAATCAATTGTCAAGTGTTATTGTGTAAACCATATCGAAATGTCTATGTTCAATGTAAACCACCAAATGTGTATATCAATGTCAAAATGTTTATGTTTAATGTAGATCATGTAATGTGTACCCAAAATATATCATGTATGGTAAGTGAAATATATCAACTATACCATATGTAAAATGCACAAAAACAAGGTATTGAAGTAAAACATGGTTTAAATCAAAGTTATGTTTTGTGGAACAAATGCATGCTATACTGATACAAACATTTATGCGGAATTGTGAAAATGCATACATCCAAGCCTTGAGACTGTGGCGATAAACCCTTAAACAAATTAAAGGTTTATCTAAGTTATGTCTATCGAATTCGGTCATTCCTTTCATCCAAACCAACCTAGGATGTCCGGAACGGCAGTTGTCAATTCCTATGGTACCACTACCTACTAACGAATGGCGTAGCTAATGTTAATGAATGTATTGTTCCATGTTAAACAAACCAAATGTCATACCAAAATGAAAGCATGTGATGTAAACAATTGTACTAAGTATGCACACAATGGGCATAAATAGCATGAAATGTAATGTAAAACAATGTACTAAGTACGCACACAATGGGCATACATAGCATGAAATGTAATGAAATCATGTACTATAATGTACTAACGAACATAGCAGGTATATGATGTGAAACATGGAAAGCATGAAAGTAACAAGTAGGCACATGTGTTTCACCCCAAAACAGTTTGGAAAACAGTAAAAGAGGGGTCTATGTACTCACATAAACTCCTCGAAAACATGTAAAAGATGGGGTTCTATGTACTCACCTGAGATTGCTTTGTAGTTCTTGTATAACAACCAAATAATGCTAGAGATCACGGATATCAAACGGCACCTAATAGGTAGCTACATTAATATACCGGGCCAAAATCGGAAGGATCGGATAGTAAGCGGGTTCATAAACCAAACGAGTATGGAGACTCGTGTAATATGGTTTAACAAAGCCTTTATACTAAAATGAAACCTAACCTAAGTGCTTACGACCCATTACGACCCGTTTAGGTAGTTTATGCTACCTTAGCGCGTCGTTCGCGTAGAACGCATTTGGAACGCCTAACATCGTGACCATAAGGTATAACCTCGGAAGGTTACAGCTATGGTCACCTAATGTGTTTGGTCGGATCCTAATGATCGACCAAATGGGTCGGGTTCGAAAGTGTAAGCGATTGTTTAGATCGCTTACCTTACGACCCTATATAAGCACTAAACTAAAAGTGACGAGCTAAGCATGATAGAACATGCTTAACTAAGTTTAGAAAACAGGTTTGGTATCAAAACAAACGGTTTTGATACCCACGAGTAGTTTGGTTACAAAATACGCAAGAATGCACATTTTGGCCGAAACTACGACTCGTCACTGAGCCTAGATAACGTGGTGATCAGTAGGTGTAGTCACTAGGGACTATAACCATCGTGATCACGCTCACATTATGAAGTTCAAACAAACTTCATGTTGACCATAGGCTGGTCAAAGCAGAAAGTCAAACATAGTTTGACTTTAGGACTATAAAGCGATAAAAGAACGAAAGAACACTTACGAAGGGTCCCCGAAAGCTAATCTCGATCCAGGAGCTCGGGTATGAAGCAAAGGCCTCAACTTAGCGCTTTAGATCAGATTATTGTGGGTTTTAACCAAAATGGGGGGGGTATATATAGGAAAAGCAAGACCGTTAGGATCGTTTCTTGAATATCGTGCCACGATCTAATCCGTACACTTGTCGCAAAGTTGTGGTGGCTTATTTTGCCCCCACCATAGGGTTTTGACAAGTGGAATTGGCCTTTGGGGTGTTTGAAAGGCTGTTACAAGCTGAAAAATGACTTTTTCTTATCAGAAGGGGCCTCACGTGACGCCAAGGGGGCTAGGTGTCACGCTAGGGTCCCCCTGTTCAGCAAACACTTTCAAACGTTTTCATTTCAGTCCCCGTTGCGTATTAAGGCCATTTCCGACATGTTTAAGGCTCGTTAAGCCATTTAAAAGGCCCTAAGATGATGCCTAAACATTGTGGACATGAAACATGCTCAAAAATATGCCGGATGTTGGCTCGTTTAGTCGTACGATCGCGATGTTCGGTTAATTACGACGGAATGCGCATAAGCGCGAAAAATGATCCAAATTGCGCGACGAATGGATTTTTCTCATGCCAAACACTAAGGCATAATATTATGATGCTTACATAAATTTTTCGATGTCCGGATGTATTTAGAACGTAAGTTATGCGCGAAAGTGCAAACTTATGCACTTTTGACACTTTTAGTCCCTGAATGATCCAAAAGTTTATTTTAGCATACCGAACCCCTCAAAGCCTATTTCTAAGATATGTAAAGGATATTTATGGTATGTTTAACTTATGGATATGTTCCGGAATGTCTGTTTTAGTACGAATCGTCATACTTTCGCAGTTTGTCAAGTTTAGTCCCTGTAAGCGAATAAACTTGTTTTTGCCAAACCAAAGCCTTCAAAACTTATTTCTAAGTTATGTAAAGGTTATTTAAGGTATGTTGACTATATGTTGATGTTCCCGAGTATTTGTCGCATTAAACTGAGTACATTTACGCACCAGTTTGCGTATAATTCTCCAAAAAGCAATGTAGAGTTTAAAATTGAACAAAAGTCAAAACATGAAAAATGTAAAACATAACCAAACAAACATTGGGATCAAATAACATTGTTTTATTGATAATTGAACTGTTCACAATGATTTCAAGCACAAATGTTACGGTCTCCCCTACTTGTGGAAATTTCGTCCCGAAATTATTTAGAGGAAACTCGTGGAAAAAGATGCGGATACTTCGCCTTCATTTGATCTTCGCGTTCCCAAGTAAACTCGGGTCCACGTTTAGATTCCCAGCGAACCTTGACCAAAGGAATGCGCTTGTGTTTAAGCCACTTGACTTCACGTTCCATGATTTCCACCGGTTTCTCAACAAATTTCAGTGTTTTATCAACACGAATTTCGTCAAGCGGTATGCGGAGGTTCTCATCAGCTAAACACCTCTTGAGATTGGACACATGAAAGGTTGGATGAACATTTCCAAGTTCAGGAGGTAACTCAAGTCTGTAGGCTACCTTACTGAATCTTTCGACGATCTTGAATGGTCCAACGTATCTTGGTGCAAGTTTTCCTTTCTTTCCGAATCTGATCACACCTTTCCAAGGTGAGACCTTAAGTAATACACGATCACCGACTTGAAAATCCAAGGGCTTGCGTTTTAGGTCCGCGTAACTCTTTTGACGGCTTCTAGCTGTCTGAAGGTTATCACGAACTTTCTTAACCTTATCTGTTGTCTCTAAAATGAGGGCAAGTCCAGTAAGTTGAGCCTCGCCGATCTCATTCCAGCAGACTGGTGAACGACATTTTCGACCATAGAGAGCCTCGAAAGGAGCCATGTTGATGCTGGAGTGATAACTGTTGTTGTAGGAGAATTCAATCAATGGAAGATGTGAATCCCAACTACCACCAAAATCGATCACACAAGCTCTAAGCATATCCTCCAGTGTCTGGATTGTTCTTTCAGGCTGACCATCCGTTTGTGGATGATAAGCTGTGCTCAGATTAAGTTGGGACCCCATAGCAGATTGCATGGTCCTCCAAAAATGAGAAGTGAAACGAGCATCTCTGTCAGAAATGATATTCAAAGGAACACCATGTCGAGCTACAATTTCATCCACGTAGATTTGAGCAAGTTTGTCAGCCGAAAAATCCTCACGGATTGGCAAGAAATGCGCTGATTTAGTAAGGCAATCAACAACCACCCACATGGCATCGTGACCTTTCTTTGTGCGCGGAAGTTTAGTAATGAGATCCATAGTAATGTTTTCCCATTTCCAAACTGGGTCTCTGGTGTTCAGCCTTAACCTTAAGACAAGTAAGGCATTTTGATACATATAAGGCAATGTCTTTCTTCATACCAGGCCACCAATACTGAATACGAAGATCCTTATACATCTTATCTGAACCAGGATGAATAGAATAACGAGACTTATGGGCTTCATCCATAAGCAAGGTACGAAGATTATCTTGGATTGGGACCCACAAACGGTCCATGAAATAGTACGATCCATTGTCCTTCAGTTCCAGATCAGGCGTTATGTGGTAAGGAAATTCCTTATCCATCAAACCTTGTGAAACACAAGATTGTTGAGCCTGAGAGATACGTGCTTGGATATCGGATTGAGCTTGAATAACAGATTGGACACGAACACAATGAAGCTTAGTACGTTCCTTGCGACTCAAAGCATCAGCTACGACATTCGCCTTACCAGGATGGTAGCGAATTTCGCAGTCATAGTCGTTTAGAAGCTCCACCCAGCGTCGTTGCCTCATGTTGAGTTCTTTCTGATTGAAGATATGTTGAAGACTTTTGTGGTCTGTGAAAACCACACATTTTGTACCGTACAAGTAGTGTCTACAAATCTTAAGAGCGAAGACAACTGCACCCAACTCAAGATCATGAGTGGTGTAGTTCTTCTCATGTATCTTCAACTGCCTCGATGCGTATGCTATGACTTTGTTTCTTTGCATCAGGACGCAGCCAAGACCTAATTTAGATGCATCGCAATAAACGACGAAATCATCATTGCCCTCAGGCAAAGTTAGGACAGGCGCGTCGCAAAGTTTTTGCTTTAAAGTCAGAAACGCTTCCTCTTGCTTGAATCCCCAATCAAATGGCTTGTTCTTCTGAGTTAAAGCAGTTAGGAACTGCAATCTTTGAGAAATTTTCAATGAAGCGGCGATAATAACCCGCTAGACCAAGAAAAGAACGAACTTCAGTAGGAGTAGTAGGTGTATCCCAATCCTTAATCGCACTGATCTTGGAGGGATCTACATGAATACCTTGTTCATTGACAATATGTCCTAAGAATTGAACTTCTTTAAGCCAGAATTCACACTTGGAGAATTTGGCGAAAAGTTGCTCTTTCTTTAGGAGTTCCAAAGTAAGACGAAGATGTTGCTCATGATCAGCTCGCGTCTTAGAATATATTAAAATGTCATCAATGAAAATGATGATGAACTTATCCAAATAAGGTTTGCAGACCCTATTCATCAAGTCCATGAAAACAACAGGAGCATTAGTCAAACCAAATGGCATGACTGTGAACTCATAATGCCCATAGCGAGTGCGGAACGCTGTCTTGGGAATATCTTCTTCATGCACACGAAGTTGATGATACCCAGATCGCAGATCGATCTTTGAAAAATAAGAAGCGCCTTGCAATTGGTCAAAGAGATCATCAATGCGAGGTAGGGGATATCGATTCTTGATGGTGAGCTTGTTAAGCTCGCGATAATCGATACACATCCTAAAAGATCCATCCTTCTTCTTGACAAAAAGAACGGGAGCACCCCAAGGTGAAAAGCTAGGACGGATAAAACCTTTGTCAGAGAGTTCCTGTAGCTGCTTAGACAGCTCTTGCATCTCAGACGGTGCAAGACGATATGGAGCTCTGGCAATGGGATTTGCACCAGGTACGAGATCAATACGGAACTCGACTTGGCGTGCTGGGGGTAGACCAGGTAATTCTTCAGGAAATACTTCAGGATAATCCCGTACAACAGGAATATCTTGAATAGGCTTACCTTTGCCCTTATCTGCTACCACATGTGCCAAAAATGCCACATAGTTCTTTCGCAGATACTTCCGAGCTTTAAAACAAGACATCAGTTTGAGACCACCAGCAGGTTTCTCACCACGAACCTGTAGGATCTCACCTGACGAAAGCGGCATGCGTATGATCTTCTTAAAACAAACTATCTCTGCGTGATACTTGGCTAACCAATCCATACCCACAATAACGTCGAAGCTTCCAAGTTGCATAGGCGTGAGGTCAATAGGAAAAAGATGGTTGTTAAGGTTCAACTGGCAGTTGCGGAGAACAGAATCAAGAACAATGGGTTCACCGCTCGCCACCTCTACTGTCAATGGTTTACCTAGTTTCATTCTAGACACGCGAAGTAATGGTTCAAAGGATAATGACACAAAACTCTTATCGGCACCCGAATCAAAAAGAACAGATGCTGGCTGATTATTAATAAAGAACGTACCGTTCACCATATTATCATCTGCTTGTGCCTCTTGTGCGTTCATGTTGAAGACTCGACCTCGAGCCTGAGCCTGATTCTGATTCTGGTTGGCTAGTCTTGGGCACCGGTTTCTGTAGTGGGTCAGAATCCCACAGTTATAACAAGCACCTGGTGGGTACTGTGGTCGTGCAGCTTGACCCTGTTGCTGAGCAGGAGGCTGAGCAACTTGTTGAGCCGAGTTCTGAACTGCGCGATTTTGAGCAAACCGACAAACATCGGCAAGATGACCTGACTTCCCACAGTTAGTACAGAAACGGCACTGATGTTGTGGCTGATGGTGACTGTTGCATCTATTGCACAAAGGTGCATTCCCTGAATAGGGCTTCTTCGCTGGAGGCTGTGCGGGTTGGTTGGGAGCTGCCTGGTTAGCTTGGGCAGTGACAGCATAGTTTTGGGAAGCCTTACGCTTCCTTGCTCTTTTCGATGAACCAGAATCCTTTCCATTTTTTTTGACCTTTCTTGCTATCTTCCTTGTCAGACGACTGTTTCTTAACCTTGTCACCCTTCCTGTGTAATTTATTCTTTCGAATCTGTGACTCAGTCAATGTCGCTGATAACTCGATCGCCTGACGGAGTGTGGTAGGGTTACTACCAGTAATGATGTCTTGTACCGAGTCAGGCAGGCCGTCGATGTACCTTTCGATAGCCTTGTCGAGTGGGGTAACCATAGTCGGGCAAAGCAGACTCAACTCCTCAAACCTATCAATATATGCCCTGTGCTCGCCACTATCTTGCTTCAAAACATCAAACTCTTTCTCCAACGCTCGTTGTTCATGACGAGGACAAAACTCCCTCATCATAAGAGCTCTAAGTTCAGCCCATGTCTGTGCTAGAGCAACTTCTGCACCACGGTCTCTCATTACCCCATTCCACCATGTAAGAGCCCTCTTCTGAAACACGCTCGAAGAAAACTAGACCTTGCGATTATCCGGACACTGAACGTGGCGAAAAGTATTCTCAATGCTCTCGAACCATTGAAGAAGCCCAGTTGCTCCCTCAGAACCACTAAACTTGAGTGGTTTAGCCGAGTTAAAATTCTTGAAATTGCATGGAGCATTGTTGTTGTTGTTGGCTTGGTTCCATTGAGCAAAGAGATTTGGGAATTGAGCAGCCATCTGCTGTGCAATAATTTCTGCCAGCTCGGCAGTAGCTATCTGGTTTTCGCGTCGAGGAGGCATTCTAAAAGAGGAAAACATGAAAGGAAACGAGTGAGATGATTGGGTGAAGAGGATGAAATGAAACAAAATCAACAAAAGCAAAGATGGTGGTTATGCATCGCAAAGAAAACAAGCGACACGCAATGTCTAGTCAAAGTAAATGGGTCAAAAATAATGTATCGCGAAGACATGTTCGCCTATAAGTGAACACTCACCCCAAGAGTTCCCAGGTAAGAGTGACTGGTCCGATTATGTGGATTTGTACGAACACTCTAGCCTTAGACAGAAAACTCAGGGTACAGGCATTCACTCTTCAGTTCGCACGTGTTCACACTATTAAAACCCGAAAACCTTGACGAGATTTTTGAAAATCCAAAGGGGTTCGAAACCTTATAACAGAGGGTTCAAAACCTAGTAATCAATCATCCTCGAACAGACGATTAATTTTCAAAGCGGATTCGGAATCGAAGTTCCCGATGTGGTTATCACCTAAGGATAGGTGAAGTGCATGTTTTAAAATCTAAACACAAGATAACTTGTGTTAGGGTCCTAGAAAGTTATAGTCTAGGTCAAAGCATTACTAATAACCTAATTCCCTATAACCATTGGCTCTGATACCAACTCTTCTGTCACACCCCGACCGCATATAACATGCAACCGCGGCGGAAACGTCGGGGAGTGTTGGGACAGAATTAATTGTTTCATAACCATGGAAATTAAAGTTACATTTTATTTATCAAACAAGAGTATTACATTGTCTTTAAACAGGAAATAAAGAGTTTATAACATAATTAAACTAGTCTATCTTCGTTTTATGTCTCTAAGGCACAGGTCCGCCCTAGTATCACAATCATCATCCTAAGCAACAGCTCCTGAAAACACATGTGAAAGTAGGTACGTCAGCATAAAAATGCCTGTGAGATACATAGGTTTTGTGAAAATGGGATTCATGACTTGAGTTTAAAGAAAACGTTTAATAACAGTCAGTCATGAACCTTGTAAATTGTTTAGTCTTGTAAATCATATGAGAGACGATAAGATCAGATGATATGTATAAATAAAATGTAAGGTTAAATGAGAGTAAAAATGAGTTTGTATAAGATAAGTTTGTTTGAAAAACAATGTCTTGTGAAGAATATGTTATTGTGAAAAAGGTAACATGTCTATACTAAAATGATTTAAATAATGCTACGATAGGTAATATTATACAAACATTTATATATAGGAAGTACCAGCGGCGTATCCACCATGTTTGTATCATATTACATACGCCACGTTACTCAAACCATTTACCCAAACCAACCACCATGTAAATTGTTCATGTATAAATCAATTGTCAAGTGTTATTGTGTAAACCATATCGAAATGTCTATGTTCAATGTAAACCACCAAATGTGTATATCAATGTCAAAATGTTTATGTTTAATGTAGATCATGTAATGTGTACCCAAAAGATATCATGTATGGTAAGTGAAATATATCAACTAAACCATATGTAAAATGCACAAAAACAAGGTATTGAAGTAAAACATGGTTTAAATCAAAGTTATGTTTTGTGGAACAAATGCATGCTATACTGATACAAACATTTATGCGGTATTGTGAAAATGCATACATCCAAGCCTTGAGACTGTGGCGATAAACCCTTAAACAAATTAAAGGTTTGTCTAAGTTATGTGTATCGAATTCGGTCATTCCTTTCATCCAAACCAACCTAGGATGTCCGGAACGGGAGTTGTCAATTCCTATGGTACCACTACCTACTAACGAACGGCGTAGCTAATGTTAATGAATGTATTGTTCCATGTTAAACAAACCAAATGTCATACCAAAATGGAAGCATGTGATGTAAACAATTGTACTAAGTATGCACACAATGGGCATAAATAGCATGAAATGTAATGTAAAACAATGTACTAAGTACGCACACAATGGGCATACATAGCATGAAATGTAATGAAATCATGTACTATAATGTACTAACGAACATAGCAGGTATATGATGTGAAAACATGGAAAGCATGAAAGTAACAAGTAGGCACATGTGTTTCACCCCAAAACAGTTTGGAAAACAGTAAAAGAGGGGTCTATGTACTCACATAAACTCCTCGAAAACATGTAAAAGATGGGGTTCTATGTACTCACCTGAGATTGCTTTGTAGTTCTTGTAAAACAACCAAATAATGCTAGAGATCACGGATATCAAACGGCACCTAATAGGTAGCTACATTAATATACCGGGCCAAAATCGGAAGGATCGGATAGTATGCGGGTTCGTAAACCAAACGAGTATGGAGACTCGTGTAATATGGTTTAACAAAGCCTTTATACTAAAATGAAACCTAACCTAAGTGCTTACGACCCATTACGACCCGTTTAGGTAGTTTATGCTACCTTAACGCGTCGTTCGCGTAGAAGCATTTGGAACGCCTAACATCGTGACCATAAGGTATAACCTCGGAAGGTTACAGCTATGGTCACCTAATGTGTTAGGTCGGATCCTAATGATCGACCAAATGGGTCGGGTTCGAAAGTGTAAGCTATTATTTAGATCGCTTACCTTACGACCCTATATAAGCACTAAACTAAAAGTGACGAGCTAAGCATGATAGAACATGCTTAACTAAGTTTAGAAAACAGGTTTGGTATCAAAACAAACGGTTTTGATACCCACGAGTAGTTTGGTTACAAAATACGCAAGAATGCACATTTTGGCCGAAACTACGACTCGTCACTGAGCCTAGATAACGTGGTGATCAGTAGGTGTAGTCACTAGGGTCTATAACCATCGTGATCACGCTCACAATATGAAGTTCAGACGAACTTCATGTTGACCATAGGCTGGTCAAAGCAGAAAGTCAAACATAGTTTGACTTTAGGACTATAAAGCGATAAAAGAACGAAAGAACACTTACGAAGGGTCCCCGAAAGCTAATCTCGATCCAAGAGCTCAGGTATGAAGCAAAGGCCTCAACTTAGCGCTTTAGATCAGATTATTGTGGGTTTTAACCAAAATGGGGGGTATTTATAGGAAAAGCAAGACCGTTAGGATCGTTTCTTGAATATCGTGCCACGATCTAATCCGTACACTTGTCGCAAAGTTGTGGTGGCTTATTTTGCCCCCACCATAGGGTTTTGACAAGTGGCATTGGCCTTTGGGGTGTTTGAAAGGCTGTTACAAGCTGAAAAATGACTTTTTCTTATCAGAAGGGGCCTCGCGTGACGCCAAGGGGGCTAGGTGTCACGCTAGGGTCCCCCTGTTCAGCAAACACTTTCAAACGTTTTCATTTCAGTCCCCGTTGCGTATTAAGGCTATTTCCGAAATGTTTAAGGCTCGTTAAGCCATTTTCAAGGCCCTAAGATGATGCCTAAACATTGTGGACATGAAACATGCTCAAAAATATGCCGGATGTTGGCTCGTTTAGTCGTACGATCGCGATGTTCGGTTAATTACGACGGAATGCGCATAAGCGCGAAAAACGATCCAAATTGCGCGACGAATGGATTTTTCTCATGCCAAACACTAAGGCATAATATTATGATGCTTACATAAATTTTTGGATGTCCGGATGTATTCAGAACGTAAGTTATGCACGAAAGTGCAAACTTATGCACTTTTTGACACTTTTAGTCCCTGAATGATCCAAAAGTTTATTTTAGCATACCGAACCCCTCAAAGCCTATTTCAAAGCTATGTAAAGGATATTTATGGTATGTTTAACTTATGGACATGTTCCGGAATGTCTGTTTTAGTACGAATCGTCATACTTTCGCAGTTTGTCAAGTTTAGTCCCTGTAAGCGAATAAACTTGTTTTTGCCATATCAAAGCCTTCAAAACTTATTTCTAAGTTATGTAAAGGTTATTTAAGGTATGTTGAGTATATGTTGATGTTCCGGAGTATTTGTCGCATTAAACTGAGTACATTTACGCACCAGTTTGCGTATAATTCTCTAGAAAGCGATGTAGAGTTTAAAATTGAACAAAAGTCAAAACATGAAAAATGTAAAACATAACCAAACAAACATTGGGATCAAATAACATTGTTTTATTGATAATTGAACTGTTCACAATGATTTCAAGCACAAATGTTACAGATGGCGTGGAATTGGAGATAAACCTCCACTTGACCACTTTCCACGTGGCAGCTCCCCAGCCTTTGATTGAGATCGCGATCCGTCTGCTTTCACAATCCGATCAAAAGAATTAACGGAGGGAAAATAACCACTTACGGGGTTAGCATCTTCTGTTAATATTTCAACAACGAGTTTTCCCGCCGAAACTCCCGGCTATAAATATGAGAGTAATTCAGTTATGAATTTCAAGTTACACTCACTTCACCAATACTTCTTCTTCTTCATAAACACATACTTATTCTCACGCCGGAGTCGGGTCAAGGAGAGAACCTCCCTTCTCTCCTTGACGAGGCTAACGGTGTTGTGTTTTGCAGTGTTCACCGGAGAAGAAGAACTGTCCCTTCGAATTGAACGAGAGAAAACCACCCTTTTATGCAGAACCTAACCCCCTGGATAATTTGATTCCGGTCATTTATCCAGTGTTTCTTCAGGTGGTCAAACTTTTTTGGCGGGAAGGGTTTTGGAAGTTGCAGGGGGTAATATTGTTTCTTAACACAAAGTATAGTGGGTAATAAGAAAGGACAATTTAGTAATTTACCAGTATGGGGTAATTATTTTACATAACAAGAACGTTGGGGGTAATATTAAAGGGTAAGATAGTCATTTCACATTAAAGTTAACAGATCTGCTAACATAATTGACGTCGGGGGGTAAATGTGCGACATAACACCAACATTGGGAAGTAAAATTGTTTCGTTAGAGGGGGTCAGAGTGCCAATTGGCCTAAACCCCAAGAGGTAAAATTACAGTTTACTCTAATAATAATGTATAGAAAAGAATTGCATCTAATTAATAAAGTTGTTGTGTACTCCCTAAGTTTCCAAATTTTGGCATAAATATTCAACCAACATTCTTTCAACACAATCAACAGCATCATCGGCATCCAAATTGAAACAAAATATCTAAATCACACAAAGTTCATACGATCCTCATCATCCTCATTGTTATGCTCTCTAGGATCAATCTCTGCACCATCAGGTTCTTCCCTTTCGTCACTTCCAGTGACTAAAACACGAATCACATATTGAATCACCATATTTGCACCAAGTGGTTTCAGATGTTATCAATGTCCGATACTAAAAGGGAGAGGGCTGAATCTAAACCCTAGACAACCATTCTCACTTCCGTTGGCCGTTTTTACCCCCACGATTGATGGCAGTTCGTTGTGTGTTGTTGCTGTTATGTGGTATTATTCCTCGATTACTTACAATTTTGGTAAAAACAAAAACCCACCGCTACCATTACTGGCGGATTCATACGGTGAGAGGAAGCACATGAGTTAGATTGTAATCGGAAAAGTGAATCATCAGATGTAGGATAAAGGAAGACTAGATGTTTCATCTGCACAAGCCCTGAAATCTCAATTTTAACCCTATAGCGTCTTAAAATCAAGGTGGAAATTTATTACACCCATACGAATTGACTTGCAATTCCTTGTACATCTTGCTTCAAAACTTGTATGCACAATAATATTACAATCTTGTCCCCCTGAAACGCTTTATATTGTATTATAGACATGGTTGTAAAAGTCCCGCCTAGGCTCCGAGTACTCCCCGAGTACTCGTTACAAGGTAGGCTGCCGAGGCCCGAGTACTGTTCATCTAGGCCAATTACTCCCCGAGTAATCTCCGCCTAGGCCGAGTACTTCCCAAGTACTCCCGAATCCGACTAGTGAGCGTCTGACGACTTTTGCAACCATAATTATAGATAATTAGTAACACATTATAAAAAATTTAAAAAGCTAAAAGGGTTGAGGAGATTAGCCCACGCTAAATATATTAACGGGTTTGACCCAAAACCAACTAGTTTCTATTTAGGCCAAACTGAAACTCACGAATTCCATGTTCAATCGTGTGCTATTTTCGTGTCTTGTTTTTAAGAATTACGTTAGCAATCTCATATGGTTACTGTGTTTTTATTTTAAGAATTTTTTAAACAATTAAATTTTACTTAAAAAACAAAAAGTTCTGATGTCTAAATGCTCAGCATAGATAAGCGGATATCTATCATTTTTCATTAAAATGTTTTACATGGCTAATTTAAATGTGAAGTTTAACAAAAATATAATGAACTGATCGATTTCCAACATGTTATGTCCTTTGTTTTGTTATAGTTATAGCTACAGGGTTAAGTTCATTTGTGAACAACCCCTTGATTGTAAGGGCAGACGGTATGATGTCGGGGACCCCTTCGGGGAGTTGTTTTCACTGCACGGTAAATGGTCGCCGCCCCCTTTTCGGTGATTGGTGAGTGTCTTGTTCGGTGTATACTCACCAATTGTTTGAGTGGGATTGTTTGAGTAGGATTGATTTGTGAATAATTAAAAAATATATAACTCAAACACTCTAATAGTGTTTAAACCATTGCAAGTGATTGAGTGCAAAATAAGGAGTTGACATGAGGAGTTGACATGACATGATATTTTTGGCTATACGGTAACTTAAATACCCTAAAGTGATTGAATGATACCCTCCACCCTGAACAATAGTGAACTAATCCTAACTCTTGATTATAAATATACAAGTGTAAATCAATGACCAGGATTTGATGATAAAATACACTAATGTATTTTACGATTTGATGATATAAACCAATGATCATAATTTATTCATTCACTTCAGAAATACACTAGTGTTCATTCTAGAACTTCACCCTAGAGATGTAAGTTAAATCCGAGAAGAATCAGATTCTAAATAAAGCCTCATCGACATCTTTTTACTAAACCAAAATTTGAGAAAGTATTTTATTGCTTTATGTTTTTATAAAAAAAAAAGTTAAAAAAAGAAAAAGTGAGTTTGGTGGCAGGACAAACTCCCATTATATCCTCCCATGTTTAATAATATATTCTTAGATCAAACGGGGACAAGATGCTAATGGCTACTTATTTGTTTACTTTTAGAGATGCTTACAACTTTTAATGGGCTGTAAAATCATTTTTAATTTATGACCTTGAGTTTATATATTTGAAAAGTAAATCACAAGCATAAACTAGGGGAAAAGGTTTAATATCCAGATGTGATTAAAGACATAACGTATGCTTAGATTTGTAGATGATTCTCATTTTCTAAAATAACATACACCTGAATACTGGTAAAGGAGACGGAAGCGGTAACGTTTATACTATGGGTGCAGAAAATTGATTGTAAATGGAAAACTTTCAGGATATTCAGTTTTAAGATTTATTTGTCTAGTTTGCCTATAGTCCACAAATCGAATGAATGACCTCACTATTCACTTTTGATTAACTATCTTTATTAAAAAAATTTGAATGGCTAAATGTTACTTTCCCTAGGTATTAAACCTATAACGTCATTCTTCTAAATATATCGAGGGTTTTCCCTCTACGATTGGGCCATAGCCTCAGTAACTATCTTTATTACTATCTTTTTATTATGTGTTTCTCTCATTCTTTTGTTTGTATATGCAACATATGCATAGAGCTCCCACTTTACATATTACCACAATTATAGCCGGCACTAAATAATATTCCGAAATGATTATATAAGTAATGGAAGGTTATTTATAAAGAACAATTGAGTCTAAATAATTGGTTTCATTTGAAATCGATTCGTTATAAGCTTGAACTTGTCAAGGGTAAACTAGCCTAAGACTAAGACCAAGCTCAGAGAGCCCCCTCGCACAATAGATCCCCAATATAAACCCCTCAATGAAAAACCCTATCACCAAGACTCGAACTTGAGACCTTGAGGGGAAAACTCACCCGGGCCCACCATAAGTGAAACTTAAATGCCTGTGGCCACCACTAGAGCACTAGTGATGGTTCAGACAAATCAATGACTAAGATAAAGATGATGGTAATTTTGTAAATAATTAAAAACAAGGAGAAAGCTACAATTGTTATGGTTTTTTTTCCCGACATTCGCGAATAATTCACACATTTCAAAAAAAAAAACTAAGACCAAGCTCATTTGTATAAATATGATATTTATTTATATAATTTATAATTGCATACATTTTTTTGTCAAACATACATTGTTAATATGATACACCACATACACGAGCCATCTTAAAAATAAACTTAAAGAGTGCAAAACATACGTTGTAACCTGGATCATTGGTCAAGACAAATCAATGACTAAGATAAAGATGATGGTAATTTTGTAAATAATTAAAAACAAGGAGAAAGCTACAATTGTTATGTTTTTTTTTTTTTTTAATCTAGCTCCGTCATTTTTTAAACCCACATAATTTTTATACACTATATTGTTGTTTTTTACGGACCCCCTCTCTATATATGTGTGTGGTGGGGGTGGGGGTGGGGGTGATTATAGTTATAACTATATATACAAACTAATTAAATCAGGGTAGTAAATTGTTGACATTTTATGTTTGAGCTTTATACATAGCTGGAAATGAGTGGAGCCTGAAATCCTTCAAATTAAGTGAGCCGAGTACATGCGTAGTTGAGCTAAAGGATACGATTAACTCTTTTAAGTATTGAATTACTACTTCCAATCGGCTATCGGGATAATAGATGTTAACTCCTTGTTAATTAATTTTTAAGAGATTTATGGATGGTTTGGAGAGGGTTGATATCCAAAAAAAATAAGTCAATTTTAAGTTTTCAATAGTTGATCATTTGATAATCTAAAAATTACATAATTCATGTATAAAACATGGAATCATACATCATTTTTATAGAAATAATGGTCGGTTAGACGATATGTTAAAAATGAACCACTTGTGCACTTACTACTAAAAATGTACCATACTTTTGTTACAATCTAAGAATGTTACCCGACATTCATGTGTATATAGGATCTGACACACACGTTTTCTAACATATTAAATTGTAAATATATCTAGGAAACATAAACTTGGTACACTTTCAACACATACACAACCCCCAAGACTTGATATATTATACAATTACATTACGTCTCTATAGATGTGTGTTCTGTCACGAATCTTCAATAATTTCAAGCACTCACGTGTGGGCAGTACCACTTTTTTGAAACTAGATAAGCCATCCATCACCAAATTTGTTCTTTATTGGCTAACATACCAAAGTCTAGCATGTCACATATTTTCATAATTTTCTAACATATTTGAGGATGGAACTAAAACTTCAATTATCACTTGGATATACAATATGCGTAACCATACAAACATTTATTTATAAAGAACCATAAGATCTTGATTCCCAAGACGATTCAATAACATTGCCGAGAAAGTACACGCATGTTGAAGCAACAGACATACACATCATTGCGAAAACGCCATAGCACTCACAAGGATGTCCTGACAATAACATCTAGTGCCTCATTCTTGGCTTTAATCAACGAAGCCGAATCAATCCATGAGATCATCTCAACCGGATTTTTTTCAAGGTCGGCAAAAGCAAATCCACCAACCTACTGATCACATTTCAAGTCTTCACATCGTCTCACATTTGTCAATTCTCAATTTCTTATCGATAGGTGTAAGTTGTAACTCCTCAAGAGTCGAGACATCTCCATCTCTTTAGATAACATGTCAAGTGTATGTTTTGGTTTTAACTAGTTATGAAAAGACAATCAAACAAAAAGAGCATAAATTTTATTTTAATAAAATAACTTAAAAACTTTCTAAAGGGGTATGGTCTTAAATGTCGCGCATGGCGCACCCTAACTCATGCACATGCAGGACCATACACACACTTAAACTTAAAAACACTCGGCCAGTTCCTAGTTCCGAAGTTCCCGCGTGGGCCACTCTTGCATGCACGCAACCTCGCCAGCAAAGCAATAAGAACTAGTACGACTCACATCAGTCTTCAACCAATCAGCATGTGCCAAACGCTTTGCTAATCGACCCCACGATGATCAATCGTGCAGGGGACAAGAAGTACAATAGAGAGTGACATGTATCCTATCGACTCGCACCATCTCACTGCTCCATGATCTCTACTAACAATTGATGATAGACGAGACAACAAGTACACTTGGAAAGCGACATGTAGCCAATTACATCATAGGGACATACTCCCCCCTCTGTGCACACTACCTGTCGTGTCAAAGGAGACCAAAGGGATATTCCCTTGAAAGCGACGTGTGGCCCATGAGCCCATCTGCCCAATACCTTCTCCAACCCTCCGGTTGTAAATACTAACCTCCGCCAAAGGTTTACGAATCTGACTTCTCATTCTTTCACTCTTTACACACACTTGTTTGCTTTCTCCCTTGAAAGAACATTATTTATTCTCACGCCAGAGCCTGTTTAAGAGAAGAACCCCTTTCTCCTCTTAACGAGCTAACGGTGCTTTGTTTTGCATATTATTCTTAGCCATATCGATTGAAGAAGATATTTAGAAGATAACCCCTTGTCGAGATACCGATTATAGTTTTGTCCCCGCGGATAAGAACTGATATTACTTCACTTTCGTTTAGTAAAAAAATTTAAAATTTCAGGATATTAACACTGTTAAAAATGTTGACTAATCTAGTTATAAAATGGTAACCAATTTATACACGATATTTATAAAACAAAATTATTATGAAAACATAAAGAAAAAAAAGCCACTATATCTAACTAGAAATTCACTATTAGATGGATCTAGGAGTTCTATAAGAATTGAATTACTTCACAATGTAGATTTTAATCACTATTAAAAATTTGAAATTACAATAAACAAAAAGTCTTCGTATACTACAATAGCATTTGGTAGGTCCATTTCCTGTAAACGGGCCGATGAAACAACCATCACAGACATGCTAGGTGCACAAAAAACTCGGTTTGGGCCCGAGAAACAGGTTCGCGAACACCCATTTCGAGATTTCACATGTATATACCGGTTTGAGCCCGAACCGGTTTGAGGAGCTAAAAAAATGCATGAACAAAGCGGTTTTTTTGGGCCAAACCAGTTTTGAACCCGATCCAAATTGGTTTGGGTGGGTTGGGCTTTTTCAACCGTAAAATCTGTTTGAAAACCCATACCGGTTTGGGTCAAACCAATTTGAGTAAAAAAAAATTGGCCGGTTTACAACCCGAACTGGGTTGGTTAACCAGGTTTTGTAAAAAAACACGGGCCGGTTTCCTACTAATAAGGGCATTTTTTGTCCAAAATTATAAGAATGTGTTAAACTGAACATACATAATAATTCGGGTATGAAATATTTTTGCGGATTTGAGCAAGTATCTAATTAATACATTATATACTCTTAAGTAAAGTACAATAAATAGTTGTTGAAATGGTTAGAAACTTAAAATAACTAATATGGTAAGATGTGAGAGTTTCATTTTATTTTTCTAGTCGGATTTTGATGTGAGTTAAAATTTGGGCTTTAGATAATGGTCATCCCAACCGTTAATTTTTACCATATAATACCATAAGCAGGCATACCCGATACCCATAAGTATACCCACGAACCTGATGGGTAAACATGTAATGAGCACCCGGCTAGTTTGAGACATATCAGATTTGAGATTGAGATTGAGATTACAACTTCTCCCATACTAAGCCCATTACCATCCTAGTCATACGTATCATGTGCATCGCTGTAAATAGGCAAAACGCCTATGAGTCCATACTTCGAACAATGACCACATTACCATAGATGACAAGTTACTCATGTTGTTTCATTGACACATTTGTCAAAAACATCAATCATAATTTGGACAGGCTTAAAGTCGTGTAACTCAAACATGTCCCATATACCTTTATATCTAAACGGGTTGTAAATATGTTGTAATCAAATTGTAAATGAGTTGTAATAGATAGGTTAAATAAGCTAACACCATAAAACATATACCTTTAAACTCTAATTTTAAACAGGTTGATGATGAATTTACTTAAACGAGCTAAACATATCAACATATTCAATTGATTTTCCATTTTGCAATTCTCCAAATTAAGGTCTTTTGGATCTCATTTCCTTGCATCATCTTTTTTATCTGAAATAGCCCACTTCTACATGTTGGAGTTTTTAACCCCTAAGAACACCCGTAGTGGGACGTGATTTTTTAAAAAAATTGAAAAAAAAACGCCCCAAAACGCCCCTCCCCCCACTACACCCGGCGTTACCCGGCGTTTTTTTTTTTTTTTGAAAAGTTTGTTGTTGGCGTTATAATTAAAACGCTGAATTGCTTTTGTGGAAATGTGACCCACCAATCAGTTACCCACATGCTCTGACAACCTTGTATTTCGTATGCTTTTTTTTTCATTAAAAATAATATGGGGGTTATTGGAATAATGCTCCACTACACCACTTTATGCTATAATGCCCCATGCTGATTGGGATGACACGTGTCGGATAATGCCCCACAGTGGAGGGATTATATTTCTTCACCACTACACATGGTCTAATAATTAACAAATTACTATTGTTTTGAATGTTTTACATTAGTCTTTTCTTCAAGCTTTGTTTGATTACATATACATCATACTTTTTTTTAAATAAAGTTATTATATATAGATTTTGTTTGGTTTGAGGATTTATATTGAAAGTCCGTTTGCATATAATTGTTACTAGACCGGACCGTGAACCAGATGCATTATGTGTGAAATGTGTAGTAACAATTCGTGTGTATGGTTCGCCATTCCAGCCACCAATGTGACCTCCCAAGCCGCCTCAATTATAAGAACTGTGACGGCCACAACCACACGAAAAAGCAAACAATCACTTCAGCCACCGCTATTTGCCTATAATCAAGTCCTGGTGGTCAAGCGGTATATCTCACAACCAATAGGTTTGGGGTATAGATTCTGTAGGTAGGGATGGCAATGGGTCGGGTTCGGATCGGGTATTGGTAATCCCATATCCATACCCGGTTGTAAAACCGTGTCCCATACCCGACCCAATAACCGTCGGGTATATGTCGGGTAATTACCCGTCGGGTACCGGGTATACCCGCGGGTATCGGGTAAACCCATTAGTTTGTTAAAAGATATACATTTGGATTTCCAAATACATTTTTTACTATTATGATTATTATATAATTTTATTTATGCAACTATTATAAATTAAAAATGTATATTACATACATATAAGTTTTATCATAAATTAATAATAACTTTATAATATTTATACACTTATATGTATATATACTTCACAACATACAAAATATAAATACTATCATCAAATACATATTCTAAAAGAAAATTTATTTTTTCATATTATGAACATACTAAAATAAATCACTCATAGATAAGGGTTAATGGAAAATAAAAATATAAATTAAAAACTTCGGGTATATGAACGGGTATATAGTTTGGGTAAACGGGTATGTGTTTTCGGGTAATCGGGTCGGGTATCACCTAATCCCATACCCGACCCATACCCGCGCAAATTTTTAAAACTAAACCCATACCCGGCCCAATACCCGTCGGGTATCGGGTATACCCGTCCCATTTGTGTCGGGTTTTGGGTATACCTGCCGGGCTCGGTTATTTTTGCCATCCCTATCTGTAGGGTGCTGGTTGTGATTTATTTTGTCACTATTAAATAAAACAGTTGATATCAGTCCATTCAATGTATGCATCACCAAAACCATAATCTGGCACAAATTCACCAACAGATTTCAGCTTCTTGTGTAGTTGTATATCTGTTACAGTAAGGATTCACATCAAGATTTCTTGTGTTAAACAGTAATTTCTTGCAAATGAAGAGATGACACCAATGGCTATAGGTTCAATTAACAACAAACATGGAAATCAGTAGCCATGGAGCGTAAAGATCGAGTGTAAGGCAAGAACACATGTAATGCGTATTGTGAATTTGTGTTAAATAATATACGAGACAAAACAATCGAACATTTAACAAACTCATCTCACAAAGACTGATTAGGTGGAACATACATTTCACCATTGCAATTATAACAATACATATGCTAGAAGTTGTAATCTTTTCATGATATGGAACCGTCACCTGAGCAGATAGGGATTCCTTGAGAAGTACTATAACCATCAATAAGATCAAAAGAGAGTAATATAACCCTATGGTGTAGATTAGGATCTACATTTCAATAGCATAGCTATTTTTGTATCTGGCGGAAGATTTATTGCACAGTTTCGAAATTATAAAGCTTTGGTTTCCATGTAAATATTTCACTCTCAATGCTGCTTCTATCACATTAACAACCAAGTCAACAAAACCATCCAAAACGATCATATTGTCGGTGTTGTTTAATGGACACGGTAGTTATTGTGATAGAAGCAGCATTGAGAATGAAATATTTACATGAAAACCAAAGTTTCCTAATTTAGAATCTGTGCAATTAATGGACCACATTCATATAGATTCAAAATATCCATGCTACTCAACGTAGATCCTAATTTACACCAAACGGTTGTTATAGTTTCCAATCATCAAAATCATAGTATCTCTCTTGGGTATATTGATCCACCCAGGTGAGGGTTCCATCGCACGAAACATTTCATCTTCGAGCCGTACATCCGTTGCTCCTTATTCCTGATATGTTACACTCTTGTGGTCCAAATTTGTTATTGCCAACCCTGCATCCACAACTTCAGAAATTCCCCTATTAGATAAATTAGCTTGGTCCCCAAGAAATCATAAAAACATCTTTAAAATACAATAATTCTTGGGCATTTTCTTATATCCTTGGTTTTAAAAAACGAGTAGCAATTCGATGTTTTTGATCCGAAGCCGATGCGTGCCGTTTGTTACTAAAAACAAAAATATTTTTTTGGATAGTATCTTAGCTTGGTAACTTAAACACTAAAACATAAGATCTTCTCATCATCTCTAGTCAGATTTGTTCAATCGATGGTCTAATTTGTTTAAATACTCGAACTCATTGCTCAACCTATGGTCAAATATTGGTCAACTAACATGGAATCGTGATCTCATCACCGTGCACATTTTAAAACCAAGATTGAATCTATACTCATTTTCATCTTCCTAAAGTTATATCTTTTACAAAAGATTCAATTTTCATGTAATATATGAGTGAGGTTTTTTTATCAAACACCTTATGTGCACTATTCTCGTGGTGCTCTGAACCGTCTTACAACTTCTACTGATCAGATCATAATAAAGCAAGTGAAATATTCAAAGTTGACTTACATAAAACACCATGACAGATCCAGCAGAATCACCTTCAAGAAGCTTGATTTGATAAACATCCACACAACAGATCCTGAAAGTGAAAAGTCAATGATTAATATACCAAAAAGAGTAACAATATGAATCAAGATTCAAAGGAGCAAGTACCTTCATGATTAATTGAAGAAATCTAGCAGTTGATGGGAGAAAGTGGAAGAAAGATGCAAGATCTATTGGAGAAGAAGATGAAGTTGTAGTGATCTGCAGATGGGTGGTGGTTTTATAATTTTAATAATGTGACAGGCATCTCTACTTTTTTTGTATTTTTGTTGTTGCCAAGTTCTCTTTTGGTTCCTTTTTGAAATACCATTGGACCCACTTAACATTCCACCACTATAGTCATTTGTCTTCTCTATGATTCCTCTTACTTAACACCATAGGCAATGGTTTGGGTAGTTATTTTGGGGACTATCCGCCACGTAGACGTCACGTCATATTCCATGAAGGATCATCTAAAGGGGACTACCCAAGGACGGGTGTGAGAACTATCCAATAATGGAGAGAGAGAAGAACTAAGGGGGCCCACCATCAGCCAATCAATGGGCTCGTCTCCAACGTCCGCAGATGGACACCAGCGACGCGACGAAGGGAGGGGGCGGTGTGCGACGGACCGGGACGTGCGGCGCCGGTGGAGGACGATCCCCACACCGCATGGTCTAAGGCCAAAGGGAGTGGGGGTCATGATTGAGATATGACTCACCACATAGGAATATAAATGGAAGGATATACCACCTCCTTGACTGATCCGTTATGGTTTGCATGGATTAAACCATGGCAATAATGGTTCTCCTTTTCATTTTTCAAGAAATAATTTATTTTTGCTTTAGACAAAGATAAATTAAAATAAATAAAGGGATAGTGGTTTGGGTCTTGACCACACCCTTAAAGTATTGATTTTGGATGGTGAATTAGAGGTGAGTGACATGACACTGACGTGGAGGGTCATGGTGGTCATAAAAGTCATAACCATACCCTATAGCCTAATATATTATGATCAATGGGAACCATTTATGGGGACATGATATTCATATGCCAGCATGGTGTAATATTGCATCCTTATTGGACCCATGCAAATGTTGTAAGATTTGGCTACAATGTATACAAATAAAGTAGTAGACATTGTGACGATCTGTTTGTTTGTGATCACTTTGATTCTCTTGCCACGACTATACACTCCAATGAAATAGAACAAAACGGCCTTTTTGTTTATATCGGTATTCACCTTGATAAGCGATAACTAGTCATTTTAGTTTTCACTCACGAGAAAGTTGACGAAAAATGACCTTTTGTCTTTATGTTTAGGGAGATTCGCTTGGAATGACTAGCGACTTACATCTTTTTTCATGATATAGTAATATACATCACTATAGCAAATTTGTGGTTAGTGAGATTCAATTGCAATTAGTAATCACTAAATAAATGAGATCATTATATGTTTTAGTCTTTGTAGCATATAAAGATGTATGATGTATACAAGTATGCCATGCTATGCCAATTAATATAAACTCCCCCCCCCCCCCCAACACACACACACACACACACATTTTTTATGCACTCTTACGGTTCGTTTGTGTTTTAGATGTCATTATCAAAAATCTTAATGGCCCTAATACTCGACTTTACATGTATTTGAGACACATTTTTTTTTATTGAACCTAGACTACGTTGATTTTCCAAATTTGTAATCTGAAGCCATTTTCAATCCGAGATTCAAATACAAGCCTAACAAGTCCATTTACTTTTTTTTTCTTCATCTTCTTCAAGGTTCAAATACAGGCCTAATAACCCATTTACATGTTTTTCATCTTCTCCGTATACAGGATTGATAAGCCCATTTACTTGTTTTTTTTCTTCTTCCAATACAGGTCCAATAAGGCCTATTTAGTAGTTTGTCTTCTTCAAACAGAGGCCTACCAAGCCCAATGTCCCGATTGCACTTTACAATTCCCAATTCAACCGTATCAAGTATCAACTACTCGTCTACCCTCTAAAAAAAACTATAAATTCCCAGTCCCCTATCAGTCGCTAGTCAGCACTCCCAGCGAGTCTACCACCATCGACTGGTAGGTAGTTGCCACTCCCTTGAAGTGACATTATTATTCCACATCATGTTTGTGTTTTTAAAGGAAACCCCTCGTTTAGGCAATTTTCACCCTACTAGTTTCCCACTCGATGCACATTGCTTAAACCGCTAATTTTCCATCTGCTTTGATGTTCACTATTAAGCAAAGGGGGGTTTGTAACTATGTTTAATTTGCGGTTTTGATGTTGTTTTGGTTGATTTATCGTGTAAGAAAATAGAAGTTTGTTGTTAGTTCCTTATTATTACCATATTGAATTTGAATTATATGTCTGATTGGGAGAAAGAGAACAACAATTTGTAGTGCTTATTTTAATGACTTCTCACCAAGTGTATTAGGCTCTTAAGTAGTCATATAATTTGTAAAAACATCACATTATGAGTTTTCTAAACTTCAATATGCAACATCTTATTGTGGATTTACTTATTGAGGTTATGTGGAATTATTTCTATTCAATCATTTTTGATATTTCCTAAGCATTGCATTTTCATTATTATTAATATGTAACTCCAATTCTATAAATCTAGTTAATTGATATCCAAACATAACTAAGGGACTGTTTTACCTCTTAATGAGGTTCTTAATGGTTCAGAACTCTTACTAATTCAGCACTTAATGATTCAGACTGTTTGTTCGTAAGTAGATGTCTGAATGGTTCAGACATTTGCCTCTGAATGATTAAGTATTATACATAGTCTGAATGGTTAAGACCTAATCTGAATTGGTCAGACATTTGCCTATGAAGGGTTAAGCATTATACCAACTCTTAATGGTTGAGACCTCTTACTGATACAACATTTAATGGTTCAGACCTCTTACTGGTTCAGCACTTAACTATTCAAAAGTTACCAAACAACCCCTAAGTTACATGTGATATAAGTTATTAGGGATTGAAGACGGACTCGAGGGTTAGTTGTTTAAAGTTTCTCACTCACCTGAACCACTAGTGGTGATATGAGTTTACTTTGTTCAAATTTTAATAACAAGACTGTTGAAACAGTGATTATCACAAGGATAATCGATGGGGTTGTTTCGTCTAATGGGTTCAACCTCTTCTTCTACCCGTATTGATGGCTCGAAATCTGCAAAACAGTAAACACCGTTAGTCTCGTTAAGAGGGGGGAAGGGGATTTTCCCTCTTAACCAGGCTCCGGCGTGAGAATAAGTACTGTTCCGAAAGGAAATAAATAGTGTGTGTATAGAGTGAGTAAGGAGAGTAAAGATCCTGAACCTGAATGATGAAGGGTCCTATTTATAGCCGGAGGGTGAAGAAGGAAGGAGCAGCTGTGCCAGCTGTGAGCGCGTGCCAGCTGTCCGACCAAGGGGAATATCCTCTTGGTCTGCTCTGTCATGGCAGGTGTAGTGGTACACGTGGCGTTCTTGCATTCGTCTGCGCTGGATACCTCGTACCTGTATTGTCAGTGCTGCTCCCTGAATTGTCGCAGGCCTATGTGGCATTCTGCTAGTGGTGACACGTTTTGTCCTTTATGTCGGATAGAACATCTTTGGTGCCAACTGTGAATCATCCAGAAGTTTCTAGAAGCTTCTAGAGTGTTTCGTTGACGTGGATGCCTTGTGTGCATAAAAGTGGTGTGGTCCCTGCCATGTAGGCAGGGAATTGGGACCATACCTCTTCAAGTCCCCCCAGTCCAGTGTGCCTTCTAGTTGAGTTGATCGTCTAGGAGGGATTCTGGACTTATGAGAGTTGTGGGTTTTGTGCATCGCGTAGAGTTTGGTACATGTAAAATGAACCAAAATGGGCGCGTTGCGTGTAGATGTTGTCTTTTTTTTGAAAGAAGTGAGCCAAATGGACGCATCGCGCATGGGTTTTGGCTCTTTGAAAAAAGTGAGCCAAATGGACGCCTGGCGCATGGGTTTTGGCCCTTTGAAAAAAGTGAGCCAAATGGACGCATGGCGCATGGGTTTTGGCCCTTTTGAAAAAAGTGAGCCAAATGGACGCATGGCGCATGGGTTTTGGCCCTTTGAAAAAGGTGAGCCAAATGGACGCATGACGCATGGGTTTTGGCCCTTTGAAAAAAGTGAGCCAAATGGACGCATGGCGCATGGGTTTTGGCCCCTTGAAAAAAGTGAGCCAAATGGACGCATGGCGCATGGGTTTTGGCCCCTTGAAAAAAGTGAGCCAAATGGACGCATGGCGCATGGGCTTTGGCCTTTGATGTTTCCTTCTGTTGGAAGTTTGGTGGTTATGGGGAAGTGTTTGGTGTGACCATCTGACATCCCTGTCTTATCGGAGGTGAACAGTTGCTTTTGCAGTGACTTTCTGTCACGTCAGCCGGTCCTGTCGCCCATGCTTCCCGAAAAACGAGCCGACGTCTTCTCTCTCATCTGACGTGTCAGTCATCTATTGGATGCTTTTTCTGTGTTCTGCCGTTCCACTACCCATCGCATTAAATGCGATGGGTATAAATAGGGGGCGGTTATCTCTTTCTTCCCTCATTTTCAAATTCTAAGTGTGATTTCTCTCTATCTTCCTCCTTTATTCTCCCGTCCTTCATATTTTTCTTCGATTCAGACCTTCCACTTCTTGATTTTTATCATGTCTGAGAAGAATCCTTCCCAGAAGAAGAGAAAACATAGAGGTAGAGCCCCTCCTGGTCCGGATCAGGCTGTTATTAACTGGAAGGAGGATGAGTTTCAGAACCTGGTGAGGGGGATGAACTTCCGTCCCGAGTGGGGGGCTCAGTACCCTCCTCCCGGATCTACTGCTTTGGATGCTCCTCCAGGCTATATCACCTTATATGCAGCGTTTTTCCGGGAGGGTAGTTTCCGGTTACCGATAACGAAGTTTACTACTGCTGTGTTAAGGGGTTATGGGCTTCATATTTCCCAGATGAATGCGATTGGGCTTCCACGCATTACCCATTTTGAGTATGTTTGTAGGGCTTATCGTCTTGAGCCTACTTTCGAAATGTTCAACGTTTTTTACAGCGTTACATACACCAGTGGTTTCTATTCTTTTCAAGCGAGAACGGGTGTTGCTCCGGTGTGCTCTGTGCCGTTAAAGAGCCTTCATGACTGGAAACAGAAGTTCTTTTACATCCGCCGTGGTGTGATTCCCATAGAGATGCCGTACAGACATGTGAGTCAAGGGATTCCGAAGGTGGATTATATGCAAGACTATGCTGCTCAGGACTGGTATAAAAGGATAACTTCTAACCGCGACTGCCATTTCTCAGCTGGATGAGATGGCTTTAGTTGGGGCCGGGATGAGTTTGTTGTGGGTGCCCAAACATCCACTGGGTCAACCTGTGTACAGCCATCAGGGTAAATGTATGTTTCTTCCTTGAGTTTATTTTTGATTTATCTTCCTTTAGGTTTAGTATATTTTGATGTGTTCCCTCATGTTGTTGCTCCTTCGCAGTTGGTTACAGCTTGCTAAACGTCTTGGATCCGAAGACAGCTGGTACCATGGTTGAGGCTATCCAAGCGGATGGGAACCCGACGTGGTTGGACCAGATCCGGGGTCGTTTTTTGCATCCGTCAGATGAGAGCTTGAATAGATATGTCACCGAAGTTCTAGGTGAAGATGTTTTGAATGACCCTCTCGTTGCGGGTCGCGAAGAAGTCATTGTTCTTTCAAGTGAAAGTTCTGGTCAAAACTTTGAAGGTCTAACCTCTCGTTGCGCGCGTGCAGGTACCGCGCAGGGTGATGTTACTGAACCTATGCACGAGGTTGTTGGTGACGACGATGATGTAGAGGTGTCGGTTGATCCTTCTGCTCAGTTGGAGTCGAGGAAAAAGGCGAGAACTGATAGGTCTGGGAGGAGAGAGAAGAAGCCTGAGAGTAAAGGTGTTGGTTCTTCTCGTAAGCGACCCTCTACTCATCCTTGTCTAGGTTATGTGGTAGTTTCTGATACGTTATCTGGCTTAGGGGTTGGTGAGAAGAGTCAACAGTCGGATCCTGATGACAGTGCTACCTTATCTGAGCACATGAAGAAAAAAGCTCTCGATGATCATAAACGTCGACTTGATGAGCAGGCTGCTGCTGTTTTTGCTGCCAAGAAGGCGAAGCTTCAAAAGGAGGCCCCCCCAGCGCCCTCGGAGTCTGAGATTGATTTGGGCGTGTTTAGTGGGGGTCATGGGAACCTTTTGGAGGAGATATTTGCTGCCTCTGCTCCTCCAACTGGTACGTAGCTTCTAGTTGTGCATTGTAGTGTTTTTCCTTCTTGGTTTTTTTTTTGTTGTTTTCTCGAAGTTGTTCTTGATCCGTGTTTTACGTTAGCAGTCAAGATTGGGAAGAAACCTCGGGCGGTAGATATTTCGCAGATTACTCCACCTACTTCTCCTCCGTCGAGGACAGTTGGTTTGACTCCTCCTCGTGGTGGTGTTGAGGTGAACGTGGAAGGTGGTGAAGGTTTTGCCGAAGGTATGTTTGAAGCAGGTGATGCTGCAGGAGGTGATGGTGGAGGTGACAGGGGAAAGGGTGTTGAAGTGCAGATGGAGTCTAGTGAGACCACCCCACAACAAACCATCTACACTAAACGTCCTCCTGGTGGGGGTGGAGCTACTTCCGGCGTTGTCCGGAGTCCGCACTTTGAGCGTAATCCTGATGATTCCTGGGGTAACCCAGCCTGCGACGATTTGCCCCACGCTCCCCGTTGGAGCCTTACTCAGGGCTCTCGGATGGATGATGTTAAGAATTGTCATGAGTTTTTGTAACACCTCGAAAAATTTCGTCCAATAATGTCTTGACACGTGTCATAAGGTTCCGGTAGGTGAAAATATACTTTAGAGGGACTAAAAGTGACAAACGGTGAAAACTATGGAACGTAAGGGTCCAAAGTGTCAACAATGGATAAATAGACTCTATGATAACCCTACATAATGTTTATAACCTTAAACGGATGGTTCATGGATCATACGGCGCGGAAATTGCACAAAAGTGAAGTATTTCAAACTATAGGGGCCAAAAGTGTCAACATGTTTAATTTATACCTCTGAGTGAACTTTTGGCAGACCCGAAGCTTTGTAAAGCTAAAATATACTCACTAGAATATGTGGTAAAAATTTCATGAAGTTTCGTCAACGTATGAGAAAGTTATGGCCAAAACCGTACTTGAAGGACTAAAAGCGTCAACGTCGAATTTCAGGGCTTTTCGGTTGAGCGCAAAATGTTCCGAGGACATTTCCATGTTGGTAAAAGTCCTAAGGTTCTTAGAAACCAAGTTTGGGGGTTTACGGGTCGAGAAAAGTAGCCGAAACATCGCCTACAAGTTCAGGGGCCAAAGCTGTCAAAGATTGAAACTTGTTTGGCTGAACAGGGGGTCAGGCGACCCGCCTGGACTGACCCAAGCGGGCCACGTGGGTCTGCCAGCGACAGAATTCGCAAAACAGGCTGATTTGGGTCCGAATTTAAGTTGATAACAGCTCATTCCACCTCCCATCTGCTCCAATACGTGCCCTTGCATGCCTAGTTCTACAGTAGCCTACTCCAAACATCTGATTCACTCCTTAAATCAGATTTTTATCATTTTCTTGGCACTTGAAGTTGTGAACAAGGAGCTCTCTTCATTCAAGAACTCTCTCAAGCATTTCTGGAGCTAATCTGAACGTCAAGGCTGATTCCTAGTGTTCACTAAACATCAATAGGACCCTTGTAAGCTCTCAATTCAATCTTTAATCCGTTCTTGTTGTGATTATTGCTAAAAGTCAAACTGTTTGTTCATAAGCTTTGACTTTCTGATTAAACAAGTTTCAATCAGTCTTTTCTCGAATTGAAACCTGATACATGTTGGTAATATTATGGGAAACAAACCCTCAAAAGGGTACTCTCTGATTCCCACTACATGCATGCTAAATGTCGAGTCAAACCTATTTCTAAAAAGTCAACAGAAGCGATTTTTGTGAAAAATGACATGAATAATGATATAGATGACATGCAATCTGTTTGATCTTCATAGAAAGCTTTATTATGAATATAAGAATGTATTTTACCACGATCAACTCGACGATCTTTAGTGTAAACCCGGATTGGAACCGAAAGTCTTAATAAACGACTTTTTCGTAAACTATCGGTTCGGATCCGTACATGCATGTGTGAGATCTGTATTTTAGAGCATTTTTGACCATTGGCATTTTAGTTAAACTTTCTGGAAATTTTATGTCATAAGTCTATGCTTAGCCGATTCGAATGCATGTTTCCGATTTATGCATAAAGTTGACTATTTTGCCCTTTTTGATATAAAACGTGATTTTTGGAAAAGTGAAAGAGTAGAAATCTTTATTTCTAATATATAAACTTGCACCGAAAATTTCGGATCAGTTGGTGGTCCAGATTGTGAGTTATGGCCATTAGCGTAAAACTATATTATAAATTTACATAAACGGCCCTTTTCGCATATGACCTATTTCTGGCCACGTTTTGGTATAAAACTTTTTACCAACTGATGTATTATAATATTCTGGGAATTTTGATGATTTTTAATTAATTTTTGGCTGAACGGATCCTAGATCGCCTAGTTAATTCGGGTTATGTCGGTTTTGACCGTTTAAGCCATAAAATGAGTTTTACACATCCTTTTGACCCGAAACCTTTTTCTACTGAATTCAAATGTTAAATAAATTATTATGAGCCTTCTGGAAATATAAAAATCTCAGCTTTCATATATAAACCCGGAAACGGCTCTAAATCGCATATTTAGCGTTTTAAGCGCATAGTAAGCGTTATACTTGTTTAAAACGTGTAAGACTTATACCTACTGATGTAATTAGCATATTTTCATATAATAACAGTAAGTATAAGTATATGATCTCAGATTTCCAGTTTTGGCATTTTTAGCCCTTGTGAATTTACTAAAATACCCCTACGGTGCATAGTTTGGTTTTAAATAATAAATTTGATATATGGGTCTTACCCTACTGTTATAATATGTTAAATGAGGTATATTTACTGTATGAACCAGACCCGAAACTCAGATTTCTAATTTTACTCTTTTATTATCTTTTAAATGACCAAAATGCCCTTCTAAGGCATAAATTGGGTTTAAAATTATTCCGGGCAATATAGAACATAACTTACTGATATAATATCATATTTTAAGCATATTATATCAGGGAACTTGCATTTGAATCATTGGTTTACCCGTATCGCCCTTTTCGCGTTCGGTTCGGTTTACGTAACTAGTTTGCGTAAATTGACCGAAACGGGTCCACCGATATCATTTTTATTTCAAAATCCAGAATGTATTTAGTATACCCATATTATACAAGTATTCAAACTTGTCGGGTCTAAATCACATTCTATCCGGTCTTTCGCTTAATCATGCGTAAACCGTATCATTCTTAAAACTAACCGGTCAAAGCTTAGGCTTAAATAAAAGACCCGTTAGGAATCTAATAGGTTAATTATAAACCTTTGTTCCAGATTAGGAGGCCCAGTAAAAGCTACCACTCTTACCGTTTGTGTTACATACTTGCTCAGGTAAATACATTTTGACTTATTTTCCCTATACGGGCTTGGGGTACGGTATTTAAAATACCGCTTGATCGGGCGCACAAGTCCTGCACCTTATGGGTGTACAGTCTTGAATAGCTTGTGCGACTCGTTTAAACAGTCTTGTCTTACTTTAGGCTTTGGGGGGTTATTGACCGTGTCCCGGATATCCTTGGCATTATCTTACGAGATGGCCACGACCAGAGCACGGGGTGTAGGCGTACACTCGTCGTGTATAACTCTTTAATGTGGTGTGTCATTTAATTCTTAGCCCGGACAGCAGATCCCGGGCCACCAAAGATACGAGTGCATGTAAATCGTTCACAAGTTTATATTATATAATTGTCCCAAGTTAATAAAAATATTTATGCCTTGTGCATTTAAATCAATTTTCAATCATTTTCAAAATGAGTCAGTCGATTTGTATTTACCAGTGTAAACTGACGTATTTTTCCCAAAAGGTTAAGTGCAGGTACTATACGAAAATAGGCTGGCTGTATCCTAAGAGCGTCCACTATAGTCTCGCAAGCTCGGACGACAAATATCTGTTGAACTATTTTTATCTTATTTTATTTGATCCGCCTGTGGATCCGTTTCAACTACTGTGATATTTATTATTGCACTTTATTTAAAGTTGAAATGTATCTATTCTGCTTCCGCTGTGCATTGTTATATTGTGTGTTTGTCTATGACGATGCCAACTACGTCACTGTACCCCACACCGGGCCCACCGGTGACACGTGGAAAGCGGGGGTGTGACAGGTTGGTATCAGAGCCAACGCTGAGTGAATTAAACACTATCCTAATGTGTTTAATCTCAGTTACACAATTGCACATTCCTCGATTTTCGAGTCTAGACAAAGAACTTAGGAAATGTTCAACATTTCGTTTATTTTATTTTAATCTCATCATTTGCTTTGTCTTATATATTTGTTGTGCAACTTGTTTAATTTTTGACAGGATCATTATGCCGCCACGAATGAGAGGTCGAGGAGGATTCGCTACATCGCACGACCATGAGGCAGGACCCTCACACAGACGAGCTCCGTCAGCCACGCACCACACTGCAGCCAATGATCTTTGGGGATCATTCGCCGAGCCGGCTAGACACTCGGTGTCTATGAGCACTTCGCCATCACTACCCCAATCATTTGGGCCCCACTCGGAGAATGGGCCCCATGGTTCTCATGGATCTTACATACCGCTCCATCAGTCACCTCACCAGTACCCAGCACCAGTTTACCAGGGTCTGTATAACCCTGATGCTTTTGTGGATGAGCCAGTGGGTCATAACCCACTAGGACCGGAGGACCACTTTCCTGGTGATCACGAGATGGAAGTTGATGAAGACACGGACCCTTCACTGCCACCGTCAGGTACGCCCAACCATCCCATCGAGATATCGGATGGGTCGCCATTTAGGGGATCACCCTACAATGGTGTGGACAGCTTTCAGGAGAGATTTAAGCAGTACGATTGGTATTACACCCCCAGCCGCCACAACTCTCCGATGCTCCAGTTTCACCAGGTTTCGCCGGTGCACTCGCAGCACCACTCGCAGCAGCAGCAGCTTCAGCAGCAGCCGCCTCTACCGCAGGACCTATCTGAGGCCCTATGGCGTGACGTGATCACTCCGTCACCACCGCCGCCACCAGTTTTACCTCCTCCGCCTCAGAGGCCAAGGAGGAATGCGCGCATGTCTACGCGCGGAGGGATTCGCATAGGCACCCCTCCACATGTTGGTAGCAGCCGCTACACACCTCTTCCCGAGGAGTCAGAGACGGGGGAGTCTCAGCATCCCGTATCGGAGGTCACTTCAGTACCGATCCCGCCTCTGCCGCCGCAGAACTATGGAGAGCCGATTCCGGCTTATGCTAGTGCAGCTCAGTTTAACCCGTTCGAGCATGTTTTCCCTCAGGGTTATGATTACACAGGAGACCCTTATTGGCAAGCTGTGAACTACAGCTCACTCCCACCTAGTGGTCCATTGGGAGACACTTGGGCTGCTGGGCAGTCTACTTTTGGTTACCCACCGGGTTACCAGCAGCCACCGCAGCCGCAGCAGTACCAGCCACCGCCATCGGCGCCTATGATGTCGCTGCCGCAGGTTCAGGAAATCCTGCATGGGATTGATAGCATGCGACGCGAGTTTCAACACGAGATGCGAGCTGATCGCCGACGCAACAGTGGTATGTTCAAGAAGGTGTTTGACTTACTCAAGGGTAAGAGTAAGAAGGATCATTGAATCCTTTGATTGTTATCTCATTACTCATGTCCCTGCGTGGACATCTATTCCTGTACTCTACCCCTGCGTGGGTATATTTTCCCTTATTCTACCCCTGTGTGGGTATGTTGTTCTGTTAACCCCTGCGTGGGTTTGTTTTGCTTAGTTGTTGTTGTTATTTGTTTAGCCCCTGCGCGGGCATGTTATTCATGTTATTCATGTTATTTCAAAGTCCCGTTTAGGGCAAAGATGTACTGGTACTTTATTTAAAATTTGAAATAGTTAATTTGAATTTCTCATTTAATTATGTGCATGAATTTAACAATTAAATAATGGAAAATATAAATTTTTTTTAATTGCCATTTTATAAGAATCTTAGTAAGGTATAACCTAGCTTGAATGCCTTATTAACAGGCCTGGCCATGATGGTAAAACCTGGTTGAAAGGATTCAACTCCCTGTTAACATCTGAAAACATGTTAACATTCCTGGCCAAGCGTGATCTGTAAAATCACACAAGCCACCCTTTTTAATAAATTATCTACAGATTATATCTGTATACAAGTCTATTAATGACTTGATACCTACGGGTTATGACTATGTCATATAGTGACAGTTGTGGTTTATGACCCTCTGTCTAGTAAAGGATTAATTGTTTAATTATACAATTTATAATCCTATAAAAATCTAAATTTATAATTTAGTAATTGTCCATGTGACTAGGCCTATGGTGCCAATATATATATTTTCATTCCTTGATTGCTAATAAGAGCCTGAATGAAATTTATTAAATTAACTGTTAAGGTTCTTGATACCATGGTTAATAAATCGTTTAGAACGATGATACTGTTAGGTTCTAAATAGACCTTGTCCTTTATTGTAGCTTAAAGCTACAATGGCCAAATCGGAGGAGACCAACAGTCATTCTGGGGAACACTCAGATAATGCAAGGATTCACGTTACCGGTGCAGAGTTGCAAGCACTGATAGATAACGCTGTTGCCAAAGCTATGGATAGGCAATTCAGGGAATCTAGTGGTACTCGGAGTAGGACCCGAACAGAACCGCACGCAAAGCCCAAGACTCATTCTGAGGCTCATAGTAAGCCACCTTCTAAAAAGAGTGAGCCGAAGAAAGCTGAGGATGATAATCACTCCTCCAACCACAGCAGCATCCCAAAGCAAGAAGTTAAGATGAACCATGATACGCACAGCAGGTCCTGTACGTACAAATACTTCGTATCTTGCAAGCCCAGAGATTTCACTGGGGAAAAGGGAGCCGTCGATTGTATGACGTGGATTGATGAGATGGATACTGTGGTTGATATCAGCGGGTGTGCTGATAGGGATGTTGTGAAGTACGCATCCCAGTCGTTCAAGGGAGACGCGTTAGCATGGTGGAAGTCGCTTCTACAAGCTACTGGAAAGACCGCTCTGTATAGCATGACATGGGATCAGTTTGTAGCACTGATCAAGGAGAATTTCTGTCCGCAGCATGAGGTTGAAAGAATTGAATCGGATTTTGTGTCTCTAGTTATGAAGAATCTCGATTGTCAAGCGTATCTTACTACGTTCAACACCTTATCCCGGTTAGTGCCTTATCTGGTGACCCCGGAGCCGCGTAGGATTGCTCGATTTATTGGGGGTCTGGCACCGGAGATAAAGGCAAGCGTCAAGGCTTCAAGGCCTACTACATTTAGATCAGTAGCTGATCTATCCCTCTCCCTCACTCAAGATGTCGTCAGACTTAGAGCTATGAAGAGCTCGGAAGAGAACAAAAGGAAACGTGAGGATGACACCTCACGAAGATCTGAGAAACGACACAAGGGAAACAACGACCATAGGAAAGGGTCGGGGTTCAAGAAAGGGGATCAGTCGGGTGAGAAACCCAAATGCAAGGTTTGTAAGAGGCATCATTTTGGGAGATGCAGGCAGGAGTCTAAGTCCCAGTCTTTCGAGAAACGTTGTGGGATCTGCAAGTCCACAGATCATAAAGCTGTGGATTGCAAGAAAATGAAGGATGCAACTTGTTTCGGTTGCAACGAGAAAGGGCATATCCGGCCAAATTGCCCAAAGAATGCGAGGAAGGCAGATGAAGGAAAGAAGACTAATGCGAGAGTCTTCAGAATGGACGCCAAGGAGGCAGTTCTTGACGACAACGTCATTACCGGTACGTTTCTTGTAAATGATGTTTTTGCTAGAGTCTTGTTTGATTCAGGAGCCGATAAGTCGTTTGTAGATGATAAGTTTTGTAAACTGTTGAACCTTCCTGTTAAAACCTTAAGTGTGAAATATGAGGTGGAATTAGCCGATGGAACCATAGAAACCGCCTCGACTGTTCTAGATGGATGTGTTATATCCATTAGGAATCATTCTTTCCCGCTATCCTTGCTTCCATTTAAACTAGCTGGATTCGACATAGTGATAGGCATGGATTGGTTGTCGAGTAATCAAGCCCAGATTCTGTGCAATAGAAAGCAGGTGATAGTTAAGACTCAGTCTGGTGAGTCACTTACTATTCAAGGAGATACCCATCACGGATTGCCGGAGCAAGTGTCCATGCTCAAGGCATCCAGATGCATGCAGAAAGGATGTGTCATTTATATGGCACAAGTTACCATTGATGAGCCGAAGCCGAAGATTGAGGATATCCCTGTTATATCAGAATATCCTGAAGTATTCCCTGAAGAACTACCCGGTTTGCCACCGGATAGGCAAGTGGAGTTTCGGATAGACATCATTCCAGGTGCAGCACCTGTAGCAAGAGCACCATACAGATTGGCACCAACGGAGATGAAGGAGTTGAGGACGCAGTTAGATGAGCTTTTAGCCAAAGGTTTTATTAGGCCTAGCTCATCTCCTTGGGGAGCGCCAATCTTGTTCGTTAAAAAGAAGGATGGTTCGATGCGCCTGTGCATCGATTATCGTGAGCTTAATAAGGTCACTATCAAGAATAGGTATCCGTTACCCAGGATCGACGATCTGTTCGATCAACTGCAAGGAGCAAGCTACTTCTCAAAGATTGACCTCAGGTCAGGTTATCATCAGTTGAAAGTCAAAGAAGAAGATGTGCACAAGACAGCGTTTAGGACTCGTTATGGACATTACGAGTTCCTAGTGATGCCGTTTGGGCTCACTAACGCACCAGCCGCATTCATGGATCTCATGAATCGTGTCTGCAAGCCTTATCTAGATAAATTCGTCATTGTCTTTATTGACGACATCCTTATCTACTCGAAGAGCCAAGCTGAACATGAGAAACACCTTCGTTGTATTCTCAAACTTTTGCATCAAGAGAAGCTTTATGCCAAATTCTCGAAGTGTGAATTTTGGCTTCGAGAAGTCCAGTTCCTTGGACATGTAGTAAGCGAGCGTGGTATCCAAGTAGATCCCGCTAAAGTAGAAGCAGTCATGAATTGGCAGGAGCCGAAGACTCCTACTGAGATTCGCAGTTTCCTCGGATTGGCAGGATATTATAGGAGATTCATCGAGAACTTCTCAAGGATTGCTGCGCCCCTAACCTCATTGACCCGTAAGAAGATTAAGTTTGATTGGGGCCCTAAGCAGCAGGAATCCTTTGACATTCTGAAGCAGAAGCTGAGCAATGCGCCAGTATTGACGTTGCCCGATGGTATAGATGAATTTGTTGTGTATTGTGATGCATCACATACTGGCATGGGCTGTGTACTCATGCAGAAAGGCAAAGTCATTGCCTACGCTTCTCGACAGCTCAAAGTGCATGAGAAGAACTACACCACCCACGATTTGGAATTGGGTGCAGTTGTATTTGCTTTGAAGTTATGGAGACATTACTTGTATGGAACCAAGTGCATAATATATTCAGACCACAAGAGTCTTCAGCATCTGTTCAATCAGAAGGAATTGAACATGCGACAAAGGCGATGGATGGAAACCTTGAATGATTATGACTGTGAGATCAGATACCATCCAGGCAAGGCAAATGTAGTTGCCGACGCTTTAAGCAGAAAGGAAAGGGTGAAACCGATCAGAATCAATGCCAAGCGCATTGAAATAAGGAATAATTTGAACGAAAGGGTGTTAGCTGCACAGAAGGAAGCTGTGTTGGAAGCTAACTATCCTGCAGAAAAGTTAGGAGTAACTGAGGAGCAGTTATCCTATGATAAAGATGGAATGCTACGCCTAAACGGACGAATATGGGTTCCAGTATATGGAGGACTTCGGGATGTTATCCTCCAGGAAGCCCACAGCTCTAAATACTCCGTTCATCCTGGAGCTGATAAGATGTACCAGGATTTGAAAGCAAACTACTGGTGGATTGGTTTGAAAAAGTCAGTAGCTGAACATGTAGCAAAGTGTTTGACTTGTGCGCAAGTCAAAGCTGAGCATCAGAAGCCGTCAGGTTTGCTTCAACAACCTGAAATTCCCAAATGGAAATGGGAAATGGTGACAATGGATTTTATCACCAAGTTGCCGAAAACGAAAAAGGGAAATGACACCATATGGGTCATAGTAGACAGACTGACTAAGTCAGCCCATTTTCTACCCATCAAGGAGACGTATAGCTCAGATATGTTAGCACAATTATACGTCGATAAGATAGTAGCGCTACATGGTATACCTATATCTATTATCTCCGATAGAGATACTAGATATACGTCACATTTTTGGAAGAGTTTCCAACAATCGTTGGGCACTCGTTTGAATTTTAGTACGGCTTATCATCCTCAGACCGATGGTCAGAGTGAGCGTACTATTCAAACTCTGGAAGACATGCTTCGTGCATGTGCGATCGACTTGGGTGGTAGTTGGGATAAGAACTTACCACTGATTGAATTCTCCTACAACAATAGCTACCATTCCAGCATAAAGGCTGCGCCTTTTGAGGCCCTATACGGTAGAAAGTGTAGATCGCCCATTTGTTGGGCAGAAGTTGGAGATGTCCAGTTGTCTGGACCAGATATCGTCTTTGAGACGACAGACAAGATCGTTCAGATCCGTGATCGTTTGAAAGCTGCCAGGGATAGGCAGAAAAGTTATGCGGATCCTAAGCGCAAGGATTTTCACTTCGATGTAGGTGAAAAAGTATTGCTTAAAGTATCGCCCTGGAAGGGTGTGATGAGATTTGGAAAGAAAGGCAAGCTGAGCCCGAGATACATAGGACCTTTCGAGATTATCGAACGTGTCGGGTCAGTCGCTTACAAGTTAAACTTGCCTGAAGAGCTTAGTGCTATTCATAATGTGTTCCATATCTGTAATTTGAAGAAGTGTTTCGCTGACGATTCACTGGTTATACCGCATACAGATATACACATAGACGAAAGTCTAAAATTTGTGGAAAAACCTTTGTCGATTGAGGATCGACAGGTAAAGAAGCTTCGACGGAAGCACGTGCCTATTGTTAAGGTCAAATGGGATGCCCGTAGAGGACCCGAGTATACGTGGGAAGTGGAATCCACGATGAAAGAAAAATATCCCCATTTGTTTGAATAAATCTCGGGGTCGAGATTTCTTTTAAGGGGGTGAGGATGTAACACCTCGAAAAATTTCGTCCAATAATGTCTTGACACGTGTCATAAGGTTCCGGTAGGTGAAAATATACTTTAGAGGGACTAAAAGTGACAAACGGTGAAAACTATGGAACGTAAGGGTCCAAAGTGTCAACAATGGATAAATAGACTCTATGATAACCCTACATAATGTTTATAACCTTAAACGGATGGTTCATGGATCATACGGCGCGGAAATTGCACAAAAGTGAAGTATTTCAAACTATAGGGGCCAAAAGTGTCAACATGTTTAATTTATACCTCTGAGTGAACTTTTGGCAGACCCGAAGCTTTGTAAAGCTAAAATATACTCACTAGAATATGTGGTAAAAATTTCATGAAGTTTCGTCAACGTATGAGAAAGTTATGGCCAAAACCGTACTTGAAGGACTAAAAGCGTCAACGTCGAATTTCAGGGCTTTTCGGTTGAGCGCAAAATGTTCCGAGGACATTTCCATGTTGGTAAAAGTCCTAAGGTTCTTAGAAACCAAGTTTGGGGGTTTACGGGTCGAGAAAAGTAGCCGAAACATCGCCTACAAGTTCAGGGGCCAAAGCTGTCAAAGATTGAAACTTGTTTGGCTGAACAGGGGGTCAGGCGACCCGCCTGGACTGACCCAAGCGGGCCGCGTGGGTCTGCCAGCGACAGAATTCGCAAAACAGGCTGATTTGGGTCCGAATTTAAGTTGATAACAGCTCATTCCACCTCCCATCTGCTCCAATACGTGCCCTTGCATGCCTAGTTCTACAGTAGCCTACTCCAAACATCTGATTCACTCCTTAAATCAGATTTTTATCATTTTCTTGGCACTTGAAGTTGTGAACAAGGAGCTCTCTTCATTCAAGAACTCTCTCAAGCATTTCTGGAGCTAATCTGAACGTCAAGGCTGATTCCTAGTGTTCACTAAACATCAATAGGACCCTTGTAAGCTCTCAATTCAATCTTTAATCCGTTCTTGTTGTGATTATTGCTAAAAGTCAAACTGTTTGTTCATAAGCTTTGACTTTCTGATTAAACAAGTTTCAATCAGTCTTTTCTCGAATTGAAACCTGATACATGTTGGTAATATTATGGGAAACAAACCCTCAAAAGGGTACTCTCTGATTCCCACTACATGCATGCTAAATGTCGAGTCAAACCTATTTCTAAAAAGTCAACAGAAGCGATTTTTGTGAAAAATGACATGAATAATGATATAGATGACATGCAATCTGTTTGATCTTCATAGAAAGCTTTATTATGAATATAAGAATGTATTTTACCACGATCAACTCGACGATCTTTAGTGTAAACCCGGATTGGAACCGAAAGTCTTAATAAACGACTTTTTCGTAAACTATCGGTTCGGATCCGTACATGCATGTGTGAGATCTGTATTTTAGAGCATTTTTGACCATTGGCATTTTAGTTAAACTTTCTGGAAATTTTATGTCATAAGTCTATGCTTAGCCGATTCGAATGCATGTTTCCGATTTATGCATAAAGTTGACTATTTTGCCCTTTTTGATATAAAACGTGATTTTTGGAAAAGTGAAAGAGTAGAAATCTTTATTTCTAATATATAAACTTGCACCGAAAATTTCGGATCAGTTGGTGGTCCAGATTGTGAGTTATGGCCATTAGCGTAAAACTATATTATAAATTTACATAAACGGCCCTTTTCGCATATGACCTATTTCTGGCCACGTTTTGGTATAAAACTTTTTACCAACTGATGTATTATAATATTCTGGGAATTTTGATGATTTTTAATTAATTTTTGGCTGAACGGATCCTAGATCGCCTAGTTAATTCGGGTTATGTCGGTTTTGACCGTTTAAGCCATAAAATGAGTTTTACACATCCTTTTGACCCGAAACCTTTTTCTACTGATTTCAAATGTTAAATAAATTATTATGAGCCTTCTGGAAATATAAAAATCTCAGCTTTCATATATAAACCCGGAAACGGCTCTAAATCGCATATTTAGCGTTTTAAGCGCATAGTAAGCGTTATACTTGTTTTAAACGTGTAAGACTTATACCTACTGATGTAATTAGCATATTTTCATATAATAACAGTAAGTATAAGTATATGATCTCAGATTTCCAGTTTTGGCATTTTTAGCCCTTGTGAATTTACTAAAATACCCCTACGGTGCATAGTTTGGTTTTAAATAATAAATTTGATATATGGGTCTTACCCTACTGTTATAATATGTTAAATGAGGTATATTTACTGTATGAACCAGACCCGAAACTCAGATTTCTAATTTTACTCTTTTATTATCTTTTAAATGACCAAAATGCCCTTCTAAGGCATAAATTGGGTTTAAAATTATTCCGGGCAATATAGAACATAACTTACTGATATAATATCATATTTTAAGCATATTATATCAGGGAACTTGCATTTGAATCATTGGTTTACCCGTATCGCCCTTTTCGCGTTCGGTTCGGTTTACGTAACTAGTTTGCGTAAATTGACCGAAACGGGTCCACCGATATCATTTTTATTTCAAAATCCAGAATGTATTTAGTATACCCATATTATACAAGTATTCAAACTTGTCGGGTCTAAATCACATTCTATCCGGTCTTTCGCTTAATCATGCGTAAACCGTATCATTCTTAAAACTAACCGGTCAAAGCTTAGGCTTAAATAAAAGACCCGTTAGGAATCTAATAGGTTAATTATAAACCTTTGTTCCAGATTAGGAGGCCCAGTAAAAGCTACCACTCTTACCGTTTGTGTTACATACTTGCTCAGGTAAATACATTTTGACTTATTTTCCCTATACGGGCTTGGGGTACGGTATTTAAAATACCGCTTGATCGGGCGCACAAGTCCTGCACCTTATGGGTGTACAGTCTTGAATAGCTTGTGCGACTCGTTTAAACAGTCTTGTCTTACTTTAGGCTTTGGGGGGTTATTGACCGTGTCCCGGATATCCTTGGCATTATCTTACGAGATGGCCACGACCAGAGCACGGGGTGTAGGCGTACACTCGTCGTGTATAACTCTTTAATGTGGTGTGTCATTTAATTCTTAGCCCGGACAGCAGATCCCGGGCCACCAAAGATACGAGTGCATGTAAATCGTTCACAAGTTTATATTATATAATTGTCCCAAGTTAATAAAAATATTTATGCCTTGTGCATTTAAATCAATTTTCAATCATTTTCAAAATGAGTCAGTCGATTTGTATTTACCAGTGTAAACTGACGTATTTTTCCCAAAAGGTTAAGTGCAGGTACTATACGAAAATAGGCTGGCTGTATCCTAAGAGCGTCCACTATAGTCTCGCAAGCTCGGACGACAAATATCTGTTGAACTATTTTTATCTTATTTTATTTGATCCGCCTGTGGATCCGTTTCAACTACTGTGATATTTATTATTGCACTTTATTTAAAGTTGAAATGTATCTATTCTGCTTCCGCTGTGCATTGTTATATTGTGTGTTTGTCTATGACGATGCCAACTACGTCACTGTACCCCACACCGGGCCCACCGGTGACACGTGGAAAGCGGGGGTGTGACAGTTTTTCTCATTGTCTCTTCCGCCTGCTGAGAGGATGTTTCAGAAGAATCGTAACCGCTTTGCCCTTATGGACGATCATGTTAGTGCTGGGGTTCATTTCTTTGCCACCTCGCAAGAAATTCTTCGCGAGTGGCGGTCGATGGGAGAGGAGACTCTTGCGTTTGAGGAGGCGAAGAAGTCGTTTGCTGAAGAGAGGGAAAAGTTTAATGCTGAGAAGAAGGGTTTACAGTGGAGGGTTGCTGAAGCTGAGCGGAAGCTTGAAGAGCAGAAACAGTTAAATGAGCAAAAACAGAAAGATTGGGAGTCTGCGTGTGCGCGTACGAATTTGGAGATGCAATCGCAACGTGATGCCATCGTGCGGTTATCTGGTGAGAAGACGGCCCTTGCTGAAGAGGCGCAGCAGGCGCGTGTTGCTGCTGAGAAAAAGGAGAAGGAGTATGTTGCTCGGATTGACAAGCTGGAGCTTCTTGCTCAGGAGAAAGCTACTGAGTGTGAGACTGTTCAGGGCTTGCTTACTGAGAAGACGGCTGAGTGCCAAGCTTCCGAGCTTCTTGCTGAGGAGGCCTCAGCTGACAGCAGGTGGTTGCTTTCACGTGGTGTGCCTTTGGTAATGTTCTTTGTTTGCCTTATTTTCTCTTTTCTTTTTGCTTTTGCCTTTTTATTTTTATTTTCTCTACTCATCATATTCGAGCTTCCTTTTTGTGCAGCTGGCTGATCGCGTCCTGCATTCTCCTGAGCTTGCCACTTATATGTTTGAGTTGGGTAGGGCAGCTTACAATAGTGGCCGAAAGTTTGGTTATGCTGAAGGTAAAGCAGCGGTCATAAACAAAGAGAAGGATTATTATTTTGAGCTGTACAAGGAAGATTGTGAAGGTGCTTTTACTGCCAAACGGGGAGAATTTGCTACGCTTGAGTTTGCTGTTGTTCGAGCTGCTGAGAAGTTGGCTCGTAAAGTGGATGGGGTAGCATTGTTGAAGAAAGCGTTAGGAGAGGGTAGTGATGCGGCCGGGGGTGCTGGCCCCAGCCAGACTTGAAAGGTGGACTCCGGCCTGTGTGCCGTGTATGGCCGTGGATGGGCCTGTAATGTTGGTTGTTTAAAACAATTTAAATTTTTGTTTACCTGTGGGATTCCTGTGAATATTTTATCGCTTTTTTCTATGGTTATGCGAATTTTGTTATTGTCATAATATGTGCATGTTTAATTACTTTGATCAGGTGTCACGAATGAATGATGGCGCTGACATGTGATGTTGTGTTACTACAACGTTTTTATTCTGTCGTTTAAGTATGTGCGCTTGTATGTGACATACGAAGTGATCGAGTTGCAGGTTATTGTGTGAGCTCAGCTGTAATCAGCCTTGGGAGCATTACAATGTTTAGTTACCTTGCTATCGATATTTTCGTGTTTATGTGGGCACGAAGTTATGTTTTGGCGTTTTGTAGGCTTTGGTTGTGTTTCTGACCCGGCTGTTCACTTGGTTGTGACGAGCCTTGGAGGTCTACAACGTTTCCTATGGTCGAGCCATTGATGTTTTCGTGTACGCCCAAAGTAATAAATGCAGTTGTGACAAGAAATTTGCATGAAATAAAAGTAGCCAAACACCTCTTGTATTAGAGTAAATGTGTTGGCTGTACGCCCTTTACGATTACATGGCTGTGTTACATGTAGCACTTTCGGAGTTGCTGGGCATTCCAGGTTCGTGGAACCTCTTTGTCGTTGATGGTGCGTAGTTTGTAAGCTCCCTTGCCGAGTACTTCGTCAATGATGTATGGGCCTTCCCATTTGGGAGCCAGTTTTCCTGGTTTCTCCGCGTTGGACGCTTCATTGTCTCTTAGGACATAATCTCCTGGGTTGAATGTGCAGATTCGAACTCTGGAGTTGTAATACTTTTCGAGCTTTGATTTGTATTTGGCTTCATTGATTGCTGCCATCTCTCTCCGTTCTTCTAGGAGGTCTAAGTCGATCCTCCTTTCTTCTTCGTTGTTGATTAAGTTCATGGAGAGCATTCTCGGAGATGGGAGCCCGATTTCTGCTGGGATCACAGCTTCGGACCCATAGACCAAGCTGAAAGGTGTTTCACCGTTGCTTGTTTTGGGCATTGTTCTATGGGCCCATAATATGCTGGGTAGTTCATCGACCCACCCTCGTCTTTTTTCACCGAGTCTTGCCTTTATGCCGTCGACGATGCTCTTGTTGATTGCTTCGACTTGACCGTTCCCTTGCGGGTGAGCAACCGAAGAGAAGGTATGTTCGATGTTCAGTTTTTTGAACCATCGTTCGAGATCATCTGCTGCAAAGTTTGTTCCGTTGTCGGTGATGATTCTGAGGGGTAAGCCGAACCGGCATATGATTTGCTCCCATATGAATCGTTTAACGACTGCCGATGTGGTTGATGCGAGGGCCTTTGCTTCTACCCACTTGGTGAAGTAATCAACCGCGACTATTATAAACTTGACTGCTCCTGGAGCCTCTGGGAAAGGGCCTACCATGTCTATGCCCCATTGTTGAAAAGGCCATGCGGTCGTTACTGGCACCAGTTCGTTCTTGGGGCGCATGGTCTTTGGCGCGTGCCTCTGGCAGCCACTGCATTTTCTTAATTCTTTCACGGCATCAAGATGCATCCCGGGCCAGTAGTATCCGGCATTCATTACTTTTGCCACTACCATTCACGGCCCGGCATGGATACCACAAATGCCTTGATGCACTTCCCGGATCAGATAATTCGCGTCGTCGGCGTCAACACATCTTAGCAGCGGGCCGAGATATGACTTCCGATACAATATCCCGTCTGCCATCTGATAATGTTCTGATTTGTATTGGATCTTTCGCGCCTCAGCTTTGTTTTCTGGAAGTATCCCGGACTGTAAGTACATGATTATAGGTGTCATCCAAGACGTGGTTCCTGTTTGGATGACGCTTACTTCTCTGAGTGGAACAGATGGGTTGCTCAAAACTTCTATGCGCACATCTTTTGCTTGGTGCTGGAAACTTGTCGACGCAAGCTTGCTTAAAGCATCTGCCGGCTTGTTTTCGCTGCGGTTTATGTGATGCACCTTGTAGGAATAGAAAGTTTGTAGCAACGTCTTCGCTTGGTTGAGATAGAGTGCCATTATGTCGCCCTTGGCTTCATACTGGCCGTTGATTTGGCCTGCTACTAACATGGAGTCTACATGTGCTTCGATGTGTCGGACCCCCATTTTGATTGCCAAACGCAAGCCGGCCAGAAAGGCTTCGTACTCCGCTTCATTGTTTGTGCTCTTGAAGTCTAGGCGTATGGCGTATGTGAACTCGTGTTTGTCAGGGCTTACTAGCCTTAGCCCTGCGCCTGCCCCATCTTCGTTAGATGCACCATCTGTGTACAGTAGCCATGGCTCTTCTGTTTGTTTTTTCTCAGCTTTCTCCATCGCCTTACATTCTCTGTCTTTGTCGTCTGGGACTTCTGTCATAAAATCTGCCAAGACTTGGCCCTTGATTGATGGACGTGGTCTGAAAACCACATTGTGTCCCCCTAGCTCTATTGCCCATTTGGCCAACCTTCCCGATATTTCTGGCCTTGCTAGGATATTTCCGATATTGTAGTTTGTTAGCACGTGGATGACGTGATTAGCGAAATATCTGCGCAGCCTTCTTGACGCGTGGATCAGTGCAAGGACAAGCTTCTCCATGATTGCGTATCTGGTTTCTGGGTCGGTCAAGGTTCGAGATACGTAATATACAGGTGTTTGGACACCTTGACGATCAACGAGCAGTACGGCCCCGACTGCCCTATCGGAAGCTGAGAGGTAAAGTACCAAAGGCTCTCCTTTGTTTGGTGCGGTTAAAGTTGGTAGCTTGATGAGGCAGTCTTTCATCTCGCGGAATGCGCTTTCTGCTTCTGGAGTCCATTGGAACTGGCTTTTCTTCATGCAGTTACGCAAGGTCTTGATGAATGGGAAGGATTTTGCGGCATGGTTAGCTAGAAAACGATTGAGTGCTGCTAATCGTCCTGCTAGCTTCTGCATGTCTTTGATGTTTGACGGCGAAGGCATTCTTTCTATAGCTTGGACCTTCTCTGGATTCACCTTGAAGCCGTCTTTTGTGACTATAAAGCCCAAGAACTTCCCTTCTTCCATTCCAAACGAGCACTTTGCTGGGTTCAGTTTGATACTTACGCTGCGCAGCGTGTTGAAGGTCTTTTGGATATTTGCCAGCATCGCGCTCTCTTCCTTGCTCATGATTACCAGATCATCCATCTACACTTCTATGTACTTACCAATGGCGTCACTAAATGTTTCGTTCATCAGTCTTTGGTATGTTGCGCCCGCATTCTTTAAGCCGAACGACATTTTGGTGTAACAATACAGCCCCGTTGGTGTGCGGAATGCGGTTTTATCCTCGTATTGAACGGCCATTTGGACCTGGTGGTACCCCTTGTAGCAATCCAGAAAACATTTCCACCGAAATGTTGCCAAAGAATCTATTTTCTCGTCTATGTCTGGTAAAGCGTAGCAGTCACGGGGACATGCTTTGTTCAGATCCTTGTAGTCAACACAGATTCTCCAACTACCATTCGGTTTCTTTACCATTACTGGGCTTGCTACCCATGTTTGGTACCGGACTTCCCTGATGATTCCTGCGTTTAGCAACTCTAGCACTTGTTCTTTCATAGCATCGTGTTTGATATCGCCTAGGTGGCGTTTGGCGTGCACCGCTGGTTTTGCGTCTTCTGAGACATTTAGACGGTGTTCTGCTATGTGTCGTGGAACGCCAACCATATCAGCCGGTGTCCAAGCGAACACGTCCATGTTGTCGTGCAGTAATTTCTTGAGCGCCGCGCGCGTCAGGTCGGACATGGCGGGCCCCAGAGTGACCGTTTGTTCTGGGTATGCGCTGTTCAATACCCATTTTTCTGCCTCTATGCGCGGTGCTGGCTTGCTTGCTTTGGCTGGTCTGATTTCGTCTGTTGCTAAAACTTCCTTACTGGCATATATCAGCGCAATGCCTGTTTCGGTGGGGAATCCGACAGCAGAATGTGGTGCAGAGCAGATCATGCTGAAATCTCCTTGGGATTCTCTTCCCAGAAGGATGTCATGTCTTGAGTGTGCCGGCAATACCATGAATGTGACTTCTTCAGTTCTTGAATTTCTCCCGTCTGAAAGCAACACCGGAAATGATATTTATCCCAGGGAAAAAACGGCCTCGTTGCAGAAACCAGTTAGTGGATAGTCGACTGGCTCTAGGCGCGCCTTGTCCTCTTGGTCGAATTGATTGAAGCACTGTTCATATATAATATCCGTGGTGCTCCCGGGATCAATGAAGATGTAATCTGTTTGGTAGTGGCCAACCACACCTGGAATGATTATTGGTCGCTTTTCTCTTGGACCCCCTCTAACAACTGGAAAAATAACTTGCCTTTCGCGCCATGAATCATCTTGCGCGCACTTATTGTAGTTTTTCCTTGGTCTTCGTGGACCTCCTTGCACCATGTGGGTTTCTAGCTTTCTGAGCTTTTTGTTATCTGGTCCCTCGTCTCTTCTTTGTATTTGGCGGTAGTCGCGCTTTCCGCCTTTGACCAGATGAGTGAACTTTCCATCTCGCAGGGCTCTCTCGATTTCTTGCTTTAGACTGAAACAGTCGTCGGTTAAGTGGCCCGTATCTTTGTGGAATTCACAGAAGAGATTTGGGTCTTGGCCTCTCTTGTTGCGCATTTGCAAAGGTGGTTTGAACTGATGGTTCTCTGTGGCCAAAACTTCAGAAGGTGTTTTGGTTAGTGGAGTCCACTGCTTTTCTTTATTTTTGCGCTTCACTTCTTTTCGATGGGCTATCTGGTTGATCGTATGGCGTGCATCGTCCCGTGGGGGGCTTCTTTCTCTGTGCCCAGAAGCCCCCCAGGGTTGATTTCTACCCCTTCTGTTGTTTCGATCGTTATGGTTGTGTGCGCGCTGACGGTGATCGTCACCGGTCAGTTGCCTGTCTGTCTGCGCGATAGTCTTGGCTGCTTCGATGAAGGTTTCCTAGTCTTTGGGTCCTCCATCTCGCCCTTTGATTCTTTTAACCAGATCGTCGCACTTGACCGCTCGCATGAAGTGTGCGCGCATCATCTTTTCTGGTATGTCTCCGATCTCTAAACATTCTTTGTTGTACCTTGTAATGAAATCTTCTACGCTTTCATAGTCTTTTCTCCATATGTTCAAACAATCACTTGGATCTCTGGCTTGTCTTCGCTGCTGAGAGAAGTGTGCTAGGAACTTCTCTCGGAAATCGACCCATGATTTGATTTTGCCAGCCGGTAAGTTGTCGAACCAAATGCGCGCCGCGCCAACGAATGTCTGAGCAAACAGGTGGCACCATGTTGGTAAGTTCCATCCGCCTGTTGCTCCTGCACCTTTAAACACCTGGAGGTGATCGTCTGGGTCCGTCAACCTATTGTATTTACCCACGTTGTGTGGTAATTTCGTTTTGTCGATGGCCGCGCATGCGATTTCTCGGATGAATTTTGAATTTTCTGCCATGTCCTCAGGACGATAGCTCAAGGTGTAATCATGCTCTGCCTTGGGGTTGTACCCCGCGCGCTTGGTTGGTTTGTATGCTTCGTGCTCCGGATGGAGTCTACTGAACACTGTGGATTCCTCCTTGTAAGTTGGGTCGTCTTCTTCTTCTTCCCATTCCGTATTCATGTTGCGCGCGCCCAAACGGGTTTGGATCGGCCTTCGTTGTAGATTGGAGTTTTGAACGAAGTTGCTCTCTGTCTCAGCATAAGTATCGCGCGTGTCGTGTACGCTAGGTCTTCTTATATTTTGCACTGGTCCTCTTTCTGGACGTAAGTTCCACGCGTTTGTCTGCTGAGCCGTGTGTGTACTCAGAGACCTTGGTTGTGGAGTTACGAATGCTGATTGGTTAGCCTGTGCTTGGAGCAAGGCTTGTTGTGCGCTGAGCTGCGTATAAACGAGGTTTATGGACGCCATTTGTTCGGCATATCAGGAAGCCAGAGTTTTTCCCTCGGGTAGCCCTAAAAGTGCAGAGTAGTTGAGTTGTGCTTGTTCCGATGGAGCAGAAGGGCCTGCTCCATGGCTTAGAGTCTGCATCGGCGGAGGTGTTTGGTGTAATATCCCCGTTGGAGATTGGAGAGCAGCTCCGTTTGTGGTTTGAGTGATGTCTTGCTGGTGTTTGGAAAGTGGGTCCAGTTGTGGTTTGGCTAACGGCCCTGGATGCATTTCCAAAGATGGATGGAAACTCGTTGTTCAGCTGACCTTCTTGGATGGTCTCGTTCCTTTGACCCCTTTGGACGTGTGCCGTGTCCGAAACGAGTTCAAAGGAAGAAACTTCTCCTTCGACTGGGTGTGAGTGATTTTGTTCTGCCATTTTTACGAGTGTTTTTTAGGAAAGAAAAGAGGTGAGAGTGGTTTTGCAAAAAAGCGGATGGCGCCAATGTTGAAACAGTGATTATCACAAGGATAATCGATGGGGTTGTTTCGTCCAATGGGTTCAACCTCTTCTTCTACCCGTATTGATGGCTCGAAACAGTGATTATACTTGTTAAGCACCAGCCACAAATGTATTGTACGGTTAGTGTGGTTCTATGCTTAACTTAAATTTTATATGATATACAAACAAAAATATTGTGATAAACAATGAGGTTAGGAGAACCTTGAGTGATGAGGACCATTAGAATTCCAACTCTACAAATATCTGTTATTTTGTCATTTTCAAGTATTCAAGTCCGAATAGACTATGAAAAATAAATTGTTAAAGCCTATTTGATGTTCATACTCATATGTCATATATATTTCATTTAAACCATTCGGTGTGGACGTGGAAATCCGGTGTGGATGCCAGTCCACCCCAAGCTAACCACCCTATTGTAAGACCCTTGCTCCTATTTGATGTTCATACTCATATGTCATATACGTCATTTAGAACTTATACGTTTACCACTATCAAAGCCTTACTTTATCACAAAACTTATTTCCAAACGACTCATAAGGGTCGTTTGCCCGATTTATTGTTCATGGGCATTTTGGTCAACCTTAGTCACTTCTTTTACGACGAAGGACTTTCAACAACATATTTGACCAAAATCGCACCTTTCAATTATAGTGTTACTTATACGTACCTAGCTCGGGTCATAGCATTGACCCGTTTAAATACATTTCATTATTAATTACTAATTAATAGCAACGCGAACCATCTTTTACTTCCTTGTGATCACACAAAACTCAACAAGCGATCATCCTAATTTGCTTTATGATTACCAGATCATCCATCTACACTTCTATGTACTTACCAATGGCGTCACTAAATGTTTCGTTCATCAGTCTTTGGTATGTTGCGCCCGCATTCTTTAAGCCGAACGACATTTTGGTGTAACAATACAGCCCCGTTGGTGTGCGGAATGCGGTTTTATCCTCGTATTGAACGGCCATTTGGACCTGGTGGTACCCCTTGTAGCAATCCAGAAAACATTTCCACCGAAATGTTGCCAAAGAATCTATTTTCTCGTCTATGTCTGGTAAAGCGTAGCAGTCACGGGGACATGCTTTGTTCAGATCCTTGTAGTCAACACAGATTCTCCAACTACCATTCGGTTTCTTTACCATTACTGGGCTTGCTACCCATGTTTGGTACCGGACTTCCCTGATGATTCCTGCGTTTAGCAACTCTAGCACTTGTTCTTTCATAGCATCGTGTTTGATATCGCCTAGGTGGCGTTTGGCGTGCACCGCTGGTTTTGCGTCTTCTGAGACATTTAGACGGTGTTCTGCTATGTGTCGTGGAACGCCAACCATATCAGCCGGTGTCCAAGCGAACACGTCCATGTTGTCGTGCAGTAATTTCTTGAGCGCCGCGCGCGTCAGGTCGGACATGGCGGGCCCCAGAGTGACCGTTTGTTCTGGGTATGCGCTGTTCAATACCCATTTTTCTGCCTCTATGCGCGGTGCTGGCTTGCTTGCTTTGGCTGGTCTGATTTCGTCTGTTGCTAAAACTTCCTTACTGGCATATATCAGCGCAATGCCTGTTTCGGTGGGGAATCCGACAACAGAATGTGGTGCAGAGCAGATCATGCTGAAATCTCCTTGGGATTCTCTTCCCAGAAGGATGTCATGTCTTGAGTGTGCCGGCAATACCATGAATGTGACTTCTTCAGTTCTTGAATTTCTCCCGTCTGAAAGCAACACCGGAAATGATATTTATCCCAGGGAAAAAACGGCCTCGTTGCAGAAACCAGTTAGTGGATAGTCGACTGGCTCTAGGCGCGCCTTGTCCTCTTGGTCGAATTGATTGAAGCACTGTTCATATATAATATCCGTGGTGCTCCCGGGATCAATGAAGATGTAATCTGTTTGGTAGTGGCCAACCACACCTGGAATGATTATTGGTCGCTTTTCTCTTGGACCCCCTCTAACAACTGGAAAAATAACTTGCCTTTCGCGCCATGAATCATCTTGCGCGCACTTATTGTAGTTTTTCCTTGGTCTTCGTGGACCTCCTTGCACCATGTGGGTTTCTAGCTTTCTGAGCTTTTTGTTATCTGGTCCCTCGTCTCTTCTTTGTATTTGGCGGTAGTCGCGCTTTCCGCCTTTGACCAGATGAGTGAGCTTTCCATCTCGCAGGGCTCTCTCGATTTCTTGCTTTAGACTGAAACAGTCGTCGGTTAAGTGGCCCGTATCTTTGTGGAATTCACAGAAGAGATTTGGGTCTTGGCCTCTCTTGTTGCGCATTTGCAAAGGTGGTTTGAACTGATGGTTCTCTGTGGCCAAAACTTCAGAAGGTGTTTTGGTTAGTGGAGTCCACTGCTTTTCTTTATTTTTGCGCTTCACTTCTTTTCGATGGGCTATCTGGTTGATCGTATGGCGTGCATCGTCCCGTGGGGGGCTTCTTTCTCTGTGCCCAGAAGCCCCCCAGGGTTGATTTCTACCCCTTCTGTTGTTTCGATCGTTATGGTTGTGTGCGCGCTGACGGTGATCGTCACCGGTCAGTTGCCTGTCTGTCTGCGCGATAGTCTTGGCTGCTTCGATGAAGGTTTCCTAGTCTTTGGGTCCTCCATCTCGCCCTTTGATTCTTTTAACCAGATCGTCGCACTTGACCGCTCGCATGAAGTGTGCGCGCATCATCTTTTCTGGTATGTCTCCGATCTCTAAACATTCTTTGTTGTACCTTGTAATGAAATCTTCTACGCTTTCATAGTCTTTTCTCCATATGTTCAAACAATCACTTGGATCTCTGGCTTGTCTTCGCTGCTGAGAGAAGTGTGCTAGGAACTTCTCTCGGAAATCGACCCATGATTTGATTTTGCCAGCCGGTAAGTTGTCGAACCAAATGCGCGCCGCGCCAACGAATGTCTGAGCAAACAGGTGGCACCATGTTGGTAAGTTCCATCCGCCTGTTGCTCCTGCACCTTTAAACACCTGGAGGTGATCGTCTGGGTCCGTCAACCTATTGTATTTACCCACGTTGTGTGGTAATTTCGTTTTGTCGATGGCCGCGCATGCGATTTCTCGGATGAATTTTGAATTTTCTGCCATGTCCTCAGGACGATAGCTCAAGGTGTAATCATGCTCTGCCTTGGGGTTGTACCCCGCGCGCTTGGTTGGTTTGTATGCTTCGTGCTCCGGATGGAGTCTACTGAACACTGTGGATTCCTCCTTGTAAGTTGGGTCGTCTTCTTCTTCTTCCCATTCCGTATTCATGTTGCGCGCGCCCAAACGGGTTTGGATCGGCCTTCGTTGTAGATTGGAGTTTTGAACGAAGTTGCTCTCTGTCTCAGCATAAGTATCGCGCGTGTCGTGTACGCTAGGTCTTCTTATATTTTGCACTGGTCCTCTTTCTGGACGTAAGTTCCACGCGTTTGTCTGCTGAGCCGTGTGTGTACTCAGAGACCTTGGTTGTGGAGTTACGAATGCTGATTGGTTAGCCTGTGCTTGGAGCAAGGCTTGTTGTGCGCTGAGCTGCGTATAAACGAGGTTTATGGACGCCATTTGTTCGGCATATCAGGAAGCCAGAGTTTTTCCCTCGGGTAGCCCTAAAAGTGCAGAGTAGTTGAGTTGTGCTTGTTCCGATGGAGCAGAAGGGCCTGCTCCATGGCTTAGAGTCTGCATCGGCGGAGGTGTTTGGTGTAATATCCCCGTTGGAGATTGGAGAGCAGCTCCGTTTGTGGTTTGAGTGATGTCTTGCTGGTGTTTGGAAAGTGGGTCCAGTTGTGGTTTGGCTAACGGCCCTGGATGCATTTCCAAAGATGGATGGAAACTCGTTGTTCAGCTGACCTTCTTGGATGGTCTCGTTCCTTTGACCCCTTTGGACGTGTGCCGTGTCCGAAACGAGTTCAAAGGAAGAAACTTCTCCTTCGACTGGGTGTGAGTGATTTTGTTCTGCCATTTTTACGAGTGTTTTTTAGGAAAGAAAAGAGGTGAGAGTGGTTTTGCAAAAAAGCGGATGGCGCCAATGTTGAAACAGTGATTATCACAAGGATAATCGATGGGGTTGTTTCGTCCAATGGGTTCAACCTCTTCTTCTACCCGTATTGATGGCTCGAAATCTGCAAAACAGTAAACACCGTTAGTCTCGTTAAGAGGGGGGAAGGGGATTTTCCCTCTTAACCAGGCTCCGGCGTGAGAATAAGTACTGTTCCGAGAGGAAATAAATAGTGTGTGTATAGAGTGAGTAAGGAGAGTAAAGATCCTAAACCTGAATGATGAAGGGTCCTATTTATAGCCGGAGGGTGAAGAAGGAAGGAGCAGCTGTGCCAGCTGTGAGCGCGTGCCAGCTGTCCGACCAAGGGGAATATCCTCTTGGTCTGCTCTGTCATGGCAGGTGTAGTGGTACACGTGGTGTCACACCCCAACCGATGGCGGAATCATCGGGGCGCGGCACTGAGCGAAACAGATTGTTCAGAAGTTTCCACAACAACTATCATACAATTCAGTTATATAACACGTCCCATACCGTGTCCCAAACAATAACAAGTTATCATAGAAAGCAACTAAACAATATGGGAACTGTTCCGACAACTCGGATTCTTAATTATTACAAACCAAAAGTAAATGTTGTTTTAAGACCCCTAGACGACTACTGTGGATCTTACTGACTACAGGTGCCAGTGCAAGATCTACAGATAATTATGGCCCTGGAACAGGTACGTGGACACTGTCCTAAGGACACAGACTCCTAGAAGTTTATTATTGCCTCGCTTCCCTAGCACGCTAGTAGCTTAAACACCTGTCACATACGTTAAAATAAAAGTCAATACATATAATGTAAAGGTGAGTACACAAGTTTGATATAGCATATAAAGTTCGAATAGTTTACGCATAACCAAGCACGTACACAAGGGAAAACGATGCATGTAAATTATCAACATGGGACCATTGATACCAACGACTGCGGGTTGACTGTCCGAGACAGTTCGCAATACATGATTACCACCGTAATCCATGCAAGTAATTGTCCTTAGCAACCCCCGTGTGAACGGGTGCTGAGTCCAAACTATAGTACTATGTTGCTAAAGCAGGTAGATAGCACTCCACGTGTAAACAGCAATCATTTAGTCAAGTAGCACATGCAAATAGGTTAGCGTTCAAATAGTTTGTGTTGATTGTGGTTTTGATAGTTTACGTATGTAACACCCAAAAGTGCTGAAAGCAAAAAGGGGATCGAGTATACTCACAGTGATTGATGTGGATTGAAAGGAGCACTGAGAATAGGTTAGCCTGAATAGTTCGATAACATAACGATGAGTAACGCGGAAAAAGTAACCAAAGGAAAACTGGATCGGATAGGCCATTCGATCGGACAGCAGTTCGATCGAGTGGGCTGTTCGATTGGTTTGTAAGTCCGTTCGAACATCCATTCGATCGGTTGGCTGGCTCGATCGGCTGGTTCCTTCAAGTGGATTGTTTCTTCCTTTGATGAGAAGGATGTGTTTGTGTATGATGGTTGTACTACCTTTCAAGTTGGTCGATCGAACAGTCGTTCGATCGATTAGCCCAACCGATCGGTTAGCATTGCAGACTTGGCAAGATGTCACTCGATCGGTTAGCATGCTCGATCGGGTGACATTCCATTGTTTCAAAAATCTAAGTGTTTTAAAGTATAGTATCTCATGATCCGAGCAGTAATGTTTACAATCGAGTGGCGTAGTCGATCGAACAGTACCTCGTCAATACTACACCTTTGTGAGTTAGTGGGTCTAAGTGCTAGTCGATCGGTTAGCCTAACCGATCGGCTGGCATAGTCGTTCGGTTGGGCTGTTCGATCGAACAGCCTAGCCGTTCGGCCAGCTTCTCGATTTGGTTAACTTATCACCTAACACTTGGTTATTCCCGTTACTTGGTGTGATTTGGGGATATTTTGACTACGAGTTGAACCACAAAACTGAAGTTCTTACTTAGCCTACTGACTCGAGCAAGAATCACCCAAACTCGGTCAGAGACGGTTTGGAACCTAAGTTTAACATTCAACCCGAGATCGGAAATCTCTTGGTAAAACCCGAATCTTGAACCATGTGTTTGTTTAGGTTGATTTGTAAATCGGTTCAAGTCTCGTTTTCACCTTTTTTTTGAGTGTAAAAGAGTTGAAAGATAGATGAAACCCATCTTCCAATCTTTTTCCACCGTGAAATGTTAAGATCTTTGGAAGATTTTAAGTTATTGATGTGGAAATCGGTTAGATCTAGCTTGTTCATAGTTGAATGAAGTCAGAAACATGAAGTTCTTGATGAACACCAAGAACATCATGATGACATCACTCAAGAACACCTAGATCTTGGTGATTTCATGGATGAAATCCAAGTTTTGAAAGATAGAAAGATGGAGAATCGATTAATGAACGAAAACGTACAAGGATTAGAGCGGAATACTTACCGGTTTGAGAGAAATCTTGGATTTAGTGAGGAAGAGTGGCTGGTCGGTCAGAGCTTTCCAAAAGTGGAAAGTTTGACAAGGACAGCCCTATTTATAGGCTTCCAAAAGAGGAAAGGGCCAGCTGATCGAACAGCATCCCTGATCGAGCAGCTGTCCGATCGAACAGCCTGTTCGATCGGCTAGCCTGTTCGATCAGGTTGCCCTGTTCGATCGGCTTGCCTGGTTTTGAGTGTTTTGCGACGATTTTTGATATTTCGACTTCGAACGATGATTTGAGAATGATAGAATTTCCTAATCAAATTACTTTTAGTCCCAACTACTATATCTAACATACAAGCATCCTTACAACCATTTCGGGTTCGGTTTCCATTGAGTTTGATTCACCTTTGAGTCTTGATTGATTTGATTGATTCACCACACACTTTAACATAAGAGTAAGCATGCACAAGTAACACATAAGGCACACACACACGTATAAAAGCATTAAAATTCCCCACACTTGGGTTCGATGATTGATTTGATTAGCTTTATTGCGTTGTTACTTCCTATCACTCACAGTCGGTCGTTGATTCACAGTTCGATTATCGGTCGATTTAGTTTAATTATACAACACTTACTCCAAATAATACGGAAATTAAAATGAAACTAAAATGAAATTAACCTTTATAAATCTTTAATCCCAATAACAGTCAACACTTGACTTTGACTTTGGAAAACACGGGGTGTTACAGTCTCCCCTCCTTTAGGGAATTTCGTCCCGAAATTAGGCCGAGAACCGTACATCGCCGTGTGATTTTACCTATGTGATGCTTCAGATCTATCTGAATAACTGCGGGTACTTGGCCTTCATGTCACTTTCGAGTTCCCAAGTGAACTCCGCGCCTCGTTTGCCTTCCCACCGTACCTTTACAATAGGAATGCGAGAGCGTCTGAGTTGCTTGGTCTGTCGGTCCATGATTTCAACAGGCTTTTCCACGAAGTGTAGCGTCTCATTGACCTGAAGATCGTCGAGTGGTATTATTGCGTCGTGGTCGGCTACGCATTTTCGAAGGTTTGAAATATGGAAAGTCGGGTGGACATTGCTGAGTTCCTCCGGTAATTCGAGTTTGTAGGCCACTTTACCGATCCTTTCCAGAATCTTAAAGGGTCCAACAAATCGAGGCGCAAGTTTCCCTCTTTTGCCGAATCGGACTACTCCCTTCCAAGGTGATACCTTTAGGAGCACGTAGTCGCCAACTGCAAATTCGCGGGGCCTGCGTCGTTTATCGGCGTACATCTTTTGTCTATCCCGGGCCTTTACCAAATTTTCCCTTATTTGGTGGATCTTGTCAGTCGTTTCTTGTAGAATCTCGGGCCCAGTCAATTGTGAATGACCGACCTCGTGCCATACAATAGGCGAGCGACATCTCCTACCATACAAGGCTTCGAAAGGTGCCATTTCGATGCTGGAGTGATAGCTATTATTGTACGAAAATTCGACCAACGGTAGGTGTTTGCTCCAACTACCACCAAAATCAATAACACACGCACGGAGCATGTCTTCAATAGTACGAATCGTTCTTTCAGTCTGCCCGTCGGTTTGCGGGTGGAATGCGGTACTCAAATTCAGCGTCGTACCTAGAGCTGCTTGAAAAGTTTCCCACAATCTCGATGTAAACCGAGCATCGCGATCCGAAATGATGTCTCGAGGCGTACCATGATTCTTAATGATCTCGTCGGTGTAGATTTGGGCTAGTTTGGCCACCTTATAGTCTTCTCGTATTGGCAGGAAGTGGGCTGATTTGGTTAGACGGTCGACTATAACCCAAATACTGTCGTGACCTGATGGCGTGGTCGGAAGCTTAGTTATGAAATCCATAGCTATGCTTTCCCACTTCCATACGGGTATCGGCGGTTGTTCGAGTAAGCCTGAAGGTCTTTGGTGTTCAGCCTTGACTCTTGCACAAGTTAAACAGCTACCAACGTATAGAGCAATATCCCTTTTCATCCCAGGCCACCAGTACTTGTAGCGAAGGTCCTGGTACATTTTGTCCGCACCGGGATGAATGGAATATCGGGATTTGTGGGCTTCGTTCATGATGATCTTTCGCAAATCTGTCCTCCTCGGAACCCAGATTCGGTCCAGATAATAGAATATCCCGTTGGCTTTGCTCACAAGTTGAGTTCCATCGTGATGGATTCGTTCTTTCTTCAACGTACGCTCGTTAAAGCAAGCGTGTTGTGCTTCGCGGATGAGAGCTTCGAGGTTATACTGAGCCTGGATGTTTCGAACACCTATCACATAATTCCTTCTGCTGAGGGCGTCTGCAACTACATTCGCCTTGCCTGGGTGATAACGGATCTCACAGTCGTAATCGTTGAGGAGTTCTACCCATCGGCGTTGACGCATATTGAGTTCTCTCTGGTTAAAGATATGTTGTAGGCTCTTGTGATCGGTGAAGATCGTACACTTTGTACCATACAGGTAGTGTCGCCAAATCTTTAAGGCAAAGACAACTGCGCCTAGCTCGAGGTCATGGGTTGTATAATTCTTCTCGTGGATTTTGAGCTGTCGAGATGCGTAAGCTATAACCTTGTCTCGTTGCATGAGAACACAGCCTAGTCCAAGGTTTGAAGCATCACAATAGACAACGAAGTCATCGCTTCCGTCCGGCAGTGTAAGAACTGGTGCATGGCACAGCATGTGTTTGAGGGTTTGGAAAGCAGTTTCCTGCGCGGTTCCCCACACAAAAGGCTTGTCTTTATGAGTAAGGGAGGTAAGCGGTACGGCAATCTTTGAGAATCCTTCGATGAATCTCCGATAGTAACCAGCTAATCCGAGAAAAGAGCGAACTTCTGACGGATTCTTTGGCGTAACCCATCCCTTGACTGCCTCAATCTTTGCAGGATCAACGTGTATACCCCGACTATTCACAATGTGACCCAGAAATTGAACCTCCTCCAACCAGAACTCACACTTGGAGAATTTGGCGTAGAGTTGGTTTCCCTGAAGCAACTCGAGAACCAGTCGCAGATGCTGCGCATGTTCGGCCCTCGATCTGGAATAGATCAGGACATCGTCGATAAATACAATGACAAAACGGTCTAAGAATGGTTTACACACGCGATTCATCAGATCCATAAAGACCGCGGGTGCGTTGGTCAAACCAAAAGGCATGACAACAAATTCGTAGTGGCCGTATCGGGTTCGAAAAGCGGTTTTGGGTATGTCTTCCCCTTGAATCCGCAACTGATGGTAGCCTGAACGTAGATCAATCTTGGAGAAACACTGAGCACCTTGTAGTTGGTCAAACAGGTCATCGATTCTGGGTAAGGGATATCGGTTCTTGATGGTCAGCTTGTTCAATTCTCGGTAATCGATGCACATTCGGAACGACCCGTCCTTCTTTTTGACGAAAAGGACTGGTGCGCCCCATGGAGAAGTGCTCGGGCGAATGAAGCCTTTTTCAAGTAACTCTTGGAGTTGGTTCGAGAGTTCTCGCATCTCAGATGGAGCGAGTCGATACGGAGCTTTGGCTACTGGGTTGGCTCCTGGAATAAGGTCGATTCGAAAGTCGATATCACGACTTGGAGGTAATCCAGGAAGATCATCAGGGAACACCTGAGGAAATTCTCGGACAACAGGAACATCATTGATTTCAACTTTCTTTTTCTTGTCCGTCTCTGCTACAACAATGTTGGCCAAGAAGGCTCGATATTCCTTGCGGAGATATTTGCGAGCTTGAAGACAGGACATGAGCTTGAGATCTTTCGCAGTAGTTTCACCATAAACACATAGAATATCACCACTAGCTAGTACAAAACGAATCATCTTATCGGAACACACAATTTCAGCACGGTTTTCACGAAGGAAGTCCATGCCTACTATGACATCGAAACTTCCGAGTTGCATTGGAATGAGATTAATCGGGAATATATGATTGTTGAGCTTGAGAGTACAATCACGGAGCACAGAATTGACAGCAATGGTTCTTCCGGTAGCGACTTCTACTTCGAAGGGCGTCGAAAGATAAGAGCGCTTACGTCTAAGAAGCTTCTCAAATTCAAATGACACAAAGCAGTTATCGGCTCCAGTATCAAACAAACATGATGCATATATACCATTCACAAGGAACGTACCATTGACCACGTTGTTGTCAGCTTGAGCCTGGCGTGCGTTGATGTTGAAAGTTCTGGCGTGAGCTGCTTGCTGTTGAGGCTGTTGTTGTTGTTGCTGTGGTTGTTGAGCTTCTTGTTTCACCACCCTGTTCGGGCACCGGTTTGCGAAGTGGTTAGGGTCACCACATGCAAAGCAGGTCCGAACATTGTTTGCTGGGGCCTGTGCAGCTTGAGGAGCTTGAGGAGCAGGGAGTAGAGCTTGGTTAACAGCGGCTTGAGCTTGAGCTTGACGGGGACCATAGCGACAACTCGCAGTGAAATGCCCGTAGACATTACAGTGGGCACAGAATCGGCAGGCCACACCCACCGGGTGATGATAGGAACATGTAGCACAGAGTGGGTGGGGGCCGGTGTACGCACGCTTTGCTGGCGGCGCATTGATCACTGGCGCTGAACGCTGTGGCTGTTGCGGCTGCGCTGGTACAGATTGTAGTGGAGTAGCAGTGGTTGCGGCAGCGCAACTCTTCTTCTTTCTTCTCCTTGAGGACTTGGAGGCTTGAGCAGTAGGGTTGTCGGTTGATGCGGCAGTAACTTGATGCAACGACTTGGATGGCTTATCCCAGACACCCGCCTTAACTCGCTTGTCGTTGATCTCGGCAGCGAGTAGGTAGGTTTCCTCGATCGTTGCGGGTTTGGCGGCGTGAACAAAATCTGCAACGCAATCCGGAAGAGCACGGATGTATTTCTTGATGGTCATGTCAGAAGTCTTGACCTGGTCGGGACATATAATGCTCAGTTGTTTGAAACGGGCGGTAAGACCAGCGTTGTCGCCCTCCTTCTGCTTGATACTCCAGAACTCATCTTCCAACTTTTGGCGTTCGTGGGGAGGACAGAACTCGTCCATCATGATCGATTTCAATTCCTTCCACGTCAGCTCGTATGCAGCGTCGTTCCCGCGCTTGTTCCTTTCTGCGGTCCACCAGTCCAAAGCTCGCGACTGGAAGACACCGGTAGCATTGAGAGTACGGAGATGATCTGGACATCCGCTTTGACGAAGGGTAACTTCCACAGAGTCAAACCAATGAAACAGAGCCGTAGGGCCATCTTCACCGGTAAACTCTTTTGGCCCACATGCCTTGAATTGTTTGAAGCTAAAAGTAGCTTTGTTGGAGTCTTTGGGCGTGATAGTTCGGGATTCCTCAGATGACTTGCTTGCGTTCTCGAATACTTCACTCACAGCCTTTGCTACTGTTTTAGAGAGGATAGCAGCAAAACGACGATCTCTCTTCTCCCGACGAGTAAGACGTTGTCGAGGCCTTGATGATGACGACATGGTCTGCAATAGACATCGCCATAGGGCTCAACACAACGAATTCGAATCTCGCACGTCTTAGTTTTACTAAAGCTTAGAATCACGTCGCATCTCACGTCACGTAACTCATATAAACACATAACACATAATCACAGAAACACATAAGCACAGAAGCAATTAGAGCACCTAAGCAATTAAGCAATTAGAGCACTTAATTTCCTAAACACGTACGAAATTTTATCACAGAAGCAGTCAGAAAACAGAAACCTATGTCCACATGTCGAGTGTCGTTTGTTTGCATATCGGATAGTATCACACTGTATCGTCTAACTTAGTCGTATAGCGTAGCCTAGCACACTGGTTTCGTTTAGATCACCTCTCCAGAGATTTGAATCAAGATAGGATAGCAACGAAAGTCACGCTGATTGATAGCAAATGGAGCAATCAACAAATCTTAAAGCACGTAAACAGGTAAATCATATAAAATCAACAAAGCAACACTCAAATCGGAGATTGGATTGTCTGCGGCTACTAGACTTTGACTAACCATGGCAATTTAACTATTCGCAGTTGACTTGTTGTCACTTTCGACTCTAGGGGACATGTTTCTGCCTCGATTCTTGGGCATTATGCATGCGCATTCTAGGCCATACTCGTGAGTTCAGGTCGTTGGAGTCCGTCAATTGCCTTGGCGAGATAAAATAGAATCGGAAAAAAAAACTGCCAAGGTTAGGGTTTCACCCCTAGCTTAGCAATTTCTTCCTTGTTTTAAGAAAATTTAGAGGAAGTTTTCATCAATTTATGGGTTTCAGCCCCGAATTTGGTATAACTTTCCCCCGTTTTGTTAGAAAATCGCACAAAATAATCGACAAAATTCTGTAATTTAGGCAGGAATTTGCGGGTTTCACTCCTAATCCCGTCCAAATTACAAAATTTGGCTCGGAGTTCGGATGTAATGATAGAATAGAAGGAAACAACATAAAATAAGCACATAAACTTAGTCTCTCGGTTCCTAACTATAGTCTAGGTCTCTAAGACAGCGATCCGGACTAGATCGTGTCTAACCTAATTCCCTATAGTTATGGCTCTGATACCAATCTGTCACACCCCAACCGATGGCGGAATCATCGGGGCGCGGCACTGAGCGAAACAGATTGTTCAGAAGTTTCCACAACAACTATCATACAATTCAGTTATATAACACGTCCCATACCGTGTCCCAAACAATAACAAGTTATCATAGAAAGCAACTAAACAATATGGGAACTGTTCCGACAACTCGGATTCTTAATTATTACAAACCAAAAGTAAATGTTGTTTTAAGACCCCTAGACGACTACTGTGGATCTTACTGACTACAGGTGCCAGTGCAAGATCTACAGATAATTATGGCCCTGGAACAGGTACGTGGACACTGTCCTAAGGACACAGACTCCTAGAAGTTTATTATTGCCTCGCTTCCCTAGCACGCTAGTAGCTTAAACACCTGTCACATACGTTAAAATAAAAGTCAATACATATAATGTAAAGGTGAGTACACAAGTTTGATATAGCATATAAAGTTCGAATAGTTTACGCATAACCAAGCACGTACACAAGGGAAAACGATGCATGTAAATTATCAACATGGGACCATTGATACCAACGACTGCGGGTTGACTGTCCGAGACAGTTCGCAATACATGATTACCACCGTAATCCATGCAAGTAATTGTCCTTAGCAACCCCCGTGTGAACGGGTGCTGAGTCCAAACTATAGTACTATGTTGCTAAAGCAGGTAGATAGCACTCCACGTGTAAACAGCAATCATTTAGTCAAGTAGCACATGCAAATAGGTTAGCGTTCAAATAGTTTGTGTTGATTGTGGTTTTGATAGTTTACGTATGTAACACCCAAAAGTGCTGAAAGCAAAAAGGGGATCGAGTATACTCACAGTGATTGATGTGGATTGAAAGGAGCACTGAGAATAGGTTAGCCTGAATAGTTCGATAACATAACGATGAGTAACGCGGAAAAAGTAACCAAAGGAAAACTGGATCGGATAGGCCATTCGATCGGACAGCAGTTCGATCGAGTGGGCTGTTCGATTGGTTTGTAAGTCCGTTCGAACATCCATTCGATCGGTTGGCTGGCTCGATCGGCTGGTTCCTTCAAGTGGATTGTTTCTTCCTTTGATGAGAAGGATGTGTTTGTGTATGATGGTTGTACTACCTTTCAAGTTGGTCGATCGAACAGTCGTTCGATCGATTAGCCCAACCGATCGGTTAGCATTGCAGACTTGGCAAGATGTCACTCGATCGGTTAGCATGCTCGATCGGGTGACATTCCATTGTTTCAAAAATCTAAGTGTTTTAAAGTATAGTATCTCATGATCCGAGCAGTAATGTTTACAATCGAGTGGCGTAGTCGATCGAACAGTACCTCGTCAATACTACACCTTTGTGAGTTAGTGGGTCTAAGTGCTAGTCGATCGGTTAGCCTAACCGATCGGCTGGCATAGTCGTTCGGTTGGGCTGTTCGATCGAACAGCCTAGCCGTTCGGCCAGCTTCTCGATTTGGTTAACTTATCACCTAACACTTGGTTATTCCCGTTACTTGGTGTGATTTGGGGATATTTTGACTACGAGTTGAACCACAAAACTGAAGTTCTTACTTAGCCTACTGACTCGAGCAAGAATCACCCAAACTCGGTCAGAGACGGTTTGGAACCTAAGTTTAACATTCAACCCGAGATCGGAAATCTCTTGGTAAAACCCGAATCTTGAACCATGTGTTTGTTTAGGTTGATTTGTAAATCGGTTCAAGTCTCGTTTTCACCTTTTTTTTGAGTGTAAAAGAGTTGAAAGATAGATGAAACCCATCTTCCAATCTTTTTCCACCGTGAAATGTTAAGATCTTTGGAAGATTTTAAGTTATTGATGTGGAAATCGGTTAGATCTAGCTTGTTCATAGTTGAATGAAGTCAGAAACATGAAGTTCTTGATGAACACCAAGAACATCATGATGACATCACTCAAGAACACCTAGATCTTGGTGATTTCATGGATGAAATCCAAGTTTTGAAAGATAGAAAGATGGAGAATCGATTAATGAACGAAAACGTACAAGGATTAGAGCGGAATACTTACCGGTTTGAGAGAAATCTTGGATTTAGTGAGGAAGAGTGGCTGGTCGGTCAGAGCTTTCCAAAAGTGGAAAGTTTGACAAGGACAGCCCTATTTATAGGCTTCCAAAAGAGGAAAGGGCCAGCTGATCGAACAGCATCCCTGATCGAGCAGCTGTCCGATCGAACAGCCTGTTCGATCGGCTAGCCTGTTCGATCAGGTTGCCCTGTTCGATCGGCTTGCCTGGTTTTGAGTGTTTTGCGACGATTTTTGATATTTCGACTTCGAACGATGATTTGAGAATGATAGAATTTCCTAATCAAATTACTTTTAGTCCCAACTACTATATCTAACATACAAGCATCCTTACAACCATTTCGGGTTCGGTTTCCATTGAGTTTGATTCACCTTTGAGTCTTGATTGATTTGATTGATTCACCACACACTTTAACATAAGAGTAAGCATGCACAAGTAACACATAAGGCACACACACACGTATAAAAGCATTAAAATTCCCCACACTTGGGTTCGATGATTGATTTGATTAGCTTTATTGCGTTGTTACTTCCTATCACTCACAGTCGGTCGTTGATTCACAGTTCGATTATCGGTCGATTTAGTTTAATTATACAACACTTACTCCAAATAATACGGAAATTAAAATGAAACTAAAATGAAATTAACCTTTATAAATCTTTAATCCCAATAACAGTCAACACTTGACTTTGACTTTGGAAAACACGGGGTGTTACACGTGGCGTTCTTGCATTCGCCTGCGCTGGGTACCTCGTACCGGTATTGTCAGTGCTGCTCCCTGAATTGTCGCTGGCCTATGTGGCATTCTGCTAGTGGTGACACGTTTTGTCCTTTATGTCGGATAGAGCATCTTTGGTGCCAACTGTGAATCATCCAGAAGTTTCTAGAAGCTTCTGGAGTGTTTCGTTGACGTGGATGCCTTGTGTGCATAAAAGTGGTGTGGTCCCTGCCATGTAGGCAGAGAATTGGGACCATACCTCTTCAAAGACTAAAATATTAGATTATTTTTGTATTTTGCTTTGAAAATGCTTTACCTAAAATCATGTTGCTTGCAGTCGCGTGATTAACAGGATATTGTTTTTCAATCATTTTACATCCTTGAATTAATTAAGAGATAATCCATTTCTCTTTCATTTTATTATTATTTAATGTGGTGGCAATGATGTTTATATGACCACCAAGTCCGTGTGTGGATTAAATGCATCAAACATCAAGCGTGCAACTAATAAAAGAAATATATAGATTTTTACTTTGTCGAAAACTATGTTTCTATTGCAATAAACTAATTGGCGATACATCATCCCGATCTAATACCATTACACACCAAAGTAGAATCATTCACAATTTTCGATATAAAAATGCGATGTAGAAACCAGCGCCTTCGATCATCCGAATCAGAACACGAACGGTGTTGGAGAAAACGCAGGAATCGCCATTGTCTGAGTGTATTTCCTGTATTTTCACCATATAGTAATAGTTAATATCACATGTGAAATATCTTAAACAACAGGTTTTAACATACGTTAGTTTTTTGGACAGAACTGACATGTTTCAGCAATGTCAGGGACGAAAATGATATAAATCTGAAATTTGGCCAGGACTGACTTAATTGAAGAAAGCACAAGACGAAAATGGCAGTTAACTCTTTATCTTACAACATGAATTCAAATTCAAATAAATGGATATACAAAATTCTATTTTACAACATGAACACATTAATTGACCGTCTCAAATTTATGTTTGTGTTTTTTTGTTTTTACCAAATATGAATATAAAAAGTTGGTCGTGTGATCAAAAGCAACAAGTGGATGCAAACTTATCATATTGAGTCTTTAATAAAAACATGCGATGCTCACTTGATGTATTTTATTATATAAATACATAGTACTTGTATTTCTTATAATTATCATTATTTTATCAAACAGAAATATATGAACAAATTATAACACATTATAACAAATTAAAGAAATCGTGGTTCGAAGTTATGAAGTAGAAGTTTTACCTGTAATCACCGCTACTAAACGAATGAGATCGAGTTTTTCCAGCTGATCGGGTTTTGTTCAACAGTTTCTTCTCCGATCTGAGCGATTCATGACTCTGTCTACGCGCGTTTAGCACGCCACCATCCTCTGCGATTGCTGAGAGCTCGGGCTTCCAGTGTTTGGTGAATTTACCATGCCTTACACGTCGACGGGTAGTTGAGACATCAGTGCAGATGATCTCCGTTGTGGGCGTTACGACGGTACCGCCAAAACAGAAACCAAGCTCTGGGAAGAAAAACTTCATGAATATATGATTCAGTCTCAAATGTATTTGATGAGAGTGTGGTTATATGTATAGGGGGAAAGGTGAAGTGTTACTCGGGGTTTACGTGAACCTTCACTTTATTGGTGTATTTAAATTTAAAAGTGAAAAACCACTGCCTCACTTGATGTATTTATAAAGCAAAAAATTAAAATAAAAAATAAATATAAAAATTAAAATAAGTGGTTAGTGGAAGGGTGTGATACTGACGTGGATTTTTTTAGGATTTCAAATATCAAACAAGATTATCTTTATCTTCAAAAATGCTAAATATTATATCATTCAAACAAGATTATCTTTATAGAGGGACTTCAGACCCTCTACTCCAATTTTGTTAATTAACTAATACAACTAACAAATTAAGGGCCATCTTTTTGTTCCTTAAGAGCTGTTTATCAACTTCTGAATAATTAAGTGCTGAATTAGGATATTTAACCAATTTAGATTAAAGGTCTTAATATAATGTTTAATCATTCAGAGACAAACGTATTCACCATTCAGACATCTGCTCGCAAAACAAACAGTCTGAACCATTAATGAAATAAAAAAGAATAAAAGAAAATTACATGTCGTGGTGGCTGACAACACTAGAAATTCCAGAGGCGGAAGCGGCATCTGGAGAAGAGTTATTTTTATGTTTTACGATCTAGTCACCCTGGAAAAGGAACTCGGGTTAAAAGAAAATTACAATGATCACAAATAATATTGATCCTCAACATTAAGGTATTGAAGGTAACCCATTTTTATGTCTTTAGCTATTGAGATAAATGTTTTTACAAATCTCGAGCAACTTTGCAATCCAATATAATAGGATATGCTTTTTGTTTCTTGATTGTAGTCATAAGCTGGCAAAGGGATAACTGAGGTCCATACCCCAAATGCAAGATAGTGAGATACCATTGTCGTAAGTCACTTTATAGCAATTTGCCATGATAAAATATTAACCCCTTTTAGCAAGGGTACAATGATGGATGTGAGAGTGTGCTTTGCAATTATTTTCTGTGTGCAAATATACCATATCCCTCTATGGTTTTTACTTAACTACCTCTCTTTCTCTACTAAATTAGTCATATCATCACTTCACTTTTTCCTCCTCTATGGGTACGTTTAGCACCACTCTTTCATTTATAAGACAATATCACTCAACAGTCTTATTTGTGTAGAGCACCAAGGGTATGCAATTCACACATTTTTAGGTTTGGTCTTTTGTAACAAGCTTTCGGATAAATCTTAATAAGGAAATAAAAGAACTGAGGAAAATATACCCGTAGTGAAAGTTAAAGGGAACTCTTGTAGAAGACTTGGTTTAACTTGGGATCGAAAGGAAGAAAGTTAAATGGAACTCTTGTAGAAGACTTGGTATAACTTGGGAATGAAAGGAAGAGAAGACCGAAAAGTATCCTTAGTTATTTAATATGCAATAAATTTGGAGATGAAATGTTTATTAGGTGGAGATAACGCGTCTATGATTGTAATGGTTATGACTTATGGTGTAGGTTTAATCCGCAATAACCAAACGTTCTACAAGTGTATGAAAAAAATACAAAAGTAGGTTACATGTTGATGAAGCATGAATATCTGAATCGTGTACGCATGCTGATTAAAATTAGAAAAAATCGGATGTATATAACGGTATTGTGTTACATGCATGAGGCTTGGAATTCAATCATATACATGATATAACTAAAACTAAATATAAGGTACATATTTAGTTAAATATATGCAATTAAGGTACCTAAATAGACTTGTTGTGAAGTATGTTTATCAAAGCATGTTTTTTGATAAATGTTTGTTTCATGAACTCGCCGACATTAAGTTGTCGTATCATTTTTTAAGTATTTATATCAATAAATCGTTAGAAGTACTTTTAGAAGGACGGGGGAGTGATAGCATGGTTGATGGAAAGTTAAATGAAATTGATTGTTAGTTGGAACTAATTATGAGTGTCGCTACTAATTATTAACGGTAACTGATATCAAGTTTAATTCTGCCTGTCACTAGCAAGTGCGATCCATGGTAATTGATTAATAATAACTGATCAATAGTAACTAAAAGCTACTTGGTCGTCGGTAGGTAAGTAGGTCATCAGTAGGGGTGCAAACGAGCCGAGCCGAGCCCGAGCTCGAGCTCGTTTAACATATGAAAGCTCGAGCTCGGCTCGGCTCGATTCGAGCTTTATTTCTAAAGCTCGAGCTCGGCTCGAAGGTAATTTTTCAAGCTCGAGCTCGGCTCGGGCTCGACTCATTTAGTATTTATTAATTAATTTATATTAACTATAATTATTATTATACATATAATTTAGTTATTTTTTTACATTTATATAAATGGTAATTATTATTATATAAATATATGTTTAATATATTAATAAAAAAATATATAAACAGAAAGCTCGATTAGGCTCGCGAGCCGGCTCGAGCTTGATAAGCGAAGCTCGGGCTCGGGCTCGTTTACTAAACGAGCTTGTTTTTAGGCTCGGGCTCGAGTTCGAGCTCGTTTAAGCTCGGCTCGTTCGAGCTTTTTTTCGAGTCGAGCTCGAGTAGCTCGCGAGTAGCTCGGCTCGTTTCCACCCCTAGTCATCAGTAGCAGTAGCAACTAGGTAGATTAGAAGTAATTGAGTTTCTGCTAATGTAACTAAATAGCTGCCGACAATTATAACCACCAACTAAAGGTTTTGATGGTTCCCCAATTAGTTATTGAGAATATGTGGTTGGATTTTGGTATGTTGTTATTATAACAGGACTGCATTTTCATGATTGTTTTCTCTTTGAATTATATTGAAATTTCGAGATTACCACCGAAGTATTTCAATTTGAAAGTCAGTGGCGGAGCTTGACCAAAAGTTTCGAGGGGGCGTAAAGTGATGGGACCCAATTTTTTTTTTCTATCGTTATATTTCAGGTCGGGCCGGCTATTGATTTGGGTCAGGTCAAATAATAATAGTTCCAAATAAAACTAAAAAATTTCATTCATTCAAAGGACCCGTTCTTATACATAAAAACTTGCGATTAAGTTTATTGTGTGATGTGTAATCTAGGGTTAAACAAATAAGAGTTAAAATATATTAACAAAACTACCCATCACTTATATACAAAGTGGTAACAAACTTTACTTTAATTTATATATTGTATAAATATTTAGGATATACAAAGTGGTAACAAACTTTACTTTAATTTATATATTGTATAAATATTTAGGAAAAATAATTGGGGGAAGGCGATCCTATATAATTTCTAAAATTTTCGGACGAAAATCGGAACCTATACAATTCTAACCGAAACATTGGGGTGGGCGGGTACACCCCCGGGCACCAACTAACCTTCGCCAGTACTGAAAGTGACCCATTACGATTCGTAAGAGATATCCATGCCCTATTAATTTTGAAACCTACACATTAGGTTCCTAAACACAAAGTTTAGAAAAGTTAGCCTTCACCATAAGATAAACCCCTTTACTTCCAACTTGAAAACAAATATGCAAGGCGAATCTTGCAACCTCCACTAGATTTATACCTACTTCAAAAGATGTGGTTTTACAAAAGTTCACCTTTAAACATGAAACCAAATAGAAACATATAAGAATGTGAATATGTACTTGGCTTTACTAATGACCATTCAACCAGCATTAAAACTTTGTCAACGAATTCGAGATTCGAATATCACTATATCTAACTTTAACCTCATAATATATGTTATTTTCATTAGTTTTTAAGACTGTTATATGCAAGTCTGTCGAGACAAAAATGAAGCGAAATGAATCACTAGATTATGATTTGTTGATGTCACTGATAATTTTCTAAACACTTTAAACACCACTAAACATATTAAAAATACATGTACATGTTTAATATTAAAGGGGTTGAGAATCTTTTCCTAGGTCATATTAGATTTTCCATAGCTACCATTAACTCTATACACAAAATATGAAAAGCAACATGGTATAATTAAATGAATTTTAGAGTAAAATGCACAAAACGTTCTCTATGTTTGCAGGTTTCAGCCTTTAACTTTAAAATTTGCTGAAAAACAACTTTTACGTTTATTTTTGTTACGGGTTCAATCCTTTACGACTAACCAAGTTTCTTTTATCAGTTAAATCCTATCACATGCCTGATATGTGAGAGTATATTTGTCTTTTTTATTTTACTTCTCTTGTTAAAACCCAACTATGTCATATTCATATCCTATAATTGAAAACCCTAGAATTCATCATCTCGTTCATCGTCTCCACATTCATCATCAAATTACTCATTCACTACAACTATATCAGAATTGTTCAAATAGCCTGCACTTCCAACTAAGTCATCGTCTTCAGATTTACAAGCCAAAAATATCTCCAGAGACATCACATATGCCTCTTAGAGGTGAGTTCCCAGGTTCAAACCTGGGCAAGGACGATTCATTTAGAATTACTGGAGTAGTAGTACTAGTGTAGAGTAAGTATTGCCATTTAAAATGTAAGTATTGTCATTTAAAAAAATGAATTTTATATATTTCAATTTCAAATAGAGTAAATTGTCATTTTAGTCTCTGAGATTTGTCCAAATTTGTCATTTTACTCTTTCAAATAATATAAATCTTGATATTGAAAATTAATAAATCCATCATGGATGGCCACCTGTTTAGATATATTAAAGACAACCTGTTTAGATATATTAAAGGCAACTTATGATGAAAGGCAGTGTCTTGGTCAATGGCCCCGTTGGGCGTGAGTAAGAGTGTAATCAAGATTAAGGCTATACGGTATGGGGATCGACTTTGGACCGTCGCCGACCATCCAGCCATGCCGGCCCCCAACGTCGCGTCGTCTCCGTCGGTATTCCGACGTCCAGGACGGAGCAAAACAGTGGGCCCCATTTCTTTTGTTTGTTTGTTTGTGAGATTTGTACATTATGCTTAATACTTGTACATAGTTTTGTGGGGTAGGATCATCTAGCACCATCCTCCCATGCCCTCTAGTTTTGGAGGATGGACCATCTTTGGGAGGACTATGACGTGACGCCTACGTGGCGGATCATCCTCCAAGGATGGACCATCACCATACCCAGTAGCCTAATATAAACTCCTTGACCATGACACATAATTGGTTGGCGGTTGATGACATAAATTCACATTCTTTAAATCAATAAACAAGTTTGGGTTGTGTGATTGATTAGTTTGTTTTAAAACATTGAGTTTCTGCATAATCTTATTCTTATCCTTTTTTATAGATTTAGTTCTTTCTTTAAGAAAACATAAGTTACTATGATAAGCGATAACAATTGGCTTATATGATCCAAAACACGACATATATAAACTAACAAGGTCATATCTAAAGCGTTTAAAAAAAATAATTCTCATTCTTGTGAACATGTTTAAACCATTTAATTAAGCAAGTCATATTTAGATCATTACTTAACCCATTTAATTATAAAGGTCGACCCACCAAATCATTTGTGACATGTTTTACCAATTTATTACCACCACCAACTTGTTTTAAATAAAATGTTTACTAACATGTCAACGCGTTTGACTCGTTTAGATAATTGAATTAAATAGGTTGTATTAGTGTTATACAACTTTAAATATGTCTTGATTGGAGTTGATGCCTTTAACACAAATAAATATATGTATTGGTATACAAATAGCGATTATGAGATCAGTACCGTACTGGTTTCAAAATTTCAAAAAGTACCACCGAATACCATATAAGGGTGTAAGGGGTGCATGCCTAATGAGATGAGGCAAACTTTCCACCCACCCAATCATATTGTGCTATGTCATTTCCCCTCACATTCTCCACTCTTGCCCTAAAAACACAAAGGGGTGGTTTCCCCCAAACTATTTTTTTTTTTTTTAAAAAAGGGATTATTGGTTTAGAAGATACTGTGCCCCACCATTTACCCTCTCCCTCAAGTTCCCCGCAAGCGGCAATAACTCACCGCAAAAGCTTGCCCCTCACGGCAAATGAATATTGATGGCGGTGGACTCCCCATGCGGCAAAAGGTTTTGCCACTTCCTTTGCCGAAACTAGGGGTGTAAACGAGTCGGGCCGAGCCCGAGCTCGACTGGGCTCGAGCTCGGCTCGTCATGTTTTTTTGAAGCTCGAGCTCGGCTCGGTTCAAACCTGCTTATTTGAGCTCGAACTCAGCTCGCGAGTAAAACCCAAAGCTCGAGCTCGGCTTGAGCTCGGCTCGAGCTATTTTAAGAACAACCTCAGAAGAGCTAAAAACTCGGCTCGAGCTCGCTTCAGTATCGCTTAAACGAGCCAAAGCTCGGCTTGCCAATGTTATTGTTATTATTATTATTATTATTATTATTATTATTATTATTATATTATATTATATTATATTATATTATATTATATTATATTGTATATAAAATAAATAAAAATTTTGTTTGGGCTCGGTTAGGCTCACGAGCCTAAACGAGCTTTGTATTTCAGGCTCGAGCTCGGGCTCGATAACTAAACGAGCTCTATTTCAAGCTCGGGCTCATTAAAGCTCGGCTCATTCGAGCTTTTAACCGAGCCGATAACGAGTAGCTCTCGAGCCTCTGGACTTGTTTACACCGCTAGCCGAAACCACCCCGGACACCCTAAGATTGTGGTGGTACAGTACTAGTTCGGTATCGTTAATGAAAAAACTAGTACTAAAATTGAAACCCCTACAAATAAACATTGTAGTGATATTATTCGATAGGTATAAATTCAGTACGGTACCAATACTCTATAAGTCCATAACAATATGCCAAACCCTATATACAAACTTTTAGATTGATTCTTGATATTGATTCTATATCCAGTATCTATCATATCACGAGTTCAAGATATCCCACCACCCTCAAACAAATGCAAAAATATTTAAAAGTTCAATAAAAAATTAATAACGTGATAAACGAACTTTTTTTCTTTTGTTGTGACTAAAATCATCGGAACAGCTAATCATTGATTAAGACGTTTAACCATGAAACGGAATGACCAATAATATTGCAAGGAATTTATAAAAAATGGATGAGTGGGCTAGTTATTTACAATTTAATTAAAACAGATAACGGGACTGCCCTAAATTTATTAATTATATATACGTGATATTTCAGTCACCTGGTCACGATGCTATCAACATGCCCCGAAAAACGATCCATAAATTAAGCATGTATCAAATTATACAATTCTTTTTAAAATTGTTAAAGGTTTATTGAAATGAATAAGATATATAAAAATACGACTAAAATACTCGTTTCAAAATCGATGAGTATAAAAATACACTACATTACTCGGGTATCTTTCTATTTTGTATACAGATCGCGTTCTCGACGACAACTCATAAAAGTAAGCCCTTTATCAATTAAGACACTTTTCCAAGGGAGAAATATGGAAGGTGTTGTTAATCTCTTCCATGTAACAAAAGACTGATAACGATAACAAAAGGCCTTATAGCTTAATGATGCTAATGTTTTTGCTAAGTGAAGTCACTCCTTACAAAGGGCGAGAGAGTTCAAGTCCTATTGTCGCTAAAATAAAACATTTAGAAATAGGCTAATTTACCGTTCAAAAAACAAAACAAAACACTCAAAAAATTATCCACTACTATAAAGCTGGGTATTAAGTATTTACCACCAAATTTTATGTTCGTAAACACAGTAAGTTAATTAGCAGCCGAACTGTGACTCGTTACAAAATGATCGTACAAGTACCGATTGTTGGAAGTTTTGTGAAAATAGCATTTTTCACAAATATAGGAAAAACATTTTTCCTAATTTTGGACTAGAAATAAATATAAGGACGAAGGAGATTTCATATATTTATTTGTGGATTTGTGTTCTATGTTGGAAGAGCTTCGCAACGAACTAAACCACGTCCAAAACGGAGCTAAGATGAATGAGATATCAATATTCAAAATTTGATGTTTGAAACATTGAATGTTGAAAAATTGGGATAGTGACACCTTGTCCCACATAGGATGAGATATGAAACTAAAAGACGTATTTAAGTGTGAACTCTCCATCCTTATTGTTTCATGCAAGCACATACTAAGTGTACTCGCGAATGGTGCCCTAACTCGCGTGGGCGATAGGCGCAATGTGACGCTTTGATGGCGCACTTCACACGCTCGCAACGCCTTGAGCCGCTTGAGATCCGCCTTTGTATTTTTGACTGCGTGCGCGTGGTGAAGCACATGGGCTGCAAGGACCAGGTGGCAGGTAGACCTTGGAGGGTGACGTGGCAGGTTGGCGCGCATGGGGCACTAAAGTAGCGCGCGCGAGCGCATCAGTGTGAGCCAATACGGCGCGACTGTGTGGCTTGCTCGTATAGGTTCACTGATGGCTGACGCACGTGCACAAAGGTGGTGCGGACCGGCTAGCGCACGCGCGCATGAGATGTGCAAGCCTGCTCGCGCACAAAAGTGAGCCAAAATGGCGCACGCGCGCATGAGCGTGCAGGCCTGCGCTCGCATAAACTTGAGCCAAAAGGGCACGCGCGCACCAGTGTGTCTTGCGCGCGCGCGTGCAGAAGCTTACACACATTAATGACAGAGCAGTTTCATTTCAGCATTCGAAACTGACGAGTCAACGGTTTTGACTAAGAATTAAAGGACGAATTAAAGTGCATTGATAACGTTTAATGCAATTTAATTCTCCCATTTAATTTATTTTTCAGTTTCGACCAGGACTTTCAGTATAAATATGGAGGACGGTACCCCTGCTGCAGAATGGACACCAGCAACTACACAACTAATGCAAACAACTTTCTTCCCACTTCTGATCTTCTTATTTTTCTCAAGGTAGACTTCGGGTTCTTGTGCCAGCTCCGGCAGTACACACTGCTTCGACTATTGTACCCTGGGAAACAACACGAGTTCTCCTAAGAGACTTGGAATTTGTTTTAAGGGCCCTGTGTTAAACACAACCCTCAGCCACCTTATTTTCTGTTTCATTTTTTTTTCAGCTCTTGTATTCTGTTTTCCAGTTGTAATTCTACTAGTTATTTCCAGCTTGCTTTGTATTTGTATTGTAATTGAATAATAAAATTGTTTTATTTTATTTAATTACACGAATGATTCCTATAGTGACCACATCCATGTCGATTTGAAACTACGATAACAATCTCAGTTTTCTAGCAATGAGCTTTTAGGGCATGGCATGTTTGATCATCCCTCTCCATTCTAGACCTAACAATGCTTGTGTGTGCCAAAAATCCATGTTATATGTGACGGACTGACTGACGGCATCTAAGGGTATTACCTTAAACTACATGACATCTAAAGTCCAAAATTCAATAATTAATGTGTGTTTTGTGTGCTTCCTATGGTATGGCTGCCCCATTGACGAGGGAAATGCAAAAGCATATAAACCACTTGGGTTCCCATGTATATGGACAATATATCCCTACATTTAAACACCGCATATTTTTTATTTTAAAAACTACGTCATTCATAAATGAATTTTCAAATTATTTTGTTTGGAATGTGATGCACAGAGCACACCAGTTATGTAACCACAAACTCTATTATACTTGTTAAGCACCAGCCACAAATGTATTGTACGGTTAGTGTGGTTCTATGCTTAACTTAAATTTTATATGATATACAAACAAAAATATTGTGATAAACAATGAGGTTAGGAGAACCTTGAGTGATGAGGACCATTAGAATTCCAACTCTACAAATATCTGTTATTTTGTCATTTTCAAGTATTCAAGTCCGAATAGACTATGAAAAATAAATTGTTAAAGCCTATTTGATGTTCATACTCATATGTCATATATATTTCATTTAAACCATTCGGTGTGGACGTGGAAATCCGGTGTGGATGCCAGTCCACCCCAAGCTAACCACCCTATTGTAAGACCCTTGCTCCTATTTGATGTTCATACTCATATGTCATATACGTCATTTAGAACTTATACGTTTACCACTATCAAAGCCTTACTTTATCACAAAACTTATTTCCAAACGACTCATAAGGGTCGTTTGCCCGATTTATTGTTCATGGGCATTTTGGTCAACCTTAGTCACTTCTTTTACGACGAAGGACTTTCAACAACATATTTGACCAAAATCGCACCTTTCAATTATAGTGTTACTTATACGTACCTAGCTCGGGTCATAGCATTGACCCGTTTAAATACATTTCATTATTAATTACTAATTAATAGCAACGCGAACCATCTTTTACTTCCTTGTGATCACACAAAACTCAACAAGCGATCATCCTAATTTGCTTTATTTTTTTTTGTTAAACATTCGGATGAAAATGGCAAAAATTCTCAAATCTCAGGGACGATTTTGATAAAAAAAAAAGTTAGGCGTTTGGATGAAAATGATAAAAAATCTCAAAAGTGAAGGACAGTATGACACAAAAAATTTGTTTTGAATAAAACTGACAAACATGTCCAAACCTCAGGGACGACTTTATCAATTTACTCAAAAAATTAATAGTTTTGTCACATAATTTTTATAAATTTTCATCTAAACCATGAACTTAGTTTATTTTTTCTGTTAAGACGAATAATGTTTTAAATTTTATATATTAAGACAAAAATTAATTTTCACTGAAATCCTATTCCTATGTTGAAGGGATATGTTGGGCTCTTAAAAGTTTACCAAAAAAAACCTGAAAGTGGACTGCGATTGCTAGGCCCAGGATTTGGCCCAACAACTGCAAGACAAATATGTGTCTTAAGATTATAAAAACAATTTGTGTCTAAGAATTAATTTACGGTTACAATCGCTAGAATAAAAAAATAAACCTAGTTACTCGAAACATCATAAACAAGAATAAAACAATATGACGATCAACAATTGAGTTAATAATACAAAAAAGATAATATAAAATTTGTCGGTCTAAATATAAAATTTGAAAGCAAGAAATGACACTAAAATTTATCGGTCTAAAATTCTAAATCTGAAACTGTCTTCCTATACAGACACGTGAACTAAACAAATCAGGGGATTCACTTGTCTTTATATAAAAATCTTTTAATTTTGAATTGTTTCTATTTTTATTAAAAAGAGAAACAATTCAAAATTAAAAGATTTAGGAAAATCTGTGCTTTTCTAAACTAGGGGTCTAGTAATGCAATTTAAGTCTTACAGTTAGACAATCTGATGTGTCTCAGTGTCCCGCTGCCGAAACGCAGGCGCCACCCACGGCGCCATCCGGAAGTTCGTGACCATGTTAACAGGATCTAGTCGATGGAACCCCCTATGATACTAAAATAAGTAGTTAATACGTTAAATATACATTTTTATAATTTGCTACTTTAATAAGCAGTTAATATGTTAAATATGAATACACTGACTACTATAAAAAAACTATACTCCATTTTTAGTTTTCAGTTAAATGTCATTTTAGTCCCTGTGGTTTAGGTCATTTTACCAGTTTAGTCCAAAGGTTTCATTTTTCGCCTGTGGGTCCAAAAAGGTTTCATTGTTGTCATTTTAGTCCACTGTGTTAACTTCATCCATTTTTTCTGTTAATGAGATGGACAATTCGGTCATTATTGACTTATTGACTTATTTTAGGGGGTGTTTACCACCACCACCACCTCCCACCACCCACCCCATCATAACCTTCTATCATTGCCACCACATGCCAGCACCGCCACCACCCACCACCATCACCGCCTACCATTTCCACCACCACCGGCCACTTTTCCGCCATCCACGTCATCAACAAACACCACCGCTATCATCGTAAATCAGCAACCACCGCCATCATTTTCACTGTAAATTGGCACACCACCATCCCCATGTCATCGCACCTGCAAACAACCACTACTCTACCTTTTTAAACCACTACATCTCTTCTCAAATCGCACCTGCAAACCACATTTCATCCCCTCTCTCTTTGCTCTCTCTCTCTCTCTCCCCCTCTCTCTCTGTTGGATTTGAACTCGGTTTTTGTTTCTGTTGTACGATGGGGAGTGATGGTGGTGGTGAACGGTGGGGATTGTGGTGTTGAACGATGGGGTTTGACCAAAATGCCCATAAGTTGAATAATTTGGTTTGACCAAAATACCCCTAAGTTAACTTACTTTTTTTAATGGAGTTAGTGAATTGGATGATAACGACAGAAAAAAACTATTTAAATTAAAATGGCCGAAAAAAAGCTATTTAAACTAAAATAACAGTAAAAAAGTATTTGGGTCAAACATCATAGACTAAAACCACAATTTACTTGTAGAACAGATAAAATCATATTATTTACATGAAAAATATCAAAAGGAAAAACCCTTCTTTTACGAGTACCTTCAAATAGACAGTACTTCTTCGTATTGAGTACCGTCAAATAGACGGTACAGTACCATCATTTTTTTCTTCAAATTTTCAAACAATATCTTCTTCTTCTTCAAAATTTCAAACTATCTTCTCATTTTTTCAAGTTTTCTGATCATGTCTTGTTCCGATTACTATACCATGTGCCAAAACATTGAATGTAAGTATTTTATTATTAACTTTTTTTTTTTTCATTTTTCGTTAACATTCATTTGTTTTTGTGTGTTTAGCCCTAAAAGAAGACCGTACTCCTATTGACTCTCAACAACACGTATCCAAAGAAAATGAAGATGATTTCCTAAGTAAGTTTGTGAAAATTTGTTATTTACATGTGAAATGATGTTTTTTCTAGATTCATTTATGCCAAGCAAATCATTAGGTTGAAAGTTGCTAGAAAATCATATAATTTTGGGTTTTAAGTTTTTGCTTCTATTTGTGTTTATTATTTTTTAGATCTGAAATTATACTCTTTTGTATTGTTTTTACTAATACTTTATAGTCAAATTAGTTTTAACTATTAACTATATATTACTTTTAGTTTTGTGCCGCTGGGTCACCTATACGAGTCGTATAGCTGTACAACCCGCTCACATTTTTGAACAAAGTTGCGAGTGTTAAAACAATCAAATTGTATACCTATACGACTCCTATAGGGACACATGGCTCGTATCACGTATCATTTTTACGAGACGTGTAGCTCCTGATTTGTGACTCGTATAGGGTTATTTGAGTCTAGTTCTTCCCATTCACAAAAAACACATTATAAAAAGTTATATCTTTATGAAAAAGAATATCATAATTTGTTTAGTCTTTATTACAAAGTGTTACAATTGTTTACTTTTATTAAAAATGAAATTACTATTTGACAAAGAAAATTTTGTATATTGTTTAGTTTTATTACAAAATGTTATACTTTTTTTTATTAAAAAATATGATTTTCTTAAAAGATTCTTTAACCTATTTGACTAGTATAAGCCTATACGAGTTGTCATTAGACGACATAAGACATACCTGACACCACTGATAATCTATACAACTTGTATAGGGCTATAAGCTGCTGACATAGTTGTTAATGGCCAATAGCGACAAAGTGGAGAGTTCAAATGAGAATAATTTTTTTGTAAGAAGAAAAAAGAACAAATTTCAACCAATAAGAATGTTTTATTTTACTTCATTTAATATAAGTATTTAATGTTACTATAAGGGTACATTGGTAAATCTACATAGGTCTTTAATTTGTAGTCTTCCTCTTTAATAGCTAATACATTAAATTTTTTGTAACTTATCTTCAAAATATATATTTTTTTTAAAAAATAAAATAAAATAATTTAAAGTGTAGGATAAATTAGAAGTTGTGTAGGATAAATTACGAGTTGTGTAAGATAAATTTCAACGTGTAGGATGCATTTCGAAATATGTAGGACAACTTTTTGATGTGTGTAGGCAAAAAAAGGTTAGTGTGGAGGATAATAGTCTTTATGACTAATTAATTAGTCAAAAATGATAATAAATGAGATAAGTGAAAAACTATTTCATGTTTTACAAAATTACCCTTTGTTCTTTTTCTTCTCAATTAATTTTTCTTCTCAAATGAACCTTCCCCTAGCGACAAATAACGATAAGGTACCTATATGCTACGTAACGAATAGCGATAAATAGCGGATGACTATTTTATAAATAGTGATACACTAGAAAAGAACTTTTAATTTTTTTTATATGTATATTATATCAAAATACCCTTGTATATATACTATTTTATATGTATATATATAACAAAAACCTAAAATCCAACTATTTTATAGCTATATATAATTGCTATTTATACTAAATAAATAAATAAACTGTTGGCATTATCGCTATCTATCGCAAAAACCTAATAGCAAGCCTAGACCTATGCGCTACGTAGCACGCTATAACGACCAACACGCTCGCTATTGACAACTATGGCTGCTGATACTCCGCCAGTGGTGTACGAACATGTTTGCATCCCTTTTTAATATTTTGTTTTTTAATAATTGTTTTTGTTCGTCATTCTATTTAAGATTTGTAAACTAATTTATTTTAAATCTTTTAACAGCATATCATCGTAAAGAAAACAGACAAAAAAATACTTCTCTTGTTAATAGGAAAAGGAAAAGGAAAAAACTTTGTGCACACAATTATAAAAAGTTCAAAACATTAAGACTTAGGAATACTCCCAAACCCTTCTACAATGCTATAAAATCTTTAAACAGTGCACAGAAAAAAAAAAGTTATAGATATCGGATTCGGGGCTCTGTTAGGAAATAACTGCAGCGGTATTCTATCGAAGTTAGGATACTTTGTGGTAGACTGTTTTGATCCTAAGTCTATGGAATTGCGGTTGCCCAATGGATGTATCCAAATAACTGTTGAGTTGATACATCACATATATCGTATATCGCATGGAGGAACACCTGTTAGTAGTTTGGTGGTTAACGAATTAGCAAAAGAATGCTATCGTATATGGCAATCTCAGTTTGTTAAAGTCATAAGGCCAAGTGACATCGCAAGAAAAATTGAAGAAAGTGATGATGCTGACATGGTTTTCGTTCAAAACTTTATAACGTTATTTCTGAACTCGATGGTTGAATGTGCATCGAGTGGAAGTTTACTGACCGATCTTCTAGAACGCGTTGATGAGTGTGTTGAGATAAAGTTAATAGATGGGTGTGGCTACATCTTTGAGTCTTTGAAAGGGTGTAAACGATTATGGAACAGAAATGATAGAGGATGTTGTTTCAATGGACCAATTGTTTTCCTAATTGTAAGTTCTTTCAACTATTTTTACTTACTATACGTTCACAGCATATATTTTATATATATGTCACTACAAGAAAAAACACTTTTAGGGACAAAATTTTTAGAGAGGACAAAAGTCGTCCCTATAAAACAAGCTATGGGGAGGACTTTTGGTTCATATATAGTTTTGCAACATTTCAATTAAGTTTTTTCTATAGGGACCAAAAGTCGTCCCTATAGCTCGAAGTTAAATTGTTTTTTTTTTTTTTTAAATTCTAATATTATAAATAAGAAACAAATAAATGTTTTAACATGTAGAGACCACAAGTCGTCTCTATAACTTTGAATATTTTTAAAAAAATTTCATTTAATAATGACGAAAATAAAAAAAAAGTTAAAAAAAAGAAAAAACACTTGTAGGGACAAAATCTATAGGGAGGACAGTAGTCGTCCCTATACAACAAGCAATTGGGAGGACTTTTCGTTCATATAGAGTTTTCCTTCATTTCATTTAAGTTTTTTCTATAGGGACCAAAAGTCGTCCCTATAGCTCAAAGATAAATTGTTTTTGTTTATTTTTTTAATTCTAATATCATAAAAAACCTAAAAAAATGTTTCAACTTGTAGAGACTATAAGTCGTTTCTATAGCTTTGATTATTACTATTTTTTAAATTTAATTTAGTAATGGCGGAAATAAAAAAAGACTCAAGCTATAGGGACGATATATGGTTTCGAATAATTTTGACTAGTCAATTTTTTTTAGCGCCAAAACTTCCCACATTTTTTTTAAAATTTTCCCACCACTTCACAACCTAGAGGGACCATAAATTGTCCCTATAGAGAAAGTTTATGTAAGTTATTTTATTTTATTTTACTTTATCTTTTTTGAAAACTATTCTTATTAATAAATTTAATTTTGTAATTATAATAAATATATCATTTGGTTTTTCATTTATAATAATTAGGTTATATACTAAATATTAATTTTAATTTGTTTGTTCTATTCTTCATTGATAAATAATAATAATAATAATAATAATAATAATAATAATAATAAAATATTTTCAATTGTATATGTATATTTGTGGGTGTATGTGTGTATGTGTATTTTTTAAAAACGCTTATTTCGTTGATTAAGTTTCGGATCTCCTCAAATGATGATAGAATCAACATCCGCTCAATTGCTTGGTTTGACCGTCAATGACTGTCTTTAAGTTGTTGGCCCATTTGACCATCATTTTGTTTATCGTAAAAGACAAACCTACCACCAAAGACCATCACAATCTCAGTCCTTTTTACCACAAGTGGGAAACCAAAACTAGTGGATGACCAAATGCTCATACCGGTTTCGAATCCATAACCTTCTCAACCACGTCATGAGGGCTTTAACCGAATGCCACACATTTAGTCACCGGAGACCCCATATATGACAACTAAATGGAGCAACAGCTATCACACTATCTTGAATCGTCGAAAATGACCTAGGAAGTTAATGATCTACTCGAATAAGGAACCTGTAATTGGAAAGCTACAAACCACCATGAGTCAGGTGTGCTTGCCTGATTCCTCTGTTAGCAACCATAAATTGTGGCCACCGTTGTCGTCTGCCAATTCTCCTAAAGGTATGTATCGTATGAAACTTCTACCTTATGCGATTAATAAAGCAAACGAGGCAGGAAATTATTCCATTAGAATTAATAAGGATTCAATGTTACACCATCTCCAGGGTCATGAGCAGGCATGTGCATTGTACGTGTGTGTATGTGGATGTGTAAGTGTCAATAGACGTGTATGTGGATGTGTAAGTGTCAATAGACGTGTATGTGTATGTGTTAGTGTATATGTGTGCGGATGTGTATGTGTATGTAATTATGTAGAGTGTGTATGTGTTAGTGTGCGTATGTGTGTGCATGTTAGTATATGTGTATGTACGTGTTATTGTGTTAGTATGCGTATATGTGTGCATGTGTTAGTATATGTGGATGTGGATATGTATGCATGTATACCCGTACGTATCTATATGTGTTTGTTTAGTATGTGTCTACGTGTTAGTATATGTGTATGTCTGTGTTATTGTGTTAGTGTGCGTATGTATGTGTATACGTGTATGTATGTATGTACGTATCTATGTGTTTTTGTGTATGTATATGGAATTGTGTATGTATGTGTGTACTGTGATATGGGTGAGCACGAACCGGTTCGGTTTTGTTTTGGGGTTTTCATAACCGAATTTGAAAATTTTGGTTAATTGGTTAATAACTTAATTTCGACATAAACATAAAACACAATACATAAATTTGATTTAGTTTTTATAGGGTTTATAAATCTTCTTAATCAAAACATAAGTGAGCCCGCTCGGCTCGGTTAGAAAGTGAGCCCGCTCGATATGGCTCGGTTTGAAAGTGAGCCGAGCTAGCTCAGCTCAGTTAGAAAGTGAGCCCGCCCGGCTCAGCTCATAACGAGTCGAATTGGCTCGGTTTGGCTCGTTTGGTAGCTCAGCTCGGCTTCGTTCGGATTATTTTCTTTAAAATATATTTATTTTTATATATTCTTAGACTTAATGAATTGAAACGAAAAATGCGTCAAGTTGACGAAGATGATGAAGATGATGATTAGACTTAGATATTTGCATTAAACTTTTAATTTGAAGTTTGTACTCGATAACTAATGTTTATTTTGAAGCTTGGACTTGATAACTATGACGAATATTTTGTATTTTGAATCTTTAGTATAATATGTAGTTTTGAAATTTCCTGTTTAAATTCAGTTTAAAAAAGCAGGTTAATAATTGTAAAAAAAAAGTAAAACACATTAAAAATAATAATCTGTAGGGACGACATATTGTCCCTATAGGAAAAAAAGAAAAAAATGATTTTTGAACTTGGTGGAACAACATATCGTCCCTATACATTTAAACCAATTTTTTTTTTTATTTTAACTCTAAAGGGACGACCTTTTGTCTCTAAAAGTTTAAACCAAATTTTTAAATTTTTTTTTATTTTAACTCTATAGGGACAACTTTTTGTCTCTAAAAGTTTAAACCAATTTTTTTTATTTTAACTTTATAGGGACGACTTTTGGCCTCTAAAAGTTTAAACCATTTTTTTTATTTTTAAATCTATAGGGACAACTTTTGGTATCTAAAAGCTTAAACCAGTTTTTTTTTTTATTTTAACTCTATAGGGACGACTTTTGGTCTCTAAAAGTTGATCTATGGGGACAACACCAATAGGGACCACCTTAATAACCTGTAGGGAGGGGCCTATAGGAACAAAAGATGTGGATACCATATATCGTTCCTATAGGTTAAAAATACTTATAGGGACGATAAGTCGTCCCTAAAAGTTCAAAAAATTTGGTTTCCACAGGTGTTTTTCCTTGTAGTATTTACTTCTTTTCAGCTTCTCTATCTTGAAGTTACATCATTCGAAAAATTGAATACTCCAAGTAGTGTTCAAGCAATGAAATTTTGGAGTGTTGAGAAGATGAAAAAACGTGAACTACTGGAAATTGAGTGTAACGCTTTTGGACGATCTGAAATAAAAAAATTAACAGAAAAAGAGGTTGTTCAAGAAGAATCTGATCAGTTAGAGGTTCGTTTTTATTTTCAATCTTTTAGTAATATTCAATCGTTTTTATTTTATAGTGATTTTAAATACTGATATATTCCAACTGAAATTTTTTATTTTATACATGTTATTCTACATTTATTTTAATTATAGTTGTTAAATTTTTCTTTTGTTATCTGTTGAAACAGATTACTAAACTGCTTGACGATGTCGAGTCTAAGCTGGATTCTTTGTTAGATTTGAAAGTTGCTTTAGAGTTATTATTTTCAAGTGGAATTGAAAACTTTCCTGAATGTATAACTCTCAAATAAAAGAAGAAGTTGTTTCATGATATATTAAACAGCACAGGTTCAAGAGCAGACACAAGTATTGCTTGTCTCAGTTCCAAAAATTCAGAAGATGATGATTCACATAATGAAAGTTAGTTCACCAAGAAGTAGTTTGTTGATCATGCGATTCAGAGTAATTTCCCTTTTGATAATCAAGATCAATTCACCAATGGTATGCAAACTGCAACGTTCAACATCTTGTAACAACCTAATGTGTGTTGATTCTCATTACTTATTTTTGTGTCAAATATAGTTGCTGCAGACGATCGTATGAATGGCTGGATATGGAAATCTGACGATCCCCAAGATGCTTTAGCACCATCACTCGATCATACGCCTGTCCCAATAGAAGATCCGGAGGGATTGTGGCGAGGGAACGATGTTGGACAACTAGAAAAAGAGATGTTACAGGCGGTGGAGGACCACTATCCGCAAACGTTTCAAGGGCTAGAAACCATTCCAAAGAGTTATTGGCAGTCAACTTTGAAAGAACTTCACAATTTCATTAAATGTTTTATACAAAAATCTGTCAACAAATTGGAAGAGGATGAGCTCACTAATCTTGAGACGGATATAAATTTTTTTGGGAGGATTGGGTTTGATCTTTCGTGGGCCCGTAACAAGGTACACATGGTGAGAAATCTAAAATTTGGGAATGACCCGTTAAGGCTGGAGTTGGTTGAAGCAACTTTGAGGAATGAGAGGGCTCAGGTAGAGTTTGAGACTGCATATTATGAACAAATAGAACCATAGAAAGTTTGTTTTTTTATTATCACCCTTTTTTGTGTATGTTTACAATGAACAATACCAATGCATATATAGCCTTACAGAGAAATAGAAAAAGGAAACAAAGAGAACAAAAAGCTGGCATATTTCTTTGATTGATTTGCAACGGCTATTTAATTGAGAATAGAAGGAAATGATCTTTTTGTTGAGAATGGAAATGATATAAAGCTGATCCAGACTTTTCTCCTCAAAAGATGGACTTATTTCCTAACACTCCCCCTCAAGTTGAGTCGTAGGGTTTCGGATGCTCAACTTGTTTAGGCAGTGATTAAAAATATTTTCGTTGACCGCTTTTGTTAATATGTCTGCTAGTTGGTTTTGTGATCGGACGAATGGTAGCTCGATAATCCCTGTTTCAATTTTCTCTTTGATGAAGTGTCGATCAACTTCCACATGCTTTGTACGATCGTGTTGAACTGGGTTTTCTGAGATTTGTATAGCAGCTTTATTATCACACATGATCCTGCTAGCTTCATTTTGATGGAAACCGATCTCGTTAAGTAACTTGCGTATCCATAGAACTTCTGCAAGGCCTCGGGCAATCCCTCGAAACTCAGCTTCGGCACTAGATAAAGCTACAACTTTTTGTTTCTTACTCCTCCATGTTACTAGGTTCCCTCCAACGAGAGTGAAGTACCCAGATGTTGACCTTCTGTCTCCTTTATCTCCTGCCCAATCTGCGTCTGTGTAGGCCTGGATCTTTAGATATTCATTTGGTTGGAAGAGAACCCCATGACCCGGTGTACCCTTGAGGTATCTGATGATTCTCCATATTGCTTCCATGTGAGCTACTTGAGGCTGATGCATGAACTGGCTGACTACCCCAACGGCATAGGCGATATCCGGGCGAGTATGCGAAAGGTATATTAATTTTCCCACTATGCGTTGGTACCTTTCTTTGTCTGTAAGTTTCCCGTCTTTTTCCATAAAGAGTTTCTGGTTTGCTATCATTGGTGTGCTAGCAGGTTTGCAGTCGATCATTCCTGTCTCAGCGAGAAGATCAAGAATATATTTTTTTTGACATATAAAAATACCCTGTTTAGATCTCAATACTTCAATACCAAGAAAGTACTTAAGTCTTCCTAAGTCCTTCATTTCGAACTCCATGAATAAATTCGTTTTTAACTTTTTCATTTCTTCTTCATCATTTCCTGTAATGATCATGTCATCAACATATATAATTAAACATGTTACCAGATTACCTTTACGCTTAAGGAATAACGTATGCTCAGAGTTGCTTTGTTGAAATCCGTAGTTTTTCATTGCTAGGGTGAATCTCCCAAACCATGCACGAGGGGATTGTTTAAGCCCGTAAATGGACTTCTTCAGACGACATGCTTCTTCTGGTTTGAAGTCTTTGGAGAAACCAGTTGGGGCTTCCATATATACTTCTTCTTTCAGTTCTCCATGAAGGAAAGCGTTCTTAACATCGAGTTGATGTAAAGGCCATCCTTTATTGGCGGCGATCGAGAAGAGAACACGAATTGTGTCAATTTTAGCAACTGGTGAGAATGTCTCTGATTAGTCAATCCCATACGTTTGTGTGTACCCTTTGGCTACTAGACGAGCCTTATATCTCTCAATTGTTCTCTGGTTTGCGTTTGATTGTGAAGACCCATCGACATCCCACTGTTTTTTTACCTGGAGGGACAACACATTTTTCCCACGTATCATTTCTCATTAAGGCTTCCATCTCTATCTCCATGGCTTTCTTCCAGTTTTCTGACTCTAAGGCCTGGTTTATAGAGTTGGGAATTTGATCGTTATAGAGGGATGAAGCAAACGCCTTAGCTTCTTGGGATAGGTTCCCTTCGGCGATATTTGCCAGAGGATACCTAGAAGATCTAGAGTATCTTTCTGGCGAGTATCGCTTGGGAGGAACCCCCAGGTTTGACCTTGGAGGAAGAACATATCCCTCGATTGTTTCGTCTTGATTATCCTCTATATCCTCGTCATGTTCTTCATTTTCTATATCCTCCTCAAATGCTTCATGTACCGTTTGTTCAGTTGCTCCTGTCTCATGATTGTTAGAAATATTGTTGTTTTGTATATCATTGTGAGTCTCGGATTCATTTACCTCAGGTATAGGACCTGGAGTGTCTTGGCTAGTGGCACTGATCGTGGGCTCAATGTCTTGGGTATCGTGGCTAATTTCTTCAGAGATAGGGTTATAACTCAACCAACTTAGTGTGTCATTATACTCCTTCTCCCCCTGTCCACTATGTTGGGTGGGATAGAAAAAATCAGTTTCTAAAAAATGACAATCCATGGTGGTGTACATATGTCGTTTTTGTGGGTTATAACATCGGTATCCTTTCTTATTGATACCATAGCCCACAAAGACGCATTTTTCTGCACATGGACCTAATTTGTGCCGGTTAATTTTAGGAATGTGAACAAAGACAGAGCAGCCAAATATGCGTGGTTTTAGTGTGAGAGGAGGAGGGATTTTTGTAAATTCTGATAAACTTTGGAGGGGGGTTTTTAGATTAAGAGCTTTAGTTGGCAATCGGTTAATGAGATATGTAGCAGTAGCAAGAGCTTCGGGCCAAAAAAATTTAGGGACCTTTGCTTCAATTAACATGGCACGGGTTATTTCCAAGAGAATACGGTTTTTCCGTTCAACGACGCCATTCTGTTCTGGTGTGTGAGAGCACGTCGTTTGGTGAATTATTCCTTTTTCTTGACAAAACTGTTCCATGGATTTATTTATAAATTCTCCCCCATTATCAGATCGTAAGATTTGAATGATGGTTTTATATTGAGTTTGTATCAGTTTATAGAACATAGTAAATTTGTCAAAAACTTCAGATTTATGTTTTAAAAAATAAATCCACGTCATATGTGTGCAATCATCAATGAAAAGAACAAAAAAACGAAACTTTTGTCCACCCACAACCTCCGCTGGCCCCCAAACATATGAGTGAACGAGAGAAAAAGGTAAACCAACTTTGGTATTGTTCAACTTGTAGCTATGTCTGTGGCTTTTAGCCAAAATACAAGTCTCACATTTTAATGGTTTATTTAGAGGAAATAATTTTGGAAATAAAATATGTAAATAACTAAGAGAAGGGTGTCCCAATCTCCTATGCCATAACCACGCTTCTCTATTTGTAGTTCCATGAGCCAACATAGCAGTGCCATGATGAGTCACTTCGTCTACATAATATAGCCTACGTCGCTCAGTGCCACGCCCAATGATCACCCCCGTCATGATATCCTATAGGATACAAAAAGTGGGGTGCATTAAAACAATGCAATTTTATTCCTTTGTGACATGACTAATGGATAATAACTTATGTGACAAAGATGGAATATAAAGACAGTTTGAAAGTTTCAAATTCGGGGAAATTTCGATAGTTCCTCCTCCTTTTACGGGAACTACTCCCCCATCGGCAGTTTTAATATGTTTAATTTTCGGTTTTGATTTTATCGTTATATCTGATAAGTCATACGTCATAGTGTCAGTAGCACCGCAATCAAAAATCCATGATTTTTCTAATGGTCCATGTTTTTTAGCCATATTAGCATGTCCTCCACTAATATCTGATTTATGTTTATAAAAAATGGGTTTTTTTGAATAAAAATCGTTAGGCTTTTTTAAAAAAATATTTTCTTCATTTGTCTCAGATGGCAAACATTTACTCCCACCTTTTTGCCATCCACCATGTGTTTGCCCAGTATCATGAAAACATGGTTCTAGAGAATTGTTTTCTAATATACTTAAAATATTAGGGCTAAAAAAATTGGGATTACAAATACAAGGGTCTGAGGATAGTCCCTCAAACCCATTACCTCCATTGGTGTCCTCCTCCTGTCCTATATAGTTTCCAGCTGCCATTCCTCCGAATCCGCTGGCTCCTCCACCATCAGTATCCTCCTGTCCCTTGCCACCACTACTGGTAGCCTTCTGGTTGCCTATGGCGGCTGATGATCTTCCGGCAGCGGTACTGATTTTTCCCCCTTTCTGTGTTTTGTGGTTATCATTCCACCATTCCGGGTAACCGACTAGCTGAAAGCATTGATCCTTGGTATGTTTTGACATGCCACAATGGCCACACTTCAACTTGCTCTTATCGATTCGGAATGATGATCCCGTATTGGAGCTCTTCTGATCGACGCGCCCTCTTGACAGAAACCCTAGGCCCTCTGATTCGCGTGACCCGTTGGCATTCAGACCTGCCGCCACTCCGTTCGGGTTATATGAGGTATCAATGGTTATTCCCAAGATTCCTTGATGTGCCATCTCTTTTCGAACAGCAGCATAGGCACCTTCGGCTGAAGGTAACGGGTCCCAACGGAGGATTTCTCGTTTCACGGTGTCATATTGTCTGTCGAGCGCGTTTAGGAATTGGAAGAGTTTTTGTTCTGACCGAATCTTGTTGTAAGTTGTTATATCTTCTGGACATGTCATGGGGTTAGGGTCTCTCCTTTCTATTTCCCCCCAAACCCCTTGCATAATAATCCAGAAGTCCTCTAATGGCGAACCATTTTGCTTTATACCATTCGCCTTGACGTGTAAATCGAACGTTTGCAGCTTATCCTTCCCGCTACTGTAAGTAACAACTAAGGCATCCCATAGTGTTTTTGCAGTGGGGAACTCAGTTAGGTTGCTTGCCAAAGCGGGTTCGATATTTTGTATCAGCCATGAGATAACCACCAAATCGTCTTGTTCCCATTGATCGAAGGATTCGTCGTTTGGCTTTGGTGGAGCCGGCTTTCCTGTTAAATGACTCAAGAGAGCTTTCGATTTCCCTCCTATGGCTACTCGAATCATTCGAGCCCATAGAGCATAATTTTGACTATTTAGCTTGAGATTGATTTTCAAACCATCAGATAGGTTCTGTTTTGAGGTTTGATTTTGGTTGTTGAGACTGTTTTTGAGAAGGTTAGTGATCTGCACAGCAAGATCATTGTTGTTGCTGGTGTCGACATCTCCCATAGGTACTTTGACGAATTGTGGGTAGGAACTTTTGATAGATGATGGGCTGGTGTTTTTGAGCGGATGATCCTAAGATCGTGTGCACCGCTCTGATACCATATGAACAAATAGAACCACAGAAAGTTTGTTTTTTTATTATCACCCTTTTTTGTGTATGTTTACAATGAACAATACCAAGGCATATATAGCCTTACAGAGAAATAGAAAAAGGAAACAAAGAGAATAAAAAGCTGGCATATTTCTTTGATTGATTTGCAACGGCTATTTAATTGAGAATAGAAGGAAATGATCTTTTTGTTGAGAATGGAAATGATGTAAAGCTGATCCAGACTTTTCTCCTCAAAAGATGGACTTATTTCCTAACACATATGCCCGAAACAAGACACTACATGAGATGGCACGCAAGTATGGTTCTGAGTTTGATGACGTGTTAAATGGCGAACTTGGTTTCGGTATGCTGCCTGGCTACTAGGTGATGAGGATTTTAGATTTTAGGAGCAGTTTATTATGTGTATATAGGCATAGTGGTTTAGACATTGGTGTGATTAACTTGAGGTTTGTTTGTTTTTCCTGTTCTTGGTTAATGTTTTTCGGCTTGGTACGGTTTAAAACACGCGGGCTGCTGGTCATCGATATATATTCATATGATTATCAGATTATGTATATGGTTTTAGTTTCCGTTTCTAAAATATCTGGGGCAACATTCAACTGTCAAGAAGATCTAAACTTGATCATGTTTATTTCAAGAATTAATCAATTTATACACCAATCTTTAATCTCATTTCAAACCAAACTAGCAGAAACTTGATCTGGTTGGACTTTTTTTTCTTTTCTATTTATATATCTTTTAAAGTTTTCAAATAGAAGCTAAAATGTTATTTTTATATGGACTTGATAGATATTTTTGTGTGTAAATGGCGAGTAAATATATGAGACTAAGAAATTCACATAGAGTACATATGTACAACTTATTAAAAAAAGGTAGACTAAAATAAACATCCAAATAAAAACTATTCATACACAATCTGTTGATTAAAATAAGAGTTAATTACACGGATATGTCTAAGCTAATATTACACTTTATAACCATCAGCTGATCATTAGCATGCTGCCTCAGCGTGCATGGTGTTCAACGTTTTCATGTCTACTTTTCGTTCATTTTTTATTTATTTTGTTTTACGAGCTTTTTCAGTGTTGATGGTCGCTGATGACGGCGTGACATTGATACTATTTAGCAGGGTTTTTCGCCCATAGCGGCAACGCGCGGGGCTTAATACCAGTTTTCTTATAAATTCCAAAAGATATTTTGATTATACGTTCTCTCTTTTGTAATGTATATAACCAATAATGTTTATATTACCGGTACTGTGTGATTAAATGCATCAATCAACAACTAGTAATGGACCCATGTTTTTTTCACAGAAGGTAATCGACAAGTTCAATCATACTTTAGAAAGTGCCGATCGAGATTTTTATCTAAAAATAAGGCAATGTTTTTTCGTGGTTGGTTGCCACTATTGTGTAACTAATAAGAACGATAATGCTTTTTATAATTGTAATAAGCTATATCATGATTGTAATTGTATTTGTAGACACTATGTTTCTATTGCAATAAAGCAATTGGCAAGCATGAATATCCTACTTATATCATTATCTATATTTCAATTATTAACTTGTGTGAATTAGGTCCGGCTCTAATAATTCGTGTAGCATTTTCGAGCTTGAAAAAACGTGTCTTTAGGCCTTAACGAAATTGGGTGTTGGGCTCATTAAAGGTTTAAACCTAATGCAAATGGACTAATAAATAATCTAAATCAGAGGAATAGTTTTGTAAGTGGGTCTGTTTTGGTGTTTGTATGGATATACCCTATTAATTTTTTTATTTTTACATAAACATATCGGAATTTTTTTAAATAAAGGGCCATTTGAAATATCGGGCCCTAGCCGGTGGTCATCCCTGCCCACCCCAGGGCCGCCCATGGTGTGAATAATACCTTGACTTTTTTTATGTCTTTTTGTAAACTTTTACCCTCAAGTTTCAGCTTTGACACTTCCAACCCGTTAATTTTGTAAAGACTTTGTAATCGAGTTTTACGTGTTTTTTTATGTATCTGGCGGTATAAATTCAAGTTGATTTATGTTTCGACGTAACGTTTTCGGTTGGTCTACGTTTTGACGTGACTTTTATTTTCCCGGAAATGAGTCGGGTCAAATACAATACGTTTTCGTACTTATTTTGATGTAATTTTTCAGCTCTACGTTTTGACATAATTTTTTTTTCGAAAACCAGTCGAGTCAAATATAGTACTTTTTTATTTGACGATAAAATTCGATATACCTTACGTTTCAAATACATAGCAACGCGGGGGACAACTTACTAGTTTAATTACAACCCAATGTAAAATTATTCACAAATTTCAATATACAGACACTATGTAGAAACAAGCGTCTCCTATCATCCTAATCAGAAGACGAACGGAGTCGGAGAAAAAGCGGGAATCACCATTGCCTGAGTAAATTTCCTGCATTTTTACAGTACAATAATAATAATAAACAACTAATATCACATGTTAAAAATCCGTAACACTTTTACTATTCTTATTTTAATTTTTAGGTTATTATACAACTCTTATTGAGTCTTTAAGTAAAACACCTTAGTACTCTATATGAACTTTTTTTTAACAAAATTATAAAAAAAAATGATAAGTGACAAGAATCGTGAGTAGCAGTTTTACCTGTAATCACCGCTACTATACGAATGCGATCGAGCTTTTCCAGTGGATCTGGTTTTGTTCAACGGTTTCTTCTCGGATCTGACGGATTCATGGCTCTGTCTGCGCGTGCCCCGGTCCTCAGCAATTGCTGAGAGCTCCGGCTTCCAGTGTTTGGTGAATTTATCATGCCTTAGGCGTCGACGAGTGGTTGAGACATCATCGCAGACGATATCCGTTGCCTGTGTTACGCGGAAACAAAAACCAAGCTCCGAGAAGAAAAACTTCATGAATCAATATATGGTTGGTCTCAAATGAATATGATTGTATTCTAGCTATAGGGGTAAAGGTGAAGTGCTAACGGGATTTACGTGAGCCTTCACTTTAGTGGTGAATTTAACTATTTATAGAGGAAAAAGAAATAATAAAGTGGAGGGTGTGACAATGACGTGGCTTTTTCAAGATTTTTAAGTATCAAACAAGATTATCTTTTATCTTTTAAAATGCTAAATAATTGTATCCTTATCTGTGACCATTTGTTACTAGTAGCAAGTGTGAGGATTAGCAATAAATGAGTTACTGTTGGTGGAGTTCATGTTGATGTAACTGAGTAACTGGTAATAGATATAAACGGCAAGCATTAATTGAAACGATATGATGGTTTCCCAACTGATAAATAAGAACTTTTGTTCTCACTTTGGTAGGTAGTTTCATAACAGAACTATATAATTGTGACTGTTATGTTTTGTATTATATTGACCTTCAAGAGTGCCACTGGAATACCTTAATCTAAACCCATTACGGTTCATAAGAGATATCCATGCCCTACAAATTCTGAAACCTACAGATTATGTTTCTTAACACAAACTTTAGTTGAATTAGTCTTCAGGCAATGAAAATGATGGATAGAGTTTAGCCTCCTTGCAAAGGTGTCAGGTTCTATCCTGAGCCCACCCGGGTTTTCGCCCATCGTGTGTTATGCCAGAGATTGTTTAGCTCTTGTGGTGGTACAACGTCTGTCAAGTGGTGGTATAGTTTCCCGAGGGAACGTCCAAGCCAAACTCTGAAGCCAGCGCGGACCCGGTTAAGACAACATAGCTCGGCCAAAATAGGGCAATAGGGCTCTCCAATTTAAGAAGTAATAGCCTAATGCAAGAAAGTCGTCGTTCCATAAAAACTAGAAGCAGTCTTCCACCATAATTAAGATAAATTCTTTACTTTCAACAAGGAAAGTTCTTACAGATTTGATATATAATGGGCGTCCTATTGAAACAATTTGCCTTGTGAGCACTAATTGAAAGACCTAAAAGTAAGTTAGAGATGCTTGAAAACCTCCACTAGATTTATACCTACTTCAAAAGACTTGGGTTTAGATAAGTTCACTTTTAAACATGAAGCCAATAGAAACATATAAGAATGTGAATATGTACTTGGCTTTACTAAAAACTTTATTCGAATATTATCATATCTAACTTTAATCTCATAAAGTATGTTATTTTCATTGGCTTTTAGCATTGTCATATGCAAGTCCTTCAAGACAAAAAAAAAATAATAAAAAAGATGAAAAATGAATCACTTTATTATGATTTATCGATGTCACTTGATGATTTTCAAATCAAAACACACTTTAAAACACCACTAAACATATTAAAAAAACATGTACTATTTAATATAAAAGTGGGTTAAGAATCTCTTCCTAGGTCATATATTAGATTTACTTTGGCTTATGAAAAGCAAGATGTATAAAAAATGAATTTTATATTTCAATTGGAAATAATATAAATCTTAATAGTTAATATCGGAAACTAGTAGATCCATCATAGATGGCCATCCGTTTAGATATATTAAAGGCAACTTACGATAAAAGGCAGTGTCTTGGTCAATGGCCCCGTTGGGCGTGAGTAAGCATGTAAACAAGATTAAAATAAACTCTTTGATCATGACACATGTATAATTGGTTGGTAGTTGATGACATAAATACACATTCTTTAATTTAATAAACAAGTTAGGGTTACATGATTAGTTTCTCAACAATCTACCCATGGCTTTATACTCTAGTAGTATTTTGGGGATGAGATAAGATCATAAGACTTTAGACCAATAGGTCCTGGGTTCGATTCTTATAAGGGGGTTTTCCCATATTTATTAGGTTTACTCCTGAATTGGTGTATAGGCATTATGCCTAGTGGAGATGGATAGATGGATATGATCGGGTGGTTCCGCTGATGGCACGATTATACTCCAGTGGTCCGTCAGTGATCTAAATTTGCCGTTCAAAAAAAAAAAGTTTCTCAACAATCTTATACAATCCTTTTTCAGATTTAGTTCTCTATTATTTTTAAGAAACCATAAATCAGATTTAGTTCTCTATTATTTTTAAGAAGCCATAAATTACTATACTATGAGTAACAAATTCTTAACATCTAACTCGTTTAATAAACAAATCACAAATTCTAGTAGGTTGGTCCGTACGATACGGTGGATATCACTAAATCTCTTTTGGATTATTATTATTGTTCTATAAATATTTAGTAATTATATACTTTAATATTTAAATAAAATAATACTTAATTTAAATAGTATTTAGTTATAAAAATATAAATAGTAAATATAGCTCTTTTGGAAAGAGCAATCTAACCGATCTGTCTTAAACACTAATTTTATTTGGATTTTTCTTGAATGACTGATGGTTCACTGTAGTGTCATCGTGCCATCAGCGGAACCATTCGATCACATCTATCTCCACTAGGTAATAATACCTATACACCAATTCTGGAGGAAATCCAATAAATTTGGGAAAACCCCCTTGTGGGAATCGAACCAATGACCTAATGGTCATAAACCTTATCCCACCCCTAAGATGCCACTAGGTTATTGTCTACTACTGCTACTGCTACTGCTACCACGGCCACGACCACTACCACTACCACGACCACGACCACTACGACTACGAATACAACACTTACTACTACGACTACTACACCACTACCACTAATACCACCACTACCACTACCAACTACTGCTACCACTACCGCTGCCACCACTACCGCTGCCACCACTACCGCTGCCACCACTACCGCTGCCACCACTACCACTACCGCTACCACCACCACCACTACCCACCACCGCCACTACTACCACGCACCGCCACTACAATCGGACGTTTCCTCGTCAAACAGTCGATTCTCTAAGAGAATGTTCACAGCCGAGTCTGTCAAAGAGCTTAACATTACCACTACCACTACTACTACTACTACTACTATGTAAATATTTAGCAATTATATAACTAAGTATTTAAATAAGATAATACTTAATTTAAACAATATTTAGTTATAAAAATATAAATACTAAATGTATATTTTAAATGTTAATAAATCCTACTAAAATATAATTTTATTTACTTTTATTTATATCATAATATTTAATATTTATTAGAATTTAATATTTTAAATTTAAATTTAAATTTCTTTTGTTCATTTTTTAATAATACGTTTGTTACTTAATAATACGTATTGGTCGGGTCAAGTCGGGCAGCATAAATCTTGATTTATAGAATACATATTGGTTTTATAATGCATTTGATATAGAAATCTTGATGCATAAAGAATATGTCATTTACCATTTTGCCCTTCTTGTGATATTAATGAAATATTCAATGAACATATTTGGTTATTATTATTAAGTAAATATTATTAATTATATACTTAAGTATTTTAAAAAAATAATACTTAATTTAAATATTATTTAGTTATAAAATTATAAATAATAAATGTAAACTTAAATCTTAACTTAAAGGTTTATAAATAAGATTATTATTATTATTATTATTATTATTATTATTATTATTATTATTATTATTATTATTATTATTATTATTATTATTATTATTATGTTGTTGTTGTTGTAAATATTTAGTAATAATATATTTAATATTTAATTTAAATAGTATTTAGTTATAAAAATATAAATAGTAATGTAAATTTAAATATTAGTTTAAAATATTGTAAATAAGATAATAGCTAATGTAATGAATTAGATATTATCATGTGTATTAATTAAAAAAAATATTAAATATGAGAAAATTAGGAACTATTGCGTAAAACACTTGTATCCTATGCTTCAAATATTAGAACAAGTGTCTTAAAAACATTGTGAAATTACATCTATATTTCAATAATCAATCTCTTATACTAAAGCAAAATAATGTTGACCATTTGACCATGATGTGGCATAGATCTTTGGCCAGAGAATTGTGTTTTAGGCGCCATCTCTCAATTCTCTCAATTCTCCTTCAATTTATATACCGCCTCCCAGAAATTCTCTCCATCAGTTATGAAATCCTTCCCTTGCAAGTTGTCTATTCAAATTATAAACCCTCAATCTTTCTCATGTTTTGTTTTCCCCGGACTACAACCTCTGTATCTGCTTCATCTTTCAAAATTGATTGAGCCCTAAACATGAGAGAATCACAGCATCTTCCGATGAAAAATACCCTAAATCTTCGTATAACGCTGCCACCACCACCTGTTTGCTTGATTCTTTCAAGGTAATTTAAGTGTTCTTATTTCGTTTATGAAGTTCTTTTTGTTAGATCTATGTTCACCATTCCTTTGTTCTTCCATTAGGGTTTGCATCTCTTTCTGTAGGAACCCTTAATCAGTCGTCGGTTTCTGAATCGCAACAGATATGTTTCAGATTTTTTTAGTTTTTTTCTTTTGATTCTAATTGTTACTAGCCTCATTCAAGTTCGCATTTTTTTTTGTATTATTTCCCCTACCCTGTTTGAGTGATCCTATTAATTTTAGATTAGTTAGCATAGATGATACATCTATGTCGTTTCGTTGAAGATTTAAACGAGTATGATTGATAAAAACTGATTGAATTGATAATATATCAAGAATTATAACCAATAATCTATTTTGCAGTTAAATTACAGAATATTTATTGACACCATTGGTAGAAGATTTGGAATTAAAAAAAGAAGAAAAAATCAAATAATTTAAAGATATAAACAGTTGAGCTGGAAAGGTTATAATGCTTGGCTATGAAGAAGGTTACTAGACATGTGCTTTCTTAGGTACTAATGACCATGCTTTCTTATATCGATTCTTTTCAACAAGAGTCCAGGCACACATTACACATTGATGCTCATTATGTTAGATGTATGGAAGAAGGGATGTATTTTTAAGTAAATATTGAGATATTCACTTTTTGTTATGTGTCTCAGCATGTGGCATTATCTACCGGATACCTGGTACAATGCATGTTGTGTTTCATAACCTAAATTATTCAATCTCATTTACATTTTTATAATTATAATTGTTTATACATCAACACGGTTTGATTGCCCAAATAAAGGAGGAGAAAAAGGTAACATGCATGCAGTTCCAAATTTCTCTTAAAAGTTTTGAAAAGTATGTTTTTATACCTTTTTAGAATATGCGTTTTCTTTTACTCATTTAATTATTGTGTTTAATTCTGGTACTCAAAATGAAACAAAATCAAAGTTGTGTAGTTAACTGACGATTTAAACTTTTTTGGGATAGTTAGTGTAATGTTTGATATGGATTGGTGCTTCAGAAGCTTTTCAACTGAAGAGTAAGCCAATTATTGTATTAGAAGATGCAACATTTCTCTTTTTAGGATTATTTCAACTTAAACTATAAAATTTTAGGTGCCTTTAGTATATGTTTTTAGGGTGAACATCAAAATTTTAAGAACTACAATATGTTAGTTAATTAATGCTATAGAATATAGATAGCAGGAAAGAAGACAAGCTGTTTTTAGTTGAAGGTTCAAATGTTCAATTCTTTACTTTAAAAAAGTTGAGCGATTTGGTTTGGTTAACTGACTTTTTAACACAAAAAAAATTAGACTCATATCAGCCAACTGGGGTTTCACATTCTGTGTTAACTATTGGTAAACCTAGCAAAAACGGTTGGAAGTCGGGCAACGTAGCGGCTCAGAATGGGTTGTCACGGACACGAGTGCAGGTCAGAATGGGTCCAAAAAGTTTAAATTATCTAAAATCTCAATTTCAAGTTCTTGATATGATTAGTTTCTAGAGGTTCTTTTAATCTGTAAAATCTGCATTTCAAGTTCTTGATATGATTATAAGTTCTTACTACTAAATTCCGTTTATTTTGTGCATACCACATGCTCCTCGATGAAATGTCTTTGATAGAATGTGAGGTGATTTTGGTATTCAAAAATCTTGAATCACACCTTATGTCTATACATATATTGCTTTGATTTTGCAACATTAATGCAAAGATCATTATGTGATTTTGGTACTTGAAAGAATTTATTAGAGTATCTCAACAGAAGACATAGCGATTAAGCCAACAAACATGATTAATTTCGGGTTTTTTTTTTTTTTACTTTAAGTCGTATTTTATATTAAAATATGGTAGGCTTTACATGATGCCTACTAAAGAAGGAACACATGAGTAATTCCATGAAGAGGACAAGTGGACTTCATATTGTTAACCGATGACTCCGAGAACAGTTTAGGAACAGTAAGGCATTATCTATAGTTTGAATCCATTATGAACTTTTATAATAAATCTGATGTATATCATGGTGTTTGTGATGTATACTTACAAGTTTTAAATCTTGAATTACAAGAGCATTGGCCAACACTTGCGAGCCTAGGTGGCGACAACTTGAAATTTTGGCGTCACGAATGGGGAAAATGTGTTACTTGTGCAGATTCGGTTTTCGATGAGTGGGGTTACTTTACGGCCGCACTCTCTCAAGAAAAAAACAAACCTTCTTGGTGCTCTCGAGAATGCAGGTGCGGGCACAATCGTTTTTTTTGAAATGTTGAGTGAATTGAGGAAAAAAACACAGAAATAGACAATCCATGCTTTAACTTTCTGAACAACTTTTAACTTTTTAAGTCATTTTATCATCAAATGAATATTTTCAATAATTTTCAAAAGTGAGTTGCACATGTATACATGACATAATTCTGATATGATTATGTTTTGGCAAATTGGTATATGTCATTTTAGATTTTACTAATTGTGAAATTGGCACTTTAACTTTTCACTTTTATTGCTAAGGGCAATGCATAATCATAGATTTATGCTTGGTTTCCATTCGATTTGGAGACACTGATTGGTGACTGGTCGGTTGGTGCATTTGGAGATGTTCGGAATCTGTTCGAGTTATTTACAAGGCAGTTTGGGATGAAGGCAACAATTGGCAATTGGTTTTAGACATTCGCATTTAACAAAACTAGCATGGGAACTGAGAGATCGCCAACTTGGTCAGTAAAAACAAGTTTTACTCTTGAATTTTTCATCCTTTACCGAAAGAAACTAAATGATAATAACAATAATAATGATTTTGATGCAGCTTGCAAATGAGCAAGTTTTTGTTTGCAAATATGACCCACCCTTAATACATCTGTATGATTGCTTACCTGTTTTTTTTTTAACCAGGATGCTTTTGGGCAATGTGAAAACGCCTGGCGGGTAACAGCCAGTAAATAAGTTTATTTGTGAGATTGTCACATTAACTTCGCCATTTCTTCTATCATGGAGTGATGGAGGTTTGTCTTTTTAGAGCTCTATCTAAATGGGTCGATTTCATTATATTGTGCGTATAACTGGTAAAATTGTAAAAGTTCTAAAATTTGCCAAAGTCAATTTAAGGGGTTAAAAGTCAAAGCCTATTTATATTTAATGCAAATGTTTTTTATTGAATTATATTTAGCTTCTAAGTTGTTGATGTCATTGAAATACCCGATCAATAGACAAATTTAGTAGGTTGAACTTGACCCCCTTGAATTTCTATGGTTGAATTTCAAGCTATTGATTTTGTTTTAGCAGCCCAACGAAAAGGATGTTAGTGATAGTAGGTGGTTAATTTGGTCAAGTTTTCTTATTGTGTAAAGTGATGATAAGCAAGTCTATGGTTATTCATTTGATGTTAAAGATTGAATTCAGTAATCTCAAATAATACACTTTGTATGATATAAATTGAGTAATTTCCAGGACATACCAACTTGCTACACTTACGGACCTTGCAAATTATACAGAAGATGGATTAAGAGCTATGGTGTTATGCTTATAAAAAGATTAAAGACTGAATATTGGAGTTCATTCCATATTATTGTAAAGATTATTTTATCATATTTGTTTATAACGAGCCATGATTGTATCATTTAGCATGACATTTGTGATGGAAATTAGCTTTCACTCTTGGAGTACTTTGCTATTTACAAGGTTTGTCAACGAATTGCTCTTATTAATATTTTGTATTATTTGATGGTGTGATTTGATTAAAGATGAGGTATTTTAATATGTGATTATTGGTTTTCAAATGGTCAACAAAAAAAGTGTTAAATTATTCGTTCCAAAGGTTCAAAAACCTTAAGTGGTTGATTAAAAGTTATCCATCATGGTATTTCGTACAAGGATAAATGTATAATGTTCTTTGAATCTATATCCCGAAAACGCATTATTTTATCAAACCCGTAAATTTCGCAGGATCTTAGACTAGTATACTTTATATAGTAATATAGATAGGTGGACTCAACAACTCATTTATTGCATGTTTAACCAATTTATAAACACAAACTTTTTTTAAATCTTTGCAAGATGTCAACCCTTTTAAATCATTTAGATAAATGGGTTAAATGATTTATATTAGTGTTTTGGTCAAAAATCACACAAGGAAAATGCAACCAAATCTGATTTTGTGAGGTATGATGCTTGGTTAATTGTATGAACGACAAGTATATGAAATCAACGATGAACACCGAGATTTATACGAGGAAAAAGCCCTTGATCTTTAGAAGATCTCCGGCATAAAAAACCTCGGGTGATGGAAACTACCGATCACCAACTATATTGCAAAAACAATAGTGATCCTTGTACAACTTCGGAAGAAAACAAGCTCAATACAATGAATTTCTAGTGAAAGTGTGTGTTTTTTGCTAAGTGTTTGCAGAGAATTCGAGTGTTGTGTGTTGTTTGTGTGGTGTGTACGAGTTGTGCCTTAATTGAGCTCATTTTCCCCTTAAAAGATAAGAAAAAAACAAGTAACTAACTTCCCGAAAAAGGTGGAAGTCACCCATGACCACCACTAACGGTTATTTCTTCATTATGCACGTGCCTAAGAAGCATATTCCACGAGATTCCCGCAAAGAAGTGGTCCACTTCGTCCATTATCTGCATTTACACATTAAAAACGTGACAATTGTAAGTTCTGTTAAGGATCCTGGATCCTCAGACGCGTGATCCTCAGACTCGTGATCCTCAGACCCGTGATCCTTAGACTCGTGATCCTCAGACTCGTGATCCTCAGACTCTGGATCCTCAGACTATCTGCATCATCCATTAAGAATCCGTGATCCATGCCCAATCTCAGGATAGATGATCCTTAGAGTAAAATTCATGCCCTAACAATTGCCCCCAATATGGAAGTTGTGATAAGGATTCACAGCTGTCATATTTCCGTTAGTAGTGGATTAGCCGCTGCTGCTAGTAAGCAGTCGTTACACTGCCTGTCGTCCTTGATAAGTCCTTCTATAATCATCATTGCAAAATATAGAGTTAGAGATAACTCCTTAAGTGCCTTTACAGACAAGAAGATCCTTCTGTTTGTGGAGAATGAATCCTTCTACATCGTACGCTATTAACCTTCCTGCACTTAAATTTCTTATACCATCACCTGCCACCGAGGAAAGGCTTGCTGCTTTCAGAAGGCTTGATCCTGCAATAAGGTCATTCACGACAAACACCCAAGACACACAAGAAGTATCCTCAGGTTCTGTCACAATGTCAAGTAAGTATCCTGTTTTTTGTATAGTTAAAAATTTAAGTAAATAGTTAAATAGAAATAGGATAAGGATACTTATCTGTTTTGGATGTGCAGGTGCTGGTAAATCCTCAAAGTCTGCCTCCAAGTTCAGTGTGACTGATCTTGACAACATACGATCCACCAAGAAGAAGGCCATTGCAAGCCCTAGTGCCTCGATCCCCAAAACACCCACTAAGGGAAGAGGTGGCAAAAAGAGGAAAAACTCTGAAGTTGAGGATCTACAAGGCCTGCCACTGATCCGCCATCAATTCCTCGAGTACTTCAATGACGTGAGGATCACTGATTCCGCCTAGGTATCTTGCTTATTTGAGGATCACCTGATCTTGAACTGTGCTCTATCTTCTTTGCATAAATTTGCTGAGATTGAAGACTATGTTGGGAGCGTTGAGGAGAAGGACAAGAAGATTGCTGACCTCCAACAAGTCGCTGTGCTCAAGGATCTTAAGATTGCTGATCTCCAAAAAGACCCTCAAAGCTGAGACGGCCAAGGTCCTGATCAATGCTGATTACGAGAAGCATGAGATCACCCAGGATGCTAAAGTCTCTGCTGCCATAGCGATGTATAAAACCAAAGTGCCGATGGCCTTGGAAGCTCAGGATCCCGATTCCGATAGGAGCATCTGGGATGTGGAAGGCTGGAAGGCAAGGCTGGCTGAGCTGGATGACGAGGAGGAAGCTGAGGAGATTCTGACGATCGAGGCTGGAGGCAGTGGCAAGGATCATGGTGGTGAAGCTAGTGGAGCTGGGGATGGTGATGCAGCAAAGGTGCAGGCTGCATGATTGGGCAATGATGGACACTTCTAGACATAGCCGGAGCCCAATTTTTTGGGTTTGATGGTAGTTTTTGTTAAACAATGGTTGGTTTGTACTTAAACAATAGTTTTAAGGTTAAGGATCTAGGATCCTTTGGACAATAGGTAGGATTACAAATGGTGGAGGGATCCTCTGTTTGGGGGATGAAGCCATTGTGATCCTGCCGCCTTTAATTTCCTGCACAACTTCAAACCTATTATCATGGATGTTTTGGTCAAAAATCACACAAGGATAATGCAACCAAACTCTTTGTAAACGGGGAATGATGCTTGGTATGATGAACAAAGATAATGATCACTTAAATGAAAACTGCACAAGTGACACAAAGATTTACACGAGGAAAAAGCCCTTGATCAATGAATGACCTCCGGCATAAAAAACCTCGGGTGATGGAAACTACCGATCACCAAACTTCAATATAACAAACAATGTTTACAACTTCGGATGGTAACGAGCTAGGTATAAGGATCACTATGGTGTAGTATGCTAGTACGTGTAAGAAATGTGTTGTGTCTTCCGAATGCTTGAGAGTGCAATTTATATAAGCGTGTGTGGTCGAATTTTAGGCAAGTCACCTAACTACTAGCTCGTTACCCCTTTAGAAACAGAAGTAAATTTAGCCTAACTAAATGCCCGTAATTTGTGCTAAGTTTCCATATTCTCCACAACGTCTATTTCTGGTTATGCATGTGCGAAATTAGCGTGAAAGATTCCTTAATAACGTTGCCAAGACCAGGTCCAACTCGTAATTCCTGCAAAACAACATTAAATATAAAGAGAACAATCGTTAGTATGAGGATCCTTAGGATAATCCATGATCCTGATCCTGAAGCTCTTCTGAGGATCACTATCTGCCAAAGAAACAAGGATCACTTGTTAGGATATCATGTAAGGATCACAGGTCATTAAAATCCTGCCCTAACAATTGCCCCCAAAATATAAGGAGTAATTATGTAATATTAACGAGTTATATTTTGCTGATCTTATCTGTAACTAACTCAACGGATATATAGCCGTTGTGAACGAACTATCCGTTGCAATCCTGACGTCACGGAGGTGACAGCCCTGCACAAATCATGATTATAAATAGAGATAGGGATAGGATCGTTTGCATTTAAAATCAAGAGCTTCTCCCCTTATAACCGCAACCAGAGGATTGAATAGGTATTCCCTTCATCTTTTCTCTCGATTGCTCTGTTTTTCTTTTCTTCCCATCATTCTGTCAAAAATGTTGCTCCGGAACTCTCCCAGCAAGGATCCTAAGAAGAACAGCCCCTTGAAGGGTCAAGGGATCATCAAGGATTCCCCCACCGAGAGGTGTTGTTTTACCGACCCTCAAATTGACAAAATTCGGCATTGCTTTCCGGCGAACACCCTCTTTAAATCTTTTAGCCCCACCGCTCTGAGCGATTACATCTCTGAGACTTGGGTAGCTTTCCCGGTCACTCCTTTCATGATAGGATACTCGTATCCTTTCCCTCAGTTCACCGAGTCCTTTTTCTCCCTTACCGGCATCTGCTATATCCAGGCTATGCCGATGATCTGGAGGGTTTTGTATACCCTTGAGAGGATCATCGAGCAAGAGGGGATAGACTTAGGTATGGCTGAGTTAGGTGAGCTGTACGATCTGACCACCTTTGGTTCCCATCGTTATCTGTTCAAACGTAGACCTGGGGAGGAGCATCCGATCTTCAAGGCTACCAAGAATGATACTAACTGGAAGCGGTGGTTCTTTTTTGTGAGGAGAGATACCATCCCTGATGGGAAGGATTTACCCAAGAAGTGGGCTACCCACGGTAGGATAGAGGATCCTGGAAGGATCACCGTAGAGCTTATCCTTTAGTATAAGGATCACTGATATTCTTTTGTTTTCTCGTTGTGCAGCTATCTCTGTTTCTTAGGTTGACTCCTGCTGCAAAACAGAGACTTTTGGCCTTCAAGAAGCTTGATCCTGAAATAAGAACTTTCAAGGTTACCACCCAAGATTCTCAGGAAGTATCCTCCGGTTCTGTCACAATGTCAAGTAAGTATCCTATTTTAAAGAGTAATTATATAATGAGAGTCAAATAAAATTAAGATACTTATCTTGTTTTGGTTGTGTAGGTGCTGGAAAATCCACTAAGTCAGCTTCGAAGTTCAGCATCACAGATCTCACTAACGTCAAATCCTCAAGGAAGAAGACTCCTGCTAGCCCAAATGCTTCTATCCCCAAGGCACCTATTAGGGGAAAGGGAGGCAAGAAGAGAAAGGCCTCTGAAGCTGAGGATTTGCAAGGTCTGCCCCTGCTCCGCCAACAGTGTCTGGATTACATCAACGAGGTAAGGATCACTGTCCTGCTTGTGTATCCTGTTAGTCTAAGGATCACTTGGTTTCTGACATCATTCCTTGTAGAAATTTGCTGAGGTAGAGACATATGTTGGCCATGTTGAGGATCAGGATCGCCAGATTGCTGACCTTCAACAGGTTGGGGTGTTGAAGGATCTCAAGATAGCCGATCTTCAGAAGGAGCTCCAGACCACCAAGAATGATGCTGCCAAGATGCTGATCAACTTTGACTATGAGAAGCACGAGATCACCCAGGATGCCAAGGTCTCTGCCGCCATAGCTATGTACAAGATCCAGCTGCAAATGGCCATGGAAGCCCAGGATCCTGCTTTTGATAAGAGCACCTGGGATGTTGAAGGCTGGAAGGCTAGGCTGGCTGAGCTGGAGGATGATGAGGAGGATGAGGAGATCCCGATGCTTGAGGGTGGAGGCAAGGACCAAGGTGGTGAGGCAAGCGGAGCTGGTGGTGATGGTGCAGCGAAGGATTGAGCTGCAGGATTGGGCGATGATGGAAATTTCGAGACTTAGCCGGAGCCCAATTTTTTTGTTTGGTGGTTGTTTGTTTGAATACTTTGATGGTTTGTACTTTGAACAATAGTTTTTAGGGTAAGGATCGTGGATCCTTTGAACAATAGGTAGGATAATAGGTGGTGGAGGGATCCTCTGTTTGGGGGATGAAGCCACTTGTTATCCTGCCGACCTTTATTTCCTGCACTGCTATGACCGCATGAACAATGGACACCCTTTGCCAACCCATGTGGACGGGCCACGTTTTGCTGGTAGAAACGTGGGTTGGCAATTTTGACAACTTTAAAGGGTTAAATATTTTGTGAATGAATAAAACTTTTAACTTTTGACTTATCCTGTGATGTTATCCTTCTATATCTTTTAAACTTTCAATTGTTTTGATTTATACTTGTCTGAGTAAGAAAAGTTAATCAAATTATGTTTAAGAAATTTAGGATATGATCCAGGATCAAGTATCCTATAGTCGAAAACTTCCAAAAAGTAGTTCATTTTAAGGATCATAGGTTCAGTTGTCAAGGTATAAGGGTTATTCAAATGAATAATGAATGAAATTAAAAATAGTTAAGGATCATACCTGAGGATCCAAGTTAGGATCCTTACCGTTAATACTGTAACCAGGGTAAACATAAGAAAAGCCTTAGTAGATAACAAGGATTGAAGATCCTTAGTTGTTTAACTTCGAAAACCTAAAAATAGAATATAACTTGGAACTGAGCCAATATAAAAGACAAGTTAGTAACTGGGGACAAGCCCAACAATTCAAAGGATAACTGGGGACAAGCCCAAAGGATAACTGGGGACAAGCCCAAAGGATAACTGGGGACAAGCCCAAAGGATCACTAGGGACAAGCCCAAAGGATAACTGGGGACAAGCCCAAGGATCATAGGTGAACTGGAGTATGGCCCTTACTGGCGACTATCCAAACTTAGTGACATGATAATGCCAAAACCTTAGCTAACGTGAAAACGTTAGAAACCTTAGGAACGGATGTATGGTACGTCTACCATTATACGTAGGATCCTAGGTATAGCCAGCACGATGGAATTATCAGCCCCTAAAGCGAGTACTGGTCCCAAAGACTTGAACTATACCAGGATCATCGTGCGCTACAGGCGAAACTGGGGACAAGCCCAAGGATAATTGGGGACAAGCCCAAACAACTGGGGTTGAACCCAAGGATCTGAGTTGCTTCTGCGGATTATCAATAATACGCTAAGGATACCTGGACTATCAGAACTCAAAATCTTGTGAGAGAAGGATGAAGGATACATGATCCTTATCCTTAAATAATAAGAAAATGAAATAGTTCAAGATTAGGACATTACCAGGGTAAGGATCATTGACACCTTAGGGATCCTTCAAAGATACTTCTAATGTAAGGATCATATGTGCCAGGAGGATCCTGCTCACATGAAATATTTCTTCAAGTGGACAGCATTCCAGGCTCTTGGTAACAAATTACCTTCCAAGGTTAGCAATCTATATGCCCCCTTTCCTGCTTCGGCTTCAATCAAATAAGGGCCTTCCCATTTTGGTGCCAATTTCCCATCAGCAGGATTGGTGGTATTTTGGAATGCTTTTCTCAATACCATATCCCAACTTGGAATTTCCTTATCCTAACATTTTTGTTGTAAGCACCAGCCATTCTTTGTTGGTAGCTAGCCATCCTTATCCTAGCCAGATCCCTGATTTCCTCAATAGTATCCAAGTCTTGAGCCAGGTTTGCATCATTCTCCTCAGGATCTCGGGTACTTATTCTAGCAGTTGGAACCACCATTTCTGTTGGGATCACTGATTCTGCCCCAAATACCAAAGAGAATGGTGTTTGACCAGTAGCATTCTTGGGGGTTGTCCTATCAGCCCAAAGCACATAAGGTAATTCTTCTGCCCATTTCCCTTTCTTGGATCCAAGTTTCTTCTTCAGATTGTTGATGATGATCTTGTTGGATGATTCTGCTTGTCCATTGGCTTGTGGGTGGACTGGTGTTGATGTTATCATCTTAATCCCCCAGCTGTCACAAAACTTAGTAGTTCTGCTCCCAATAAATTGGGAACCATTATCACATATAATTTCAGAAGGAATGCCAAATCTAGTTATGATATTTCTCTTAATAAAGGATATAACTTCCTTTTCTCTGACTTGGGCAAAGGCTTCAGCCTCTATCCACTTGGAGAAGTAATCAGTCATAGCCAGCATGAACACTTTTCCACCAGGTGCCTTAGGGAGCTTGCCAACTATATCCATCCCTCATCTTATAAATGGCCAAGAGGAGGGTATGGGATGTAGAAATTCAGCCGGTGGGTGAAGGATATTGCCGTGTCTTTGACAAGGATCACACTTCTTAGCATACTTCACATCATCCCTTTTCATAGTTGGCCAGTAGTATCCTGTCCTTAAGATCCTTGAGAACAATGCCCTGCCCCCAGTGTGGTTTCCACAATCTCCTTCATGGAAGTCTTTTAAAACTTCTTGAACTTCAGGATCCTCGATACATCTTAAATATGGTCCTGCAAGAGATCGCTTATACAGCATATTATTTAAGATTGTGAATTGAGATACCTTAATTCTGAAAGCCCTAGGGTTTTCTCCCATAGGAATCTCTCCGTGTTGTAAGTATCTCATGATTGGTGAGATCCATGATCCTGAACAAGATCGAGTATCCTCACTAGGGATCATTGCAGAATCCTCTTCTATTTCCATGGCCACCTGATTTTCAATAGCAGGAGCCAGGATATGGATGATGGGGATACTTATATCCTCTGGGATCTTCAAAGATGATCCTAGATTGGCCAATGCATCAGCTTCTGTATTTTCTTCCCTTGGTACCTGTGTCAAACTAAAGAAAACAAAGGAGAGTGCCAATTCTTTGACTATCTCTAAATATTTAGTTAGTTTTTCACCTTTAACAGCATAGGATCCATTAAAGAGATTAGTGATTAACAATGAATCCACGTATACCTCAAGATACCTGATCCCCATATGCTTAGCAATTTGCAAACCAGCAATCAAGGCTTCATATTCAGCCTCATTATTAGTGGCTTGGAACTCACAAGCTATGGAGTGGGGTATTATGTCCCCCTGTGGCGATTTTAGTAGTATACCAAGCCCCGTGCCTTTAACATTTGAGGATCCATCAGTATGTAGTATCCAGGGATCCTTGGTTTCATCCAGCTGCTGGACTTTCAATTCGGCTTCCTTTTGTAAATCACTACTGAAATCAGCCACAAAGTCTGCTAATGCTTGAGATTTGATGGCTGTTCTAGGCTCATATCTTATATCATGGGCACTAAGCTTTACTGCCCACTTAGCCATCCTTCCGGACATCTCTGGTTTCCTGAGGACATTGTTAATTGGAAAATTAGTTCTAACAACAATAACATGGGTTTCAAAATAATGTCTTAGTTTAGTAGATGTTAGGGCTGGATTTTTATGACCTATGATCCTTACATGTGATCCTAACAAGTGATCCTTACTTCTTTGGCAGATAGTGATCCTCAGAGGAGCCCCAGGATCAGGATCACGGGTCATCCTAAGGATCCTCACACTAACGATTGTTCTCTTTGAATTAAATGTTGTTTTGCAGGAATAACGAGTTGGACTTGCTCTTAGCAACGTAAACAAGGAACCTGTCACGCTACTTTGGCATATGCATAATCAAAGATGGACGTTATGGATAATATGGAAACTCAGCACAATTTAAGGGCGATAATTTAGGCTAAATTTACTTCTATTCTTGAAGGGGTAACGAGCTAATAGTTAGGTTATTTACCTAAAATACGACCACACACACTTGTATAAGTAGCACTCTTCCACATTCGGAAGACACAACACAATTCTCACACGCTTTGACACACGATACTATAGTGATCCTTGTACTTAGCTCGTTGCCATCCGAAGTTGTAAAAATATTGTTTGTTATATTGAAGTTTGGTGATCGGTGGTTTCCATCACCCGAGGTTTTTTATGCCGGAGATCATTCATTGATCAAGGGCTTTTTCCTCGTATAAATCCTTGTGTCATTTGCGTATTTTACATCAAAGTGATCCTTTACTTTGTTCAACATACCAAGCATCATTCCCCGTTTACATAAGAGTTTGGTTGCATTATCCTTGTGTGATTTTTGACCAAAATAGTTTGGCGCCCACCATGGGGCAATTGGTGCTTCATTCATAAGAAAGTTTTTCTGTTGGTGATCATTCCGGAAGTGTAGCATGGCTTCATCGTTGAAGAATACTTCCACAGCGATGTCTGCAGTCAACTCATCTAATGGCATTCCACCTTTGCCTCCACCACCAGCTGGATCTCAGAAAAATGCTGAGAAGAGACCAACTCCTATCTCCTCTAAACCATCATCTTCTGCTCTAACTTCTTCTATTCCCAGTACTAGTGATATATTTACTTTGATTTTGCAGATGAGGGATCGTATGCAGCAACAGGATGAAACTAATGACAGGATCCTCAAGGAAATCGGAGATCTCAAAAGGCAAAAGAAAACGGCAGAGGATCATTCCCCACTAATGCCCAAATCTTTGAATTTTGATACTCCGATGATTACTTCTCAGCCATCAGAGGTCCCAGACGTTCAACACATGTGTGGATCAAGAGGAGTGCATTTCGGTCCAGCAGTAGTGACTCAGGCATCAGGATCATATTTCCAACCGGCAGGATCCTATACTCAGCATATGGGATCCTTCATGAACTCAGGATCCTCCTTCGTTCCAGGATTATCCCAGGTTCAAGGATCCTCCTTCGTTCCAGGATTATCCCAGGTTCAAGGATCCTCCTTCGTTCCAGGATCATCCCATATTCAGGGATCCCTTCAGATACCAGGATCCTTGAAGAATTTGCAAACAGGAAGTCCAGATGTCCATCAAGGAGATTTTATTCCAATGCAGACCATTGCTTCCACTGGTCCATCCATCATCCTAGAATCCCAGCAATATGGATTCACATCCAATGTTCCTAACTTGAACCCGATGGGAGGTAACACTTTTAATAATTCTCTTACCACTAACCATGGATTCATGCAGGATACAGGTATCAATCATGCTATGGCCAGAGAACTACAAAAACTGAAGGATATGATATCAAGTGTTCCAGGGGTAGTCAAACCTATCCCGGAGATTTCAGATGGAAGCCATAAGGTATCTCGTTTTGCACCACCAATTTGTGATGTTGAGATACCCAAAAGATTCCATATCCCTACTATGAAGCTGTATGATGGTACAACGGATCCTGAGGAACACATAGCACAATACAGGGAGAGGATGGAGATCAATCCAATTCCAGAAAAGTAAAAGGAAGCATGCCTATGCAAAGGATTTGGATCCACTCTTACTGGATCAGCTCTTAAGTGGCTGCTAAGTCTTCCCCCTTACTCTATTACCTCATTTGCTAATATAGTTAATTTATTCAATAATCAATTCTCTTGTAGTAGAAAATTTGAAAGATTGACTAGTGATTTATATAGGACAACACAGGGTCATAATGAATCATTAAGGGATTATATAACCAAGTTTAGTAAAGAATCCTTGGAAATTCCTAACTTGGATGTGGCTACAGCTGTTGAAGCCTTCAAAATGGGATTGCTTAGGGATTCATTGTTCTATGATGATCTTGTTATGACACCATGCAGGAACCTAGATGAAGTAAGAACTCGTGCACTCAGGTTCATCCGGCTAGAGGATGACAAAAGGATCCAGGAAAGACAAGTAGGATCCTCAAAACGAGAAAAGCAAGGATCCTCTTTCAAAAGCAACAGATTCAAATCCTACAATAGGAATGACAACCAGAACGTGCATGCCGTTGACCAAGAAGAGGATGATGAGGATTATCCTCCGATTTCTGAATATTGTTTTTCCGTTGATAATCATGAACTAATCCTTGCAATGCAGAATCTAGGAGAAAAAGCCAGGTGGCCCAGAAAAAACGACAAACCAACTGGAACTAAAGACAAGTCAAAGTGGTGTGCATACCACGAGGATTTCGGGCATTTAACTGAAGAATGCATCGCATTAGAAAGGAAATTGGATATCTGCTAAGCAAGGGGCATCTAAAAGAGTTGTTGGGAAGAAAAAAGCAAAGGACTCAGGATCCTGAAAGGATCCCTGAGAAAGCTCCAGCTCCTCCGGCAGATGCACAAGTGATCAACTTTATTTCTGGAGGATCAGACATATGTGGTACATCCTTCTCGCAGCTAAAAGGCATGCAAAGGAAGCTAAAATGGATAACGGAGAAAGACCTATTCGAACATCAAGT